>NC_142082.1:148506293-148819732 GCF_054644295.1 Miniopterus natalensis | reverse complement strand
CTTTGAGAGTATGATTCCCAAAGTTTAATATTCCTGATGTCTTTCCATATGAAACTTTTCAGTTAAAGAAATCTCCACCCCAATCTACGTAGTCTCATGACTTTTTTTCTACGGGATTTGTACTGCACATATCAGTGATATTTTTTGCATCACTTTAAGGATTTAGCTTCTAATCCTTGTCACTTATTTAACCAGTAGCAGCTGACAAAAGTCACCTTTTAGAATGAACACTACCTAATGTGTTTGCTTGTCATCTTTTACCATATTCAGATTCTTTTTTTTAAAAAATATATCTTTATTAACTTTATTGACTTTAGAGAGAGGAAGGGAGAGGGAGAGAGAGAGAAACATCAGTGATGAGAGTCATTGATCGGCTGCCTCCTGCACGCCCCTGACTGGGGATCGAGCTCACAACCCGGGCATGTGCCCTGACTGGGAATTGAACCCTGATCTCCTGGATCCTAGGTCGATTCTCAACCGCTGAGCCACACCCAGCAGAGCAGGATTATAGTTTTTAATGAGACCAGAAACCCATAACAATGACATTAGCTGTTCAATCTCTTGTAGATATTTTTCTGTCAAGGCCTCTTTTTTTATTAGTCCTTTTAAACACCAGCTTCCTTGTATATGACTCCTAAAATAGGTATATATGCCTTACGTCTAATTTAAAGGAAACCTCACTTGCATTTTTTTCTTACACATTACTGTACCCTAGAATAGAATAAACCTTTGTCACTCAACCCGACAGTGAGTGAAGCCCGACCTAACGTCAATCTGATCTTCCCTTATACCAGTATTCATTCCAAAATCTCTCTGGGCTGTAACGAGATTATATAGCTATTATGGGAACATAAACTCCCATATAGATATTTAAACATTTATTTTGCCCAGACCAAAATATTGTTATCATGGAGATTGATTATGATATCGATGCAATGATATTTTTCTTCCAAATGTTTTTAGTATTTTCCCTTGTTTGATTTTTTGTGAACTAGCAGTTACAGAGCAAGGTTCTTGTTTAGGTCAGTAGGATTTTTCCTACCACTAATATTTATTTATTACTATTTATTGATTTTAGAGAGAGAGAGAAAAAATCCACTTGTTGTTCCTCTTATTTATACATTCATTGGTTGATTCTTATGTGTGCCCTGACTGAGGATCGAACCCGCAACCTTGGTGTATAGGACAACGCTCTAACCAATGGAGCTACCCAGCCAGGGTCCTCCAACTATTATTCATTTTATATTGTTCCAAGTAGAGGGCCTATACTTTTTAAATATGAAAAAATTGACATCCCCATCTGAAATCAAACCAGTACTTTCTGTGGCAGACTGCTTATTCTCTAATTCTCTTTTTAAAAAATATTCACTCTCATTCATTCAATGAATATTTACCTAGCTTCTGCTATAAGCAGCTAATGTGGCAGGTACTAATTATACTACACCTAAGGAACTGTAATTATAGTAAAATGATAGAAGCATTAATTAAACAAATGGAACATTAAAAATTGTAGCAAATGTGTGAAAGTAAAGTTTTAGATGTTTGAGGAAATAACGGGAGTGAGGTGAAGATTATTTTTATTATGGGGATTGAGGATGTCTTCTTCGAAGAGGGATTGTTTATAGCATAACTTGAAATATGAAAAGGTGTGTGTTAGGCAAAGATTTGGGAACAGGGGTTTTTAAGCAGACAGATGATTGTGCGCAAAAGCTCTGGGTGGGAAAAATCAGAATATTATAGGAATTGAAAGAAAACTGGGTTAGAGAATGGAGCTCAGCAAGGGCTGGAGCATTTCAAAGGGACTAACCCATGCAGTATCTCACAAGCAGAGTGACCACACATCCGAGTTTCCCTGGACAGCCAACGTCCCTACTATCAAAAGTGCTCCAAACTGATGTTAATTTATATGGTCATCCCAACTTAAAATCAGGGTGTGTTTTTTTAATCCTAAGAAAAATAGGAGCCCATTGAACTATTTAAACAGTGAAATTAGCATTTTAAGAGAACTACTGTGGCTGAAAGGTTGTGGGTAGATTTGAGGAATCAGGATGGAAATAGGGAGACCATTTAGCCGGCCAATAGTTCAGATGCCAGATGGCAGGTTGGATTAGGGGTTTACCAGTGGTGGCAAAGAGAATTTATGAACTCAGCATATATTTCAAGAGCAGAGTCAGGACAGCCATAAACAACAGGCATCTCCATTGGTCTAACCAAATAGCACTACCTTTCTTCATTTCAGTAAAAATTTACAAAGACATGCGATGCCTACTTTAAAATTACATTTTAAGTGACTTCCTGATTACATATAGGGACTCTGTTTCATCAACATCCTGTCTCCTGATTAATCTGTAGCAATTAACCTTTTGTCAATAATTGATCATGGAAACAGCATAGAGCATTGATGTGGAGCCCAGGCTCTGGCATCAAGGGGCCTGGGTTGGAACATCAGCTTTGCTACCTGCTGGCTATAGCATGGGAGAGTCACTGACCTTTTCTTGGTCTTCATCTCTAAAATGAGCATAATGGTGCCCACCCCATAAAATTGTTATCAAAATTAAATGAGTTACTATTTGTAAAAAGCTTGAAGAAATTCCTGGCACATAGTAATCCCTGTATAACTGTTGTTAAATAATTAAAAATAGGTTACTGTGTGATTTATAGTTTGTTCAGAGGGTCAGTGGGATTATTGGTCTAAATATCTTATGTGACTTATTGATTATGTATATTGTCTATTAACAACTAATAAGGCCTTTAAACATAAGCCCAATAAATGATCATCAAGACTTGAACTTGATTAGAATTCTGACTGGAATAAATAGGGAAAAGATGAAAGAAATGGTTACATTTTTAAAAGAAAGAATGTAGGCTTTATAATGTTAGTAGGATTAATTTCTTCAGGTTATTTAGAGTACTGTTTTCTACTTCAACCTAAAATTAGATCAATATTTATAGAATGGTAGAGTTGAAAGTAACTCTATGTTATTTTACATACATGTTATTTTACATATTCTTTTATGGTAGAAGTGTAGAAATCAGGGCTTAGAAAAATTACGTGACTTGCAGGTTTGAGAAAAAAAGAATGTCTGAAAAGCTTTACATGTTCAAGAAAGAGTTTTATAGTTAGCAAAGCCTAATAATCTCACTTTCTAGATGGTTCTCAGTACTTTAAAAGCTGTGAGATGTCTTTGTGAAATTAAAAGAGACTCATGAGAGACGTATGTGTTGTTCTAGAATGGAGAATACAGTCTTTAAACCCAGGTAGTTGAAAACACAGTAGACTGTGATGTGGAGACTGATGGCCCTGCTTCCCTGACCAAAAAATTTCTCTTAACACCTATTATCTGGCCTGAGTTTCCACCATTAGCAATGCATTTCAAGTCTCAAGGGTTTCTTAGTGTTAAGGAACCCCTTAGTAAAATTGGGCAGTCTCAATATAAGATGGTATTATCTAAGGACTTGTAGGAGATGTTCCTAAATTATAGTATAGAAATTACTATGTAAGATTCTTGATGAACTTGTTGAAAATGCAGATTTTGGAGCCCAACCCCAGACCTACTACTGAAATAATTTCTGAGCAGTAGATTCCTCAAATTTTTTGCCATTCTTTATTTAGCTACCTTGAGAAGCCCTAGGTCTGTATCATAAGCTCTTCAAGTCAGACTTCTGTGTGCTAAAGTTTGAGAACCACTCACGCCAGGGGTGAATTCATGAAAATTAGTGAAAGGATACCTAGGAGGCAAAGACTAAGGTTGCCTGCTTGATGATACTGTTTGCATACTCTTTGAATATCACGTTTATTATCACCAGTGCTGTGTAGAAAGGTTGTAATAAACAAAACTATACTGTCTTATTTCTACTTTTAGAATATTAAAGCAAGTTTTATCACCGGTTTTATTTGCATTCTGGCTACTAGTTCAAAGGCCCTCTGGCTGATAGTCATTGGAGTCTCTACAGATTGTCATGGTGATAATATAAATATGTTAGGGAATATTTTACAGGTACTTAATATAGTCACTTGAAGTATAACTTGCAAATTTTTCACCTTAGGCAAACACTATCTAGAGCTATCATTATGCCTCTCAGCCTAATTTTATTTTTTTCCATCATCTCCCATAGTTGTCTAAGGTAGTGCTTTGAGTCTACTACTTGCCTTCTTGGAACAAGTCTCATAGACACTCTAAGCCTCTATTTTTTCTCTCTCTCACTGAATTTAACACCATGTTCTCCTAAATTTATGTCGTCATGAGGATTTCATTTGATAATTTATGTGAAAGCATTTTGTAACTGTAAAACACTGTAGAAATGTAAACTACTATTACTGGTTAAGGAGCTGAAAATTCCTGTTACTCCTGTGGTCCTGTTGCATTCCTTCCTTCAGTCTTTTCTCTGTCTCGGAACTGTGGTCTCAATTATACTAGTTAACAAACGTATCAGGTAATGCTGACCTCATCAAATGAGTTTGGAAGTGTTCCCTCCTCTTCTATTTTTTGGAAGAGTTTGAAAAGGATTGGTATTAATTCTTCTTTGAATGTTTGGTAGAATTCATCAGTGAAACCGTCTGGTGCTGGACTTTTGTTAGTTAGGAGTTTTGATTACTGATTCAATCTCCTGTGATCAGTCTGTTCACATTTTCTGTTTCTTCATGATTCGGTCTTGGCAGGTTGTATGTTTTTAGGAATTTACCCATTTCTTCCAGGTTGTCCATTTTGTTGGTGTAGCAAATTTAATTATTTTATATAAAATTTTATCTCTGGTAATAATTAGATTATTTCTGTGGGCCAAATACAGATTAATTAGGTACAAGTAATAATTATTAAGCATCTAGTATATACAGAGTATTATTCTGGACATTATAGGAGAAATAAGAGAAATTAAAATGTAGTACCTGATAGATGAGAAGAAATACAAACAACCATAATGCAAGATACTGTATAATCAATTCGATTAATGAGATAGAAAGTGCTGATGAGGGAGCTAGTTTTTATAGGAAAAGTAAAAGATGCAGTTTAAAAGACTCCCAGATGATTCCATATAGACCTGGAAAGACGGATAGGATTTCAGAAGCACATTATCAGAAAGAACTTGACTTGAACGCATGGGTGAAATCATTTCTTAAGTGTATTTTGGCTGCAAAATTTTGAGATTTGAAACAGGAAAAAACTTTGGGTATATTTTTCATTTGTTGTATTTTATTGTAAAAAAACATACATTTCACTAGCTCTGAAAACTTGCATATTCAGAACACTGAATTTGTGTTGTACCTTCCATTGGATTTTTCTACAGTCCGTAAATATTTGAGTCTCTCATCTGCTCAATTTATAATTCATTTCAGAGCACAGAACCAGGTATTTGTCATCTGCTTTTTTATTTTTTTAGAAAATGTAGAATCATCAAGGATTGATTTTCTTTAAATCAGTGAGTCAACATGTTAAGTTTAAATTAATGTGCTTTCTTCTTATTATTAAAAAGGAGTTGCCTGCCTTAGTAATATTCATAGTAAATGCCTTGCATAGAAGAGCCCTACTCCTTTAGAAATCCATATGTATCTGTCTCATGAGGAAATCAACTCCCCAACATCATAACCTTCCCCACACAAATAGGTTAATGCACTTTCTTCCCATGTAAAGAACGATCCTTTCGCCCCCTTTTCTCACGCACCTGGGCAAAACCTGTAGCGCTGAAGCTAGTTTAAGTAGCAGATGAAGCAACAGTGTTACTCAGAGCTGGCGCTGCGCCCCAACTTTCAGTTTAGACTCAAGTGGCTCCTGAAGTGGAGGTCGTTGACCCAATCAGAGCCATCCGGCTAATCGCTTTCTGTCTTTATTTAAAGTCCACACAGAGTTCAAAAAGACCTTGCACAGGGCTGGCTTCACAGATGTGCACCTGTGCAGTCACACTTAGAAGGGCCCTGTGCTTGTTTTATTTTTTAGTTTTTATATATTTTTTAAAAATATTCTTATTAATTTAAGCAAGAGAGGGAGGGAGAGGGATAAATAGAAACATGGATGGGAGAGAGAAATATTTATCAGCTGCCTCCTGCACACCCCCTACTGGGGATCGAGCATGTGCCCTGACCGGGAATCAAACCGGCGACCTCTTGTTTCCTGGGCCCACGTTCAACCACTGAGCCACACCGGCTGGGCCTCTGTGCTTGTTTTAATGCTCTTCTGTCACCATCTAGAAATCCTTAATAATTTTTGTACAAGGAACCCCACATTGTCATCTAAGACTTTTATCCCTTACTATGGTGACACCTCAAAACAGGATGAAAGTACTGAACAAGTGTGTCATTTTTTAACATGAAAAGAAGAATAGCAGGTTTATGGAGATCCAATCAGTTGGAATGCCAGATTTTCCCTAGCACAGTCTAATGAAAAGTAAACAGTTTACATTTGAAATACTCAAGGGAGATACAGATTTTTTGAAAATCAGTTCAGCAAGTGCTTCTGACAGCCTGAAGGAACTATTTTCTGTGCCAACAGACCATTTTCTCAGCCCTACCTCAGTGTTTCCCATTTTGTTTTTTGTTTGTTTGTTTGCATCTCTTTAATGACATACAGACACCATCCATCATAGGTATTCTCAGCAGCGGCTGCCAATAAGATAGAGAATGCCACATACTAAGCCTGCTTCCCAGTTTGCAGGGTTCCTCTCTGTGCTCCCAAGACCTTTCTTTCTTTTTTTTTTAATCTTCACCCGAGGATATTTTTTCCATTGCTTTTCAGAGAGTGAAAGGGGTGGGGGGAGAGAGAGAGAGAAAGAGAGAGAGAGAGAGGGAGAAACATCAATGTGCAAGCGACACATGGATTGGTTGCCTCCCACACTTGCCCTGACCGGGGCCAGGAATGGAACCTGCAATGAGTTACATGCCCTTGGCTGGAACCAAACCTGGGACCCTTCAGCCTGCGAACCAATGCTCTAACCACGGAGCCAAACCATCCAGGGCCCCCCGAGACCTATCTAAATCCCATCCACGACTTGAGTGAAGAAGTAACGGAGATGTCATATTATTCGCATAAACTTCCCCCAGAGCGCGCCTTCCCGGTCCAGATGGGAAAGGACTTGGAAAGTCACACAGCAGAGCTCTGAAGCGCTGTGAAAATGGATTCATGCCCCAAATCGAAACTCTTGATAGGGGCGATTTTTAAAAAGCAGCTGGAATATCTTTCCACAATTTAGTTTGCTTCTCTGCCATAATGAACTATTGAAAGGATGAAGGCAGTTTCAGAAAATCAATCTTGGTTTTGTCTGAGTTGCCGGGATAATTAAGGTAAAAGCCTGTTTTCCTTCTGTGTGTGAATCTGTAGGACTCTTCGCTCATGGCCTCCTTTGATTTGCACTTCAGTGGATGCCTTTCGTCTTGGCCAGGGGAGGGGACGAAACAATAGATGGGACAGTTAAAGGGAAATATGTTCTAAGAGAATTTAAAAATATCAAAGGCTGAAGAACAGGAATACTATTTCAGAGCAGACCTGATCACCAATTTTGAAAATATTGAAGGTGAAAAGTTCATTCTGTAGGATAAATCTGCTCTAGCCACAGGTATGGCACTCACTTCTGATGTATGTCTTGTGTTCAGGTGCATTTGTTTAAGAAAACTGTTTACAATATAATTATAATAATCTGATAATAAGCTTGGAAGAACCGCCACACGCTCTGTATGGTGTACTGTGTTCTCTCAGTCATGGTAGGTGGAAGCGGAAAGTGCCTGCTAAAGGAGACCTCTCCGTTCAGTTGTTTCTGCTGAAATAAAATAATATAAAATAAATTTACTTTTGTCATTAACTATAGCTCATTTCCAGCAAATACGGATCACTTATAAGGTTGAAGTATGTTCAAATATTTCCCATCCACTGCTCCTTACACATTTTAATTTCATTCTCTCCCTTTACGGCAAGTTCAAATATTTGGCTAAAAGTGAATAAATGTTAAATTAACTGTAGAAATGCTTCTAAAATCTGAAGCAGGTATCTAGGAATAGTAATATTATTCTGACGGGTGAAATCAATGCTGCTTCACTCAGCATACATTTCTAGGGGCTGCTCTATATACAGAGATACAGCCCCTGTCTCTCAGGAGCCAGGCCATCAGAGAATTACAGCATCGAACCCTAAATGCCAAGAGGGAAGCTGAATGCCCCGGTGCTAGCTGGAGATGGTGGAAGAAACCAGGAGAAAAGCTGGGACAGTTCCTGGAGGATGCGACCTCTGACCAGCATTGCCATTGAGGAGGAGTTCAGGAAGGTTAGAGGTGGGGAGTGGCACAGAGAACACTGGGTAGTCTCAAAGCTCAGATCATATACACAGGGTTGGGCAAAAGCAGCTTTACAGTGGTTCATATGGAAAATGATACAATAATTAATATATAATAATACAAGAATACACTGTGCTTCATGTACTCACACCTATAAACATACTTTTGCCCCACCTTGTATTTCAAATATTATATTTTTGTAGATATTTTACTATTAAGATAGAGGTCAAAGAAGAAGAAAACATAATCCAATGAAATGCTCTAGAAGTTGAACTTGGCTTCCTTTGCAGTGGAAATAAACATAAGTGATTTGCTAATCAGTTGTAGCCTTGACAATGTCCTTGAGAATCTGAATTTTAAATGGTGCAAATGCTTAAAAGAAATTGGATTATGTGTTAGGTGAGGTGTTAAAGCTGCTAACTGACAAACCTGAACTTGCCTTGAGAGACCCAAGTTTACTGTTAGATAAGAGTTAGAGTAATGCCTCATGAGTGTCCTTGTCAAAAAGTGCCCTTGACATGATATGGAGCAATTAGCTGTAGATATTTCCTGTTTTTTGTGGAAAAATGGAATCTTTGTCTTTAAATGAGTATTTTATAGCTGTATCATGCTTTCCAAAAATTTTATTAAGAATTCCATCTGTTTTAGCACATTTTTTTAGATACTGTAGCTTGCTCCTACTATAGCCTACAACATTGGGAAGATTTCAGAGGTTCTTCGATGTCAGTGTGACCAGGAGGCCTTGCCTGCCTCTGCTGTCAAAGGAAAAATGAGCCGGTGTGGGCGCTTTCCGTAAAGGCAGCAAGTGCACAGTAAGGTCCTGGGGGACAGGACGAGTTGGGAGGGGTGTGCTGAGTGAAGGAATAAAACACGGAAGGGCCTAGAAGCCTAACGCCAAGAGTGCACCGGGATTTGTATCTGTTTTTTCCTAGGTGAAATCTGCGTGGGCTTGCTGGGGCTGCCACAGCAAAGGGCCACGCCCTGGGTGGCTTGAGCAACAGAAATTTATCTTCTCATGGTTCCGAGGCTAGAAGTCCCATATCCAGGTGTTGGCAGGGTTGGCTTTTAGATGGCCATTGTCCTTTTGTGTCTTCACATGGTCTGTCTTCTGTGTCCCTGTCCTCATGTGCTCTCCCACTGTTTCTCCCCAGAGCACAGCAGCTCCTAATGTGCTGCATAATGCACTTAGCTGCTTATTTTCTGTCTGCTCCCTTCTAGATCAAAAGTTCCTTCAAAGGATAGTATTTTTTTTATTTTTTACTTATTTATTTTTATTTTGTCTGATTTGGGGTTTTTTTGGTCCACTGCTAAGAACTCCAGAGCCTGGAACAGGGACTGATAACTGGTAACTGTTCAGTAAATTTTGTTGACGTAACAATGAATTAGAGGAGTACATGGCTTTCATTAGATTCCAAAAAAGGACCCGTGAACTTAAAGAAAATGAAGGCAAACAAACTCTAGCGTAAAGTGTTAACTTATAAAGTAAAGCATAGAACCTCCTGATTTTAATTTTTGCTTCAATGTGTAAAACAGTGCAGGTCATAAACAAATTTGTCTGTGGCTTAAATATTGGCCATGAGATTCCAGTCTGTCACCTGAAGCTTAAGATATTACTCTTGCTAGTCAGATTAGTATTTTAATAGTGTTGAGGTTGAAAACGTTTTTAAGATCCAAAGGAAATGCCAGATCACGAGAGGCTGAATACCATGATGTCATGCACTGTGACTGCAGAGAAAAGATCTTTGCCCTCCCTCTCCTCACCCCTGTCCTCCCAGCCCCTGCTCCCTTGTGGTAAAATCATGCCCTGCCTTTCAGATCACACCATTTGCTTTCTAAAGTCTTATCTGTAGCTTGCTTTCTTTTTTTAAAAATTTTTTTTATGTTTAAAATATTACAGATGTCCCTTTTTCTCCCCAATGACCCGTTCCACTCCATCCCACCCCCCTCCCCAGTCCCTCCCCACCATTGTCCGTGTCCTTGGGTTGTGCATATATGCATATAAATTCTTTGGTTACTCTCTCCCCCTCCACCCACCCGCCCTCCTCCATCCCTCTGACATTTCTCAGTCTGATCCATGCTTCCATGTCATTAATCTGTTCTGTTCATCAGTTTATTAAGTTCTTTAGATTCCACATATAAGCGAGATCATGTGATGTTTGCATTTCTCTGCCTGGCTTATTTCACTCAGCATAATTTTCTCCAGGTCCATCCATACTGTCCCCAAGGGTACAAGATCCTTCTTTACAGCTGCGTAGTATTCCATGGTGTGAATGCCCCGCAGCTTTTTTATCCTCTCAGCTACTGATGGGCACTTGGGCTGTTTCCAGATCTTAGCTATTGTAAACTGCGCTGCTATGAACATCGGGGGGCATATATTCTTTCCGACTAGCGTGTCAGGATTCTTAGGGTGTATTCCTGGAAGTGGGATCACTGGGTAAAGAGGCAGCTCCATGTAGCATTCTTTCTCATTGTTGTGTCAGCAGACCAACCTCCTCTTGACCATTTTCTATTTGCTCTTTTTGCTGTTTTACACATAAGTAGTTTGCCTCTTTGTATCAGGCAGGTGTAATATCTCCCAATCACAGATAGGCATATGCACCTTTTATTTAATTAAATTGATTGGGGTGACATTGGTTAATAAAATTATATAGGTTCCAAGTGTACAATTCTATGACACATCATCTATATATCGCACTGTGTGCTTACCACACAGAGTCAGATCATCTTCAGTCACCATGTGTTTGACCCCTTTTACCCTTTACCGCTCCCTGTCCCCCTTCCTCTCTGGTAACCACCATACTGTGTGTCTGTGAGTTTTTGTTTGTTTGTCTTATTTGTTCACTTGTTGCTTTCCATTTTATATCCCACATGTGAGTAAAATCATATGGTTCGTGACTTTTTCCTGACTTATTTTGCTTAGCGTGATACTCAAGGTCCATCCACGTTGTGGCAAATGTCAGTAATGCATCTTAAGTAGGCAACATTTCTCTATCCAAACTTGTAGATTCAAAACTTGTAGACAATCCATACATTTAGAATGATAGCTATTAGTTGTACTAATGTTATATTATCTTTCACAGATGGTAAATAAAATAAGAAAAATGGGGAATTAAAAACATATTTGTGAGATATGTAGAGTATGAGAACTTTGTTCAGTCAAATGGTGGTCAGTTGTAATTCTGATTTAGCTTGAGGTTCATCCTGTTTATCTCAGATCAAAGAATTAGAACCCTGAGGGATTTTGAATAATCCATTGCTTCTCCTTGTTTTGTCAGGGCCAATATGGTATTTGTAATGACCTATTCAGCAGCAAGCTGGGATATCACAGTCATCAGGGTCTATAGTATGAACATTTATATGAGATACATGCTGTGTGTTGTTTAATCAACTATATCCTACTTCTCTTCTATGCAAAATATAATGAGAAACAAAGTGACCAGGAGTAGAGATTGAAGGGAAAAGCAAAAATCACATCTTAAACAATAATTGTCTTAAACAAGTAAGCAAACAAACATGTACACACACATACATATATATATATATATATATACACACAGTATATGTATGTCACATCACATACACATCACAAGGTTGATTCTGTGTATGATCATACACTAAGAACATAACTTTCAGAGAAAATATTTACTAGTACTATTCAGGTGACCAATTAAACTATGGAAGAAAAAGTCTTTGATACTATTCCTAATATAAATAAAATGATACAAGGAAAGACAGTCATTTAGCTGGAACTAATGTGGAGCCAAAAAGACTGAATTCTGTATCTACTTATTACCAAAGGTTATGATCAACCCTCTTCAGAATCCGCCAGAACCCAGCGAAGATGTTTTCTAGTGTTTCTCCAATAAGATGAACAGTGGTTGCCATTCATCAGTACATCACCATTGATGTCATCGTAATTATCTTAAATCACAGAAGGGCAATTCATTAGAGTTTTTTTAGGCTGAAGGTTAATTTTAATTAAATTTGGGGGCATAAGTCAGACTTACTGACTTGAGAATAATTTTTGTACCATGCTGAGAATCTGTGAGAATTCAAGAAAGTTCACAACAGCATTAGTGTTATATGAATAGTCTGTTTAACTTGGATATAATAGGTAAAAAACACACACACCAAAACCCTTAATAAAACCTCAAACAAAAACCTGACTGCAGTCTTGAATTTTGAAAGGCCTTTTGCCAGAAAAAGAATGTGCAGCAGATTAGAGTGTTAATTGGGGTAAAAAATCCCAGGAGAGTTTTACCTTCTTCCTAGATGAAAAGGCTCCCTTGTTCAGGATCTGTCATACTCAGGGGGCTATGATGCTCGATTTGTATGAATTAGACAACCATAATGCCATTGACAAGTATAAGCATGAGTCTTCTTAAAGAGAAAACAAAGTTCAGGTTGAGCTTCCTCTGAGCACCTCAAGGAAACAATGTTCCTCTCCACTTCACTGAACTATTTCTGTGCAAGTCAGTGTATAGAACGAGGTGTGGTGCTTTTCTTAATACCTTCACGTTTGTATGTAGAGCAAATGAATTCTTTTCATGGAGACAATTTCAGAGAGTTTAAAAATTAGACAAAAGGAGCCATATGCTGCATATCAGCCTGGATGGGGATTTACACGCCAGTTCTTAAAGAATCTTGAACAATTCAGTTTGACATTCTTCTTCTTGCCAATAAAATAACTCACCCCCCAAATTGGAAGTCAACCCATGACCTCAGTCAAGTCCTGCATCATGCAGTGCCTGATAAGTCCCCGCATGTTACTCATCTAACATTTATCCTGACAGACTGACTCAGATATGTGGGTTATTGTGCCTGTTCAATTCACTGAAGACTGTGCAGAGTGTGAACCCAAAGATGGTCACTGTGGCCAGCACCTGGAAATCTGTTTAGTGAGAGAAAAATTCACTATGACAAATGAAACATGGAGCACCGAAGTGGATTCTTCAAAATTTCATAACCAAAAATGTCAGGTTCAAGATCAGAAACAAGATTCCTGGTGGTTTACTGTATCTATTATTTCTGTTTTATTTCAGAGATTTTTCTTTTGCCTTGGTTTTTATTTTTATTTAAATTTAAAAAAAAAATTTAATTACAGTTGACATAAAGTATTATATTAGTTTCAGGTGTATGACATAATGATTATACGTTTTATAATTATATATAATTACACATTTATATAATTTATATAATTCACCCCAATAAACCTGGTACCCATCTGACACCATATCTAGTTATTACAATATTATTGATTATATTCCCTATGTTGTACTTTGCATCCCGGTGACTACTTTGCAACTGCCTATTTGTATTAATCACCTTTCACCCGCCCAGCTCCCCAACTGAGATATTTTTTTCCAGTGTGAGGAGCCAGTTAAGATTATACACTAACTATGTTAATATTGGTAGAACCAGGCTCTACTCTCTCAGACTGTGACCTTATCCTTGCCTTATTATTTCCTATCTACTATACCAGCAATTTTCAACTAGTCTGCCACAAGAATTTGTAAAGCATGCCATACCTGACTATTTAGTCAGAGGCACTGACCTCTTTTCCCTTAGATTGTCAAATAAAAAATGACAGCAGCCAACACAACAATAGCTGTCCAGTATGACTGAATCAAAATTATACCTATTTTTTGGTAAGACCTGCAAAAATATATTTTTTGGTGTGCCGCAGAGTTTTAATAATTAGTTCAAGTGCGCCATGAGATGAAAAAGGTTGAAAATTGCTGTGCTGTATCAAAGATAGGAACAGGTGCCATTCTGGTTTCATCTAGTTTCAGATTATTCTTTAAAGGAACCCCATGACCACAAGCACCATTGCTGTACTTGAATTTCCACTTGGAACCCTTCTTATGCTGGACTTCAGAAGCCTTGTGAACTCTCCAAACTTGAGGCCTGAGAGACTCCCCACTTTATTAACCACCTTTCTTTTCCTCGGGGTCCTACATGAGCCCAGTGACATTCTCTGCACATCCCACTAGGAGAGTAGATAGCCTCTCTGCTCAGGCTAGAAGCTCAGGCATGATCCAACTTGACAGTTTTTAAAGATATAATAATGTTGGTTCTGCATAAAGTTGGTGTTCTTGTGATTTTTCTCAAGTTTCTACAAGTGGTTCTTGGCAGAAACAGTTTGTTTTCATTGCTATGGCAGGGTTTCTCTATAACTCAACAACAATTGATTTTCAAAATCGTCCATGTCTCTCCTGGAGCCTAGAAATCACAAACCTGACAATATTTTTGAACAGAGTGGATATTGTTGCTGGGAAGAGCACTGAGTCAGCACAGGGAGAACCCCCTGCCTTAAGCGGACCAGGTAAAGCCCGTATGCTCTTCCAGTTCTGAGTAGGGGATAGCATGTTCCATGTACAAGTCGGGTGCTTTTGTCACTTGTATTAGAGGACACTTACAATCTATGATATTATCAATTGCAGATTTTTATATTTTTTTTACCCCTGCCTGTCTTTTCAAAGCCCTTCTCATCACTGGATTGAGTCCAGTGATGAGAGGGGCTTTGAAATAGAGCTGTAATGGGCATTAATTAGTGTGAAGAAATTATAATTAGGAGGATTCACCTTTTGCTAAAATATAAAATCAAAATCAAAGAGTGTGTGCCAAAAGAATTATTTGGGATTTCTGGGTTACCACCTTACTGGATTATTTTTACTTCTGCTTCTCTCCATTGGCATATAGCCATAAAATATAACTGTCTCATTAATGGTAAGTTATAAATGTAGGCTGTTATGAATAAGAATGGTGTGGTATAATAACAGGGGGCAATAAATAGTGTCCTATTTGGCTTTCCTTGGAAATGGTTGATTCCAAGTAGTGTGTATTTCATCTGTATCAGTGGACTTGGAAACTCTTCATCTTTTTCAAAGCGTTTGTTTTTTTAAATGGTGTTTTTGATTATGTTAGATATTTTCAGAAAAGTAGATTTCTGTCTTTCATTTCTAACTCTTCTACCTGGCTTTATTTGTTGTAGTCACATACATGGTAGCTCTCTTATTTTATCACATAGCTAATCTTCTTTACCCAGGAGACAGGGAACTCTCTATTTTAGCCACATTAAAAAAATAAGAATATACTCTCGTTTTGTCTTTAAGTTGTCTAGTTCTTCTAGGGTAAGATAAATTTAAAGTAATTTCTGTCACCTCCCGTATGGTTTAATGGAGTGTATAGGTACGTGTGTGTGTGTGTGTGTGTGTGTGTGTGTGTGTGTGTGTTTTCAAAAAGAAATATCAAGGAGATATGGAACAGAAATCCATTCATGGGCTCACATTGCTTCCATTAGTTGTACCTTCATTTTCAATGAGAAGCACTGATTAGGGCTGAGCTGATAGAGCCAGGAGCTAATTTGGATTTGATCAGCCCTTGAGCAACTAGACTGCTCTATTATCATGAATGGGTTTTGTAAATTTCTCAATTGCTTTTTTTCTGGGTTTTTATTAGGGAAAATATCCATGGCTGTTGAAATTGCTTTTGCGCCATCAGCTTTAAAAACCCATTTGTTAGCATTTACATTGTCTGATTTCCCAATGACATTAATCATTGCAGAAAGGATTGGACTTGCTCTGCTATAATCTAAATATAATAGCAAAAAAAACCTCTGCAAGATAAGATAACAGACTTGCTGAGCTATTTAATTTGACTCAACCTGATGATCCCATCTCTAGCTTTGCTACAAGCAATTCTCACACATTCTGAGC
This sequence comes from Miniopterus natalensis, assembly GCF_054644295.1. Classification (NCBI taxonomy): domain Eukaryota; kingdom Metazoa; phylum Chordata; class Mammalia; order Chiroptera; family Miniopteridae; genus Miniopterus; species Miniopterus natalensis. The sequence goes on along the minus strand of NC_142082.1, from coordinate 148,803,761 downwards.
TGTGATTTCCATATTTGTCTGTTGTGGTTGCTAGACTAGATCTTGAATTGTGGTCAGTTCTAGTACCAAACATTCCATAAAAGTAAATTGAAAAGTCTTACTATTGAAGTTATTCTGAAAAAGGCAGCATAATTACATAGAAACGTTTTCAAAATCCTATGGTACCGCCTATAACTGAGTTAAAGAAGTTTATTAAATGTAAAAAATGGATGAAATTATAATTGTTTTAGTGAATTATTTAAAGATGTAATTATATTTTTTCTCTATTTCTTAACATAGAAAACATGTGCACTGTTTCTAAGAAACCCTTGTTAGAACAGGCAGAGGTAATGGAAAGCCACCTGTAGCAGCCAAGCCACTGAGATCGCAAGTCTGTTAGGAAACTGCATATGAAGAGATGTGTGTTCAGATTTCAATTTCTAGGTTTTGATGAAGCGCTGTCTTCATATACTATTGCTGAAAATGTTTATCATAAAAGAGGCATAAATAGATGCCTCGGTCGCTGTGCCTCCCCTTCTGTGTAGGGTGGTGCGTACATTGCTGGAGACTCCTGGATTCATTCACTGCACCCTGAATGTACCCTGCAAACACCCCTGTCCGCTTTCCCATGTGCCATTCCTGGATATGTAAGGGGATGTTCATCATCTGTGTTAACAAGGTCTAGAATTTAACAACACATTGTACAGTTAACTTAGCTTCTAGAAAAAGGTACTCCTACTCTTACATGTTTGGCACATGAGGAGGTGAACAGCAAAGAAATGTTTTCAGGTCTATCAGAGAACCCTTCTCCCATTGGACTGAATTACAGAGCAATGCGGGCCCTAAGAGGAATATTTTAGGGAATTTATTGCTCCTTGATTAATGGAATCCTCAAGAAGCCAAGTAAGGAAAGAATTTGCTTGATAATATATCTTGACTTTTTCCTTTTAAAATTACAAAATTATAGGGCTGTCTATAGTTTTATATAATCAGAAAATATTTTAATATAAAATAAAAATATTTGTTTAATTATATCAATATATGCTCTAATACAATTATATTAATATACTTTTATAATTAGAATGATGAATACTGTCACTGTATTTTACAAAATTATTTTGGCAAGTACTGAGACCTGTGATTTTCTGTACTTTCAGAAGATGTATAATTCCTCTGAATTCATACAGATGGAATTCTCATGTAAATTATGACTATGAGCAGCCAAGATTAGGACAGAAACTCAAAAACCGTGGTCAGAAAAACCGTCACAGAAAGTTCAAGTGTGCTTTTCAGAGCTTCAAAACAGAAAATCCCAGGTCCTGGGGTGTGGATGGGTATCATTTTATCATCGCAATGTGGAAGATATTACATTTCTATTTTATCTAACAAATGTAGGCATCTTACAAGAAAGAGGGTTTCTTTACCGGTGGTTTCTGGGTTCCTGGGAGGGGTCAGAGTCGCACGTGAGTGCACAGGAAGTCTTAGAGGTTCACCTTCACGGGCATTCGTGTCTTGTATGAGATGGAATTCACAAAAACCCGAAGGGACAGTGTTTTCTTTTCTAGGCTGCTCTTTAGTTGTTATAGAAATGTGTTCTTTAAAATCTGATTGGATCAGAGCTGTATTTTCTAGCCCATTGAATCTCCTGAAATTGGAGATGGTTATTTAACCCTATGACAGATAGAGACAGCCTGTCTCAACCTTCAAAAATGAGATGCGAATGAGCACAGGAGAGCAAATGTGAGACTAATTGAAGTGGACCGACCGAGAGGCTGTGGAAGGACGCGTGCCTGGCACCCCTGGACCCCAGCTTTGAAGCCAGCCACCAGTCTGTGCAAGTGACCCCGCTCACCTCCCCGGGAAGGGGCGAGAAGGTTACTTAAACACATAGTCCTTTATACGTCTATTAGAAACACCTTTCAGGGCATCAATATTCTTAAATATGTCTGCTCGGTCTTATTAATCATAAAGCAAGAATTAGGGAGTACTGGTTTTAAGACGATCAGTATAATTTTATGTTGTTCAGATATAAATATTTGGTGTAGCAGAATTAAATATTAACTCTTTGACCTGACAACAAAGGTGACATTTAGAACCCTGCCACCTTCTCACCTGACTGATTAATATGCCATTTTATTTCTTGTGTAACAACATCCATCTTCTGGAAGAAATAAGGAAAAGGCCAAATAATAAAATAAAGTTGAAAAAAATGTGGCTTCAAAGTCCAGCATTATAAATTATAGCATTTCATAAAAATATTAAACCAATGAAGAAGAAAAACAATATGTTAACCAGGGCCACAGATTCAAAACATACAGGAGGGCCAGGGAAATCCCACACGGGGAGCAAGTTCATTTGTACACACTGTGCATCTGAACGGTGGACTGTGGAAAATTAAACACACATGTTCCTTTCGAAGCATGTGGGCCCAGAAGTGCCGAACTTTGTTTTTTCAAGAAAGGTAGAAATCTAAATTTGTATGTAAAATATAACTTTTTTTAAAGTGTCAGTTCAAAAATTTTAAGAACTTTCTATGGTCCAAACCACATAACATGTGGTTTCAAGTTAACAGGCCACCAGTTTGTAGCCTTTGATGAAATGTATAAAATATGCACAAAAGTAAAGCTTTGTGTACAGTAGAAAGTGCAAAAATTAGTTGTTTGATCAAGTAGATAACCAGGCATCAGAGTTACAGAATTTCATTTTCAATCATATAATGCTCATTATTCAATTTTCACATTAAAGCTATATTAGATATATTCAGTTATGGAAGTTAATAACTTTGCCACTTCAGGAGTCAGTATTAATCCTACAGACAAAAAATAACAAACCTCTCGATTCATTTGAAATGTTTTTTCACAATCCAATTAACCCATATTTATTGAGTCTTCAGATGAAAAGACATTGAAGAGGTTACTAAAATACAGTTCCTAACGGAAATAGTTTGCAATGCCCGGGATGAGAACCAGCTTTAATATAGCGCAGATAAAAGCAAATGTACAAATGTCATGAGAGAGAGAAAATAAATGATCTCCTTTGTGCCTTCATAGTACAAAGGAGGAAAGATTGATTCTTTGCAGAGATCAGAGACCAAGGAAAGCATCCCGAAGGAAGTGGCATTTCAGATGTGCCTGAGAGGGAGACGCTGCAGAATTGGGGAGGAGGGAGGAGCGTCCAGATTCTTGGCCTGAGCCATAGTAAATGGCCTGACATGGCTGGGGGACCGGAGTGGAGGTGGGGTGGGAGGCGAACTCGAGACAGGATTACAGGGAGCCTTGAGTAACGTATTAGCATGGTTTGGGATTTTAGCCTGCAGAATGTGATCAACGTAAGGATTTTTAATAGGTACAGTCGTGTCTGTTATAGAGGCTGATGCTGGTGCATTGCAAAACATGGGTTAGAGATAAAGGAAAAGAGACTGAAAACAGAAAGATCAGGTAGGAGGCTATTTCAATAGTGTGGACGACAGATAATGTGGACTTGAGCTGGTGTGGGGGCAGGGGGACTAAAGAGACAATGGATTGGAGTGTCATACTATATTACAGTCTGGGGACTGTGAGTGAAATAATTTGACCTAGATCTTGGTCTTTTCCTTCTCACTCTATCAGCTCACTATTCTCTTTGAATTTCAGCGTAACCAACATCATAAAAAAGAAATGATAAGACAATAGGTATTTGGATTTTTGTACAAAGTCAAAAATAATCTCTACTTTTATCTTCTGGGTATATTTTCTTTTATACGTGGAATTTATTGGGGGGGGGGACAGGAAAGATGGAAGATTGTTCTGTTTTTATTATATGCCCTAAAGGTGGAAGATGGATAACATTTCAGATGTACACACAAGTAAAAGTTAAAATAAGTGATAACATAGATTACAGAAACAAAGACAAGAAGGATTAGAATTCCCAGAACTAACCTGCATCATTGGAAAGATGAAATGTGAAAATGAAAACACAATTAAGTAACATCATCTCCTAATCATCGCACCTTCTGGGCAATGGTGTCGCCCTTGTAGGCGCTTCTTAGAAAAAGATGGAAATCAATACCTTTCAAATGAACAGGGTACAATCCAGAGACAAATGATGAAATGAAAGAGTCATTCATAATACTTCAAAAGAAATCTACTCCCTTTTTTTTTTCTTTATGAAATGGAAGTATAAACATCTGGTAAAATTAAGCTCATGGAAAACATTTAGAGCAAATATCTGTAAGCATCAGCTTCTCATTTGGCCGTGTTAATTGCTATAGATGTTCAAGTAAATGTATCAACTAAACTGTTTCATAATTTTATTACTGTTACTGGCATGTGCTGCATTGCTATATCTGGTAAAATAATTTTATTTAATGCTCAAAACTGTCACATGTTCTGTTTCCCAACTTTGAAGTAGCACAATGACATAGGGCAATTAGATGCTTTCCTTCTCTACTGTGTTCAACACATGCACCAAAAATTAGCCGAGCGCCTTCTAGGTAAAAGGTGCCACAGCTTTTCTGCCAGTTCACTGGGAAGCAGGCATATAGGAGAAACTAGAAGAGTGCGGGGGAAAGAGTTAACTATGACAAATCTTAAAAACAAAGACCATAAAGAGGATTGAAATTAAAAGTTTCCAGAGGAAGAGATACCTGATAGTGTTTTAAACCTCAACATATCCATAATAGGAATCATTTTTCCCTTTTAAAGAATCCTAATGTGTATATTTGGGGCAACACACATATTACACACGCTGGCAAAGTCCAGCACAGCGAAGCAGGCAGCAGTCCATATTGCTGAAAAGGTGGCAAATTATTACTCAGTTCCCATTCTGCCCTTGCTCACTGCTTTGGAAATTTGTCATTGTATTACTATTGTATTGCATTCATATTAATTATAAGCATCTGACAAATTTCTAGCTGATGGTTGTCAGAATTATTTCTGTGGGTGATCATTCCTAAATATTTGTTTCTTGCTATCCCCATCAACTGCATAATCGAGACGGGATTCTCACATGTGCATCCAAGGACCACACAAAGCCCTTTCTTAGGATGTAAGGGATATGATACCTGTAATTTTGTCAGCACCCTAAGACATGCTTATTGATTTTTTAGAGAGAGAAAAAGAGAGAGAGAAACATTAATCAATCCCCCCCCCATATGCACCCCGACCTGGAATTGAACCTGCAACCTAGTTATGTGCCCTGACCAGGAATCAAACCCACAACCTTTTGGTGTGTGGATCAATGCTCCAACCAACTGAGCCACCCAGGCAGGGCATGAAGCATTCTTAGCACCAAATGCAAAATTTAACATTGAGAGATATACACATTAACCTTAGTTATTGTAATTCATTTCATAGGTGTTCAGATTATCAGGTGATTAGTTGCATAACCCTCTCGTTGTTTTGGCTGTCACATTTGGAATTCCTTTCCCTTCCCTGAGAAGTTTCCTTTAGTTTTAGTATATCAACCAACTGTTTTGGAAAATGAAACAGAAACTAGAAATACATATGACATCTTCTTTTCAGTTAGGTTCAAGAAATCCTCAAAGAGCCCAGCCAGCTTGCCTCAGCTGTTGAGCATTGACCTGGGAGCCAGGAGATCGTGGTTCCACTCCTCAGGGCACATGCCTGGGAAGTGGGCTCGATCCCCAGCAGGGGGCGTGCAGGAGGCAGCCATCAATGACTCTCATCATTGATGTTTCTATCTCTCTTCCTCCCCCTTCTTCTCTCTGAAGTCAATAAAAATACATATTTTTTAAAATAAGAAATCGTTAAGATTTTATTATTTTGAAAATTTCATTGCACATAATATCTTACATTCAGTGGGGGTCCAGGAATGCTTAAAATTATTACTTTTTAAAATTTTTTGCTGCATCTCTAGTATCTCTTGTAATTTTTTTTCTTCATAGAGAAAGTCTGCTATATAAAAACTCTGTAGGAAAACAATTTCCACAAAATATTCTTGCGGGCGTAGAGCAGCTGTCACCTGCTCCCGGTCTCTACTGCTGTGGAGTAAATGCATTTGGCAAGGATCGCAGTGCCCTGCTCGTCACACTCAGTGTAGCCCTTGTCCAGGGGTAAATAGGGTTGGCAGAGCATCTCTTTCTTAATAGATTGCTGGCTCCTCGTTTCCACCTAATTACAGTGCTTGTTTTAAATGCTTTTTTCATATCTGATCCTAAATACGATTCTTTTCCACGTTTTCTCATGCTGTTCATCCTTCTGTTACTTCTGCCCCATATATTTGAGTCAAAAACATGAGTGTAGAGGAAAGAAGAGTTTTACCCGTATCCTTCCATCTCTTTCCCTTACCCACAGAATTTTCTTGCTGCCTCCAGCAGATTGCACATGGAGGAGAAAGCATAGCGAGATATAGAGACATAGCCAAAGTCAGATCTCTATAAGAAGTATTTTTATTTGAACGATTTGAAAAGATATTGCACCTTAGATTTGTTTTAATTGTTAACATCTGGCTCAGCTTGGTTTATGGTTCTGGTACTACAGTGAATAATTACAAATTTGAAAGTTAGTAAGTACGTTTTTTTGTAAAACGAAAATTGTAGATCTTAAAATGTTTTAAGTTTATGACATTTCGTGAGTTGACACAATATGACAAAGCAACTAGTTGAAAAGTAAAAAATAATATCCAAGTTGGTTATCTGACAGCATGTGAGCAAATTTAAAACCTTTATTTAAAAATTTTGTTTGTTGACACTATTACAGGTCCCCCCCCCCCCCCCGCTTGCCCTCCTCCACCGAGCTCCGCCCCCAGGCCTTCACCACACTGTTGTCTGCATAGAAGTTCTTTGGCTCATCTCTTCCAGTCACCCTGCCACACCCCCCTCTGAGGTCTGTCAGCCTGTTCCATGCACCCATGCGCCTGGTCCTATTTTGTTCATCAGTTTATTTCGTTCATTATATTCCACATATGAGTGAGATCATGTGGTGCTTGTATTTCTCTGACTGGCTCATTTTGGTTAGGATAATAGTCTCCAGGTCCATCCAAGCTGACTCAGAAGGTAAGAGTTCCTCCTTTTTTTTACAGCTGAATTGTATTACATGGTGTAAACATACTACAGCTTTTTTATCCACTTATCTACTAATGGGTAATTGGGCTGTTTCCATATCTCAGCTATTGTAAATAATGCTGCTATGAACATAGGGGTGCACATATTCTTTCTGATTGGTGTTTTGGGTTTCTTAGGACATATTCCCAGAAGTGGGATCACTGAGTCAAAAGGCAGCTCCATTTTTAATTTTTTGAGGAAACTCCATACTGTTTTCCACAGTGGCTGCACCAGTCTGCATTCCCACCAACAGTGTAAAATCTTTTGACTGAGTTCACATTTAAATCTGTATATATTTATTGAAGTCACTTTGTATTTACAACTGTAATCAAAGTAAAATTATTTTTTAGACTTCAGTTTGGGGGGATGAGTTTTCTTACTATGTGTTGCAGATTTAGTACTTTTTAATTTCTATATGGGATAGTGTCCTCTTGTATTTAATTCACAGCAGTAGAATATATTCCTATTTAAAATGCATACAATACGGGATTTCACATGTAGAGAACATATCTCTACAACTAACCAAAAAAAGTATCGACTGTTCCTCTTTTGTAACCTTAGATAAAATATTGACTCAAACATCACCATTACCTTCTCCTGTTCCTTACCTCACCTTTCTATATTTTCTATCTAGTTTTAGATGATCTCAGCCAAACCCAAGGCTGGACAAGCCTTAATGTCTCCCAGCATTTTATCTGTATTCTGACCTCTAACCCAAAGCATTTCCAATTGGACATCTAATAGGAATCCAATTTTTCACGTCTCAAAACACACTTTTGATTTCTAATTCCCAGCCCCCCAGTAAATGGCAGTTCTGTTGTTCTGCTTGTGGAGGTCAAACCCTTGGAGTCATCCATGTCTCCTTTTCTCACACCCTGCATGAAGTCCTGTCTCTCCATCTACACTAAACCACTGTCTGTCTCTTCTAGAGTATTGTGATAGTCTTCTAGCTGGTCTCCCTCTGCCCGCTGCATTGTGTTTTCCATGCTGCAGCCAGAGTGAGCCTCTTGATGTCAGAGGATCATGATACTCCTCTGCTCAAAGTGAGCCCCATCTCACTCAGTAAGATCAAGAGTTTCTCCAGGGCCATAGCTCTACATGACCCCCCCTTTCTGCCTTCATCCCCCACCCCTCTCTCCGTTGCTTACTCTGCCCTTACCAAACCAGCACCCTTCCTGCTCCTTCACAGGGGAAGCCAACTCTCATCTCAGAGCCGTGGGAGTCCCGCCCTGGAAGCCCTCTGCCTCGATGTGCCCTTGACTTGACCCTCACTTCACATTGGCCTCTGATCAAATGCACCCTTATCAGAAAAGTTTTTCTGGGTCATCCTTGATAAAACAGCATCCCTCCTTCACACCTCAGGTACTTCCTAGCCTCTCCGCAGTACATTATTGTATTTCAAAGCATCCTTACCTCCTTACTTGTCATATATTGATCAATTTGTTACACCCCCCTGCATTAGAAGAGGCTTCTGAGCCCAAGAACTTTGCCTGTTTTGTTCACTGATGTCTCCAGGACCTGGAGCAGTGCTGCCTCCTATTAGGTGTTTAATAAAAATTTGTTGAAGGAAGGAAGGGACAAATTTATTATTTTGTCAACAAACACATTTTGACTGTATGCCTGGCACTATTTCAATTGTTTGAAACTCAAATAGGAATAAAACATGGGCTCTCCCTTGAGGTGGAAGAGAGAGACATGCATAAAATTACTTATGATGTGATATGACCACTGATATAGTGGAGCCTTATAAGAAGTTCCCTGCACACTGAAATAGTTGTGAATGACATGATAGTGTATCTAGGATTAGTTTCCAAATGGTATGGAGGGGAGGGCATGATTTACACATGGAACAGTGTGTTCACATTGTTAAAACTGGGTGATGGTTACATAGGGATTCATTTATTGTCTATGCTTTTAAAAATATTTGGCATTTTCTATAATAAAACATTTGTTTTTAAATCCAACAGTAATACAGTGGATGAAAAAGGAACTTTTCCTGTGGAGACAGGGAGTCTTTATAGAGGAAATAGTATTTAGTCTGGCTCCTGTAGGAGATGAGGCAAGAACTCATTGAAGTGGTGAGTTGAGAGGGAGCTGCACCCCCACTGCCACCATCTGTCCTGCAAAAGAAAAGAATGCCAGGACTAGATATTTTTAGGTGTGGCTCAAATCACACAAAATAGTGAAGTGGTTCAGAGAGGGAACTTGGGGGAAAATAGTCAAGGACCTTGTTTGCAATAGGAAGAGAGAAGGAATTATTACGACGAGTCCAAAGCCAGCTGAGATTTCAGTACTTTAAAATTTAGGGTGGTAATTCGAACAGCATATGCGTGGAGCAGCAGTTGGTGGCCTGGAGACATTTCCCAGCTGCAGAGAGATGTCTAATAGAACGTCTTAACAGTTTGCTTTCATTGTTATTTGCCTATTGTTATTTGCCAGTATGTGCTAGAATCTCTGTCTGCAGAAGACTTTTAATGTAGTAATTGTTTTGTCCTATCAGACATGTCAAAGTTTTAAAGATTGAACAATTGATAGTGTACTTCAGAACGCACTCTAGATGGGAAATCTGTGATTACGTGATAGTTAACTTTTTGCAAAAGAGATTATGCTGTGTGGATGCAAATACAGTGGTGCCTCGGTTTTCGAATGTCATCTGTTCCAGAAGCCCGTTCGAGTTCTGAAACGTCCGAAAACTGAGGGATCCACGGCCCACAGCTGGGCCTTAGGATCCTGCCCTCAGCGGAAGCCAGTGGCATGTTCCACTTCCCAGGCGAGTTTGAAAACCGAAGCATTTCCTTGGGGGTTATGGCCTTCGTAAACCGAAATGCTTATCGATGGAGATGTTCGAAAACCGAGGTACCACTGGAGATGGATGTATTTCTAAATCTGAGCTTTGAGGAAATTCTTTATAGTCTTCATGTTATTGGATTCTTTCATTTTCAAAAAAATACTTCATCCCAAATGTTGGAGCCTGTTGTCTTGCTACACTTGATGATGTCGTGGCTACACCTACGCCTCTCAGTTTGCTCGTGTGTGGCTGGCTGAAGGGGGCCAGGTGGCAGGGTGCAGGCCTTCTGATGCAGTCAGCCTCAGGAGCTTGGGACCGCAGCGGCTTTCACCATGCACTTGAATCTCTTCTCGTCTTTCTTAGCCCCTAAGCCGTCTCATTCAGCGGGAGCTGGAAAGCAGTAAGTTTCGCTCCAACCCTCTTTCTCTTCATTCTCTGGAACCTGGCATAATCAGTCCTATTATACCACTGAATGTGAGATACAGTGATGATAGTGACCTCTAAATTGCTTAAGAAGATAAAAGCATTGCTTTACATGGAGAGATTACACAAAATTTTCCCCTTCTATTCTGAAAGTAAGTAGATAATTCTATATGAGGTCTTCAGCTAGACTATTTTGTTCACTTTGTTTTTAATTTTCCAAGAATTAATATGTCCTTCATTCCTTTCTATTTTTTTAATTAAACATATTGAGATCTAATATAGCCAATGTTCTGTGCAAAGTGCTATGAAGAATATAATGCTGGTGAAACCCTAGCCTCAAAGAATTTAAAATTTAGTAAAGAGATTAATAGTGACCCAAATAATTATGGTCCAAGGTAGAATATGATTAAGTAAGAGTGTTTGGGGAGTAGGTAGGGATGATGTATCACGTCTGGCTGAGAGTTCTAGAAAGAAGATGCTAATCATATTGCCTGGTACCTTACATCTGTGGGTGGTACGTGGACTGGCCGGATCAGCATTCTGTGAGAACTTGCTAACTACGCAACTTCTCAGACCCCCAGCTACACTCACCGAATCAAGACTGGACGTGCCGCCTCGCAGTCTGTCTCAACAAGCAGATTTTGGTGCATGCTGCCACATGCCACCGACCATTGCGGCGACTCAATATAAGTAGATTGTTGATCTGGGGAGAAGGAATGGGGATTCCTTTTCAATATTTTGCATAATAAGCAAAAGTCTCCCCGGTGTGCGGAGAGTTCACTGAGCAGGCCATTTGCCTCACTACTGCCCTGGGCTTGGCTTGGTTTTGTTTATGACTTGTTTGGAAAATATGATAAATCTCTAACATGCTGATTGTTACATGTTTCTTGACATAGTAGGCTTGGATAGAAGATAGAAAGTGAATTGATACAACAAAAATTTTAAAAAGTGTCCATTCATCTTCTATCTTTTTTTTAAAAAAAAAAAGTATTTAAAAATCTTTTTAAAGATTTTAAAAAATGACACAAAATAGCCTTTGTGCTTAAGGTAGCCAATTAAAAATAACGATATTTAGAAATCATTTTTGAAGATCTAGGCTGAAACTAAGATTTTATGATTCAGGTTTATATTAAGGTGATTAGGACATTGGTACAAGCATGTCAGCTACGGAAAGCATGGGCATTAGGCCGTGCGCTGGGAGAGGATATGGATGTAAATTTACCGGTGTGTTGTTTTAGGCAGTCAGGGTGAAACAGGAAATGACCTGCACGCAGCAGGCTGCAGTGAGTTGAAACCATGCTAGTTCTTGCAGGTTTACTTCACCAACCCGTTGCGGTACTTAAAGTGATGCTGGCCAGAGGGCTTGCAACTATATTGCTTTTTGTTTTTCTTGCTTCAGCAAATAATAATTTGTGAAAATTATGGATATGATTCTGGAGGCATTTTGCTGAGTACTTCTAGACTCAGATGAGACAAGCCCCAAAGTGCTGGATACAATTTAGAAACCTAATTCATGCGTTATCAAGGTTTTCTCTGTAAAGGAATCCGAAATTTTTGGGCTCACTTCGATTTTGTCACCATGCGCCATAGATTTTATGAATTGCACATGATATGCTGAAAAGAGGGGGCTTATTGCAAATGACAAGAAAAGTAATCTTTAAATTGCTTGAAAAGAGAAAGTTTACTTAACATTCAATAGCTAAATCCAGTAAGTTAGGGTATGAGAGTAATAGCTGCGATTTTTACCCTCCTTCCCAGGAAATCCAGTGTGAAATCGTGGTTGGAGAATGGCAGTAATTAATCATTATGGCAGACTGTCAAAAAGGAGTTCAGGTCATTTGTGTTAATGATTGCAGTGTGCAGTGTTTGACATTTACTGTGAGCCCTAACATATTTCATACATAACAATTAACCAAAACTGCAAACATCTGGAAAGCAGTCTGCCTGAATTCTTGGGAGAAGTGGTATAAATTAATATATACATTATAAAATATTAAAAAGTATAACGTTATAATTTTTAGAATAGTTAATAAAGTGTTTTATTAAAAATATATGTCATTGGAAGATACTTTAGTGAAAATAATTGCATTATAAAACATTTTTAAATTGAACTGAAACACAGATAATTTACTTAGCATGAGGTAATTTTCCCCTGAGCAATTTATATAATCTCACCAGTAACTGCAACCTGCATTACATACCAATATTTGTTTGGTAATAACCAGAAAGCACTTAGGTGCCATGGTTATATGAACTTGTATACACTGCACTTAGGCAGATTAGTGGGCATTCCCAATTCCCCAGTATTTGTTTTAAATTGCTTGGAAGTAAAAAGTTTTTGATTATTAACAAACAAAAATGACTATATAATCCAGGTTATACACGCACACATGCATACAGACACACAGACTTAATTCCAGAAAAGGATAATTATTTTATAAGATTCAATACCTGAACATTAAAATGTGTTCTGCTACAAAAAGTACAATTACATTGTTAGTATGGTGGATACTAGACACATTGCATGAAGATGTACTTTGTTACCAATTAGGAAACATTTCTATGTTGAGGGTGACTTACAAAGATTGTATGTAACATGTCAAAATAAGTTGTTTTGGGGAGAATACATTTGTAACTGGGGCCTCGAACAGCCATTGAATGTCCCTGGCGGTGGCAATATACTGCTATAGGCCTGTGGTCTGGCTTCACTACCAGCTACGGGGATTGGGGTGAAGAAGGGAGCTGAATGAACAGCTCTGGAGAGAAGTCAGTTCTCGGGTGATGGGAACAATCCTCATGCTCTGCACACATCATTCATTCCCTGCTAATGCAGGTTGCTTTCAGCCTCAGTTACTTAAGAAGCATAGCCATGGGCCCACCCCCATCCAAGAGTGCTTTGAAGAGGACTTGCCTGGGGCAGTCCGTAGCCTTCCTTTGCTCTTAAGTCTTCTCACTTTTTGACGTGTACCCTTGACTAGGTCCGCACAAAGCTAAGAATAACATAAGAGAGTAAGGCTGCAGAGATCACTCATAGATACAGTGTCTGCCTTTGTTCACTGTAGCCTTTTTATTTATAGGAAAGGGGTGTGTGTGTATTTAATGTGTGTGTTTAAATCAAATATTCTGGGAATCAAATTTCCTCACAGTTTACCTCAGCAAGCATAGATGTGAGTCCTAAATCGCACTTAAGGACAATTTTACTTAGACTGGTCCTTTATAAAATTTTCTAGATGATATAGGTAATGATGGAGACAGTGGGTAGGGTAACTTGTGTACTTTACTTATTTGCTCTTGACTGAGGTGTCAGGTAGATTATCATAGGTACATTACAAAACAGCCTTCTAGCCACCCAGACCCACAAAGCTTTTTATTTTTTGTAAGTAGCTTCTACTGGTTAATTCAGTTTTCCAGCAAAGATGAACAATTGATTTTTCCACTGACACAGTTGTGTGGGATAGGAAAGACAGTTGTTACTGGTATAGACTTGGCATTTGCTCGCTTCCAAAAGACATTTTGAGGAAAACTGGAAGCCTCTGCTTGAAATCCTGCACTTAGAACATAATAAGACATTTCTTGGTTATTCCATCATCTTTTCTTTTTATGTGAATGCACTCTGACAACTTACTCAGGACTCTATCTTCTCTCACCTGAGGTAGGTTGTAAAAAATCAAAGCCTAGGGAGACTAAGTAAGGCACTCAAGGTCACGTGACTAATGAGTGACAGGGCTAGGATCTGAATTAGATTGACTCAAAATTATAAATGCTTAAGAGTTATACTCAAATCTTTATGAATCATAGTTTCTTGCATCATTACGGAAATACTAATTTTAGGGTTCAAATAAAATATATGTAAAAACATGTTGCAAACTAGAGAGTAAACCACTGAACCCATGCTCATTTATTCAATAAATATTTGTCTGCTATGTGCCATAAATTGTGCTACATACTGGGAATATGACAGATCCCTTGCCTTTGTGAGTTTAAAGATGTAAGTAGTAAAAGAAGTTGAAGTACTGCACAAAGGGGGGGGGGGGGTAGTGCTCCAAACCATGTTGCAAGTGGTGGTATGTGAGAGCAGATGCATTAACAAGAGTTTGCTCCCTGGGTGTGGGGAGTAGGGCAGAGTAATTGTCCCAGAAGAGATTCGTGGGAAAGTCTAGTGGAGATAAAATTCAGGAAAACATGTTTAGTGGAGCTGGGGTATAGAGTGCCAAGCGTGGGAGAAGGTCGAAGTGATCAGCAGGAGCCAAGCCATTCCGATATCCTTTGGGTTGAACACAGTGACTTCTCATATAAACCAGAATACTTGAGAAAGGGGCACTATTAATAATTATGCCAAGACGACAGACTAAATTGGGGCTGACCATAGCCAGCGGGTTACTCCACAAGCCTTGATAGGAAGTTTGGGGTTTTTAAGAGTAGTCGAAGTAATTGGAGAGTGTTAAGTAGGGACATAAAATGATTAGATTTAATTCTACCTTGCATTATGCTTTGGGGAGGGGATTGAAGGGACTCCTTTCGTGTATTTTAACTTCCTGAAGTACATGTATGATGCCTTTTAAATTATAGTCACAAGAAACAGTTAAGGAAAATAAATACTGATTTTTTAAATGCAGTGACAAAAAGGTGTAAAGTTAATTTTGGAATGAAGTGTCCTTTTTTTATGTTTTTATTGATATTTAGAGAGAGGAAAGGAGAGGGATAGCAGCTGCCTCCTGCGCGCCCCTTACCGGGAATCGAGCCCGCAGCCTGGGCATGTGCCCTGGCTGGGAAGCGAACCATGACCTCTTGGTTCATGGGTTGACATTCAATCACGGAGCCACACGGGCTGGGCTGAAATGTCCCTTTTTACACCTAATTGAAAGTGGGAATCCTTGGTGATAGAGGTCTTCTTTGTATAGAATCGTTCCTCCTCTCCCCAATTAGAAGAGCATAACCCAAGGTGGGAGAAAAAGCAGAAATTTTATAATAAATACTATTTTAAACCTCAAAATATTTGATAAAAGTATAAACACTACTCTTTAAATTAAGCACCCAAAATATGAAACTACATTTCATGTAATCATGAATGTTTACAAATGGTTATAGAGTGTCACACAGTATTTGCTTAGAGGCTGCCTTGGTGCTAGGAATGCAGAATGACCAAACCAAGCTCCCTGCTCTTATGGAGCCTGTGTTCTGGTTGGAGAGATAGATGGTGAGTAAATCAGCCGATAGGCGTACAGCACGGCAGGGTGGGGAGGGGCCGTCCTCGCACAGAAGGGCCAGGAGGAACGGGAATGCTGGGGGCGCTGTCCAGTGAATGTTGTCAGCTGGAGATGGTCCTGGCAATGAAGAACACAGACTTTGGGTTATGTTTTGGCTCGCATGTTGGGAAAGCAGCAACGGATCTAGAGAGGGAGCAGACTCTTTACTGCAGGTCAATTTTTTATTTTTCAATTATAGATTACATTCAATATTATTCTGTATTAGCTTCAGATGTACAATGAAGTGGTTAGAAAATCATGTACTTTGCAGTTTTAAAACAACTGCATATGTTTAGAAGTTAACCTACGTTTAAATACATGCATAAGAGCCCGGAAACAAACGCCAAAAAAGTAATGATGGCTATCATTGGCTGATTTGCATTTTAATATTTATATTTTAAGCATTTAAAAAGATAGTTCTATGAGTAATATTATCATTAAAAAATAACATTTAAGCATTTCTATATTAAATCTATTAAAAAGAAAAGACAGAGTGGAAAGAGAAAAAGCGAGAAAGCAAAGGAGAGTAGAGGCAAAAATACACTCAGTCGAAAATAGATATAAAAATACAAATACACAGAAAGAAATAATCTTCATATTAAGAAAAAGAGATGCAGAGTGGAGAGACAGGTCTGCACTTCTCCTCACGCAATGCGTTCATGTTGCGATCTTTAAAAACAGCCGCTGAAGATTGTAGTGCCGCATTTTAACAGGACAACATAGGAGGAAACACTGGTACTAGAAAATCTCTATGTATGTTACACGAAATTAGACTTGATAGTAGAACTGAACCAGTTAGTAAAACCTGGGCCAGACTCCTGCTTTGGTTCTCAGATGGTCTTTTTTGTAAACCCCAGTCATGTATGTGGACAAAGACTTCAAGACACAACAGAGAGAAGTTTAAAAATTATTTACATTAAGAAATGAACATAAAAATCTTAAAGTTAATAATATAGTAGTCAGACTAATTACATCTTGTAACTATTTCACAAATACATTTCAGTCTAGAAAGCTACTTTTTTGAACTAATCAGCTTAGTCTGTGCTATTTCTTTTGATATCCTTATCAATAACTTTCACTTAATAAGATTATAAATTCTATTTATTTTGTAAGTAAATCTACGGAAATTGAGGCATCTACTATACAAGCCTTTTTCATCTATATTTCTGATAAGGTTCAGAAGAAAACTGACCTTGAAGAAACAGTTTAGACTTGTATTAAGTCATTTTCCACTTTATTTAGGCTACAGCATGTGAACTGGTTTGTTCAGAATATTTGAAATTGTTTTTATATTTGATTGATGAAAACAAATCAAATGCATTTTCTATCAAAAGTACTAAAAGCAATTAATATGAATTTTAAAAGTAAGATCTTTTAGACAGCCTTTTTTAAATTTCATTTGGCCAACTCTTTGGATAATATTTTCAGAAAGATTACTTGTCATGTTGTGCTTTGAGGCATGAGTGGGAACGATAGTGTTTTATACACCCTGCTTTTTAACAGGACTGTGGTATAATTTCCAGGATGACAGCAGAGATGGGGTGTGTGTTTCCATTTGGTACAATTTCTGTGAAAAATTTCGTCTTGATTCCCTTCTAAACAAAGGCTGTAAGAAGCGTCATATTCTGGGTGGTCTCTGATTAAACAACCTAGTGCTATTGAGTGGAAGTGTCAGTTTATTTTATTTTGAAAATAAGATAAACTCAAGCCTTAAGGAAACTCAGATTGTAGCAGATCCAAGTTATGATCCAGCTGTGCATGAGTTCATGTAAAATTGTTTCCTTTATTATATAATAGAATTATGTAGCCAGTGTCATTTTATGTAATTATTAGTAATAAACACATTTCTTGATACTAGAAAATTCCTGTATACTACATTATCAACAAACAGGAAGGAAAATTCTGTGTATTAGTTCCATCAAAATTTAATTGAGGGTCTATTATATCCACTATGAGGCTGGGCAAAGTGAGGCTGTTTTATTTAAAAGGAAGTACCAAGAATCTTACGTAAACTTGTGTACAGTTGAGATCAGAACTTGGATCTTCTATAGTTTTCATTTCCTTGGTTTCACTCACAGAGAAACTTTAGTGTTCTCACACTTTTCCACGTGACATACTTCTAATGACAGAAAACAAAGTGTTGCTTCCCCCAGGGTTCTGCTGATTTACTACAAAGCAACTCCCTGCAACCAAGGTATTTTTAAACTCTTGGGCGGTTGGTGTTTTTTTGAAACTCCAGGATACAACTCTTCTTTTTAATTACAAAAGCAACATGTTTCTGTTCACTGAGTAAAACTGATGATCCAGAAAGGCTCACGATCTCAGTTTTGTTGCTGCCTGAATTCCGTGGCATGTCCTTCTTTGAATGGATAGAGAACTCTCTGTCCCGTCGATTCGATAGCGATGTGTAAAAATGTCTAGAGGGTCTGAATTCCCTAGAATTCCTCATGCTAATTTATAGAGATGGTTTTCACAAGCTAGTTTTAGATTTTTAAAAATGTGTTGCGCACACTTGTAAAGAATGTCAGTTGCAGTCCTTCAGGAAGAACAGCTACAGCTTTCTTTAGAAAACACTGAAGGGCAAGTGGGCAAATCCCATTCCACAGGCATTGTGGCGACCCAGCAGCTTCTGGGAAGTGCATCATGCTGCATCCGAAGTCACCGGCGGGGTCAAGATTTAGAGATTCAAGGGATCCAATCCCTTTCTCCCACAAAAGTAGTCGAAGTAGTTGCATTTTCCTTTTATTGTTTTGGGGTCTTCTGAGTTTGAGCAAGCTCAACGGCTTATAATGAAGTGTGATGTGAGAAAGAGAAATGAGCTCTCCTGCCAGCAGACCCAGGGCGGGGGACGCAGGAATGAGCGGCGCGGTGCTGGCGGTGAGCAAGGCCGGCAGGGCCGAGTGGGGGGGAAGGCGCGGACCTCAGTGCTGCAGATGGACCTAAGGACTCCTCCTGGAAATCTGACATTCATCCTGCGATTGTGGCCGTCTTCTCCCATCTCCATCCCCTCACTGCCTCATCCCGTGGTTCCGTTAGCCCTCCTTCAGCTCTCGCAGGGGCTTGGTCCACTCCCTTAAATCAGTGTCTTCTCCAACATCAGGACTCTGGAATTTGTTCTCTACCTTCCAACAGCACCGATGACACAGTGGTGTAAGATGTAGCAACTGTGACAGCTCTGCCTGCTGAAGGGTTATCCCTGCACCCTATCGTATAGTAGAGTCTTGAGCTAAGCAGTCACCCGGGTGTGCACAAAGCCGACTCGCAGGTCCTTGCCCGATGCGCTGGCACACCTTTGGTTCTTTTTAAGAAGGTTCTGCTGGGTGTCTAGGATGTGTAATGCCTTCGGGCTGGATGTACAGAGTAAGTAAGACAAGGCTTGTGATCTTTAGGAATTTTTAAGTTAGTGAGAGTAATGGATAAAAACAAAGACAATTTCGATATGTTGTATCATGTACAGTTCTTACAATAATATTTACACAGTAGCGTTACCATGGTCTTAAAAGTGCTGGCAAGAACACATAGAAGTAGAGAGTAGAATGGTGGTTGCCAAGGGCTGGAGAAATGGGATCACAAAGGGTACAAACTCCGAGCTGTAAGATGAATAAGTTTTGGGAATCTAATGCGCAGCATGGTGACTCTAATTAACGGTACTGTATTATATACTTGAAAGTTGTTAAAAAGTAATAGATCTTAAATGTTATCACCACGCACACACAAGAAATGGTAATTATGTGAGAAGATGGAGGTGTTAACCAACCTAATGTGGTAATCATTTTGCAATATATACGTGTATCAAATTATCACATTGTGCACCTTAAATTTACATACGTTATATGTCAATAATATCTCGCTATATGTCAATAATAAAACTGGAAAACAGATAAGAAGTGTTGGCCAGAAGAGACTGGAGATTTGACTTCCCTTGAGAAAGTGACATTTGAGATGGTCTTGAAGGTTGCATTAGATTCTGATGAGATGAAATTGCTCCTGGTTAATAGAGTAAAACCACAGGAGTAATCACGGGCAGAAGACACACAAAACTAGTTTATAGACTGAATACTATTTGTTTAGCTCTAAAGCAAAGTGAATTTGAAAAAATGTGATCACTAAGAGCAGTGATAGCAGAGATTAACTTTCATCCTAACTCCCATCAATTGATAGTAGCTGCTCACATCATTGTGCTGAAGATCTTCGGGCTTCTTCCTGACACTATAGAAGGAAGGGTCCCCATAATTATCAATACCTCCCTTGGGTTTGAGAATTGAGAGGAATGGTGGTCATTTTATGGATGATTAATTCCTGATTTTGGGTGAAACTACCTACCTTAGATAAAGCGTTCCTGACATGTGCTAGATTATTTAGTAACTATATCTCATTTTAGACTGATTCTAGGTGAAACTGGTTAGAAGATAAATGTAGATTACTAAAGTAAGGTAAGAGGTCTGCATTTTTAGAATTAAATTGAAGGCAAAGCTTAAAGATTAATAAATAAGTCAACTGAGTTGCTGTTTTAGCCTGATGTTTGCATTAGGGATAAAAAGCGCAATTATATAGTGACATTCTAAGCCACATAGTGTATACTATTAAGTTAAAATATTCATCGTATTAGAAAGTAATCTCATGCTTCCAATAGTAAATCAAGAAGGACTATAGTCATTTGCGTTTATTAGGTAAACAAAATCATGAAAAGAGCTAATATTTTCACTTTAATAATTCCTCAAAATTATTACTGAATCCTATAGTAACTTCCAAAGGCAAAAAGAATATCTCTGTGTGTGTATGTTTATACACATATGTATATCAATAAGTTGTATAAAGTGAATTATTCAATCATACTAATTTTAAAGCTGAAGGGATTAAGAAGTACAATTTTTAAAAAATATATTGATATAGCCATCTTTAGTGAGTTATATCTAATATTAATTTAAAGAAAATTAAAATAGAGTCCATCAACTAGGCAAAAGTAAAATGCTGCTGTGGATGAAAAATTAACAATCATATTAATTTTTGTGCCTATATTAAATTTTAAAAGAATTATTACATTACGTTATGCAATAAAATTATTTACCAAATATAATCCCATATCATAAAATACAGGAAGAAGACTCCTCCCTTTCCCATGTATTGGTAATATCAGTATTGCTAATTAATATTTGTATGGGTAATTACAAGTCCATAAAAATGCTTTCACAAGTGTGATCAAGGACTGCCTCTGATGACAAATCAAACTCTGGCCAAAAAACCTAATTTCCCTTATAAACTGACACATTTGACCTAATACCTTAATCCTTTGATTTCTCAGTGCTATTTAAAAGTAT
Organism: Miniopterus natalensis; assembly: GCF_054644295.1. Lineage (NCBI taxonomy): Eukaryota > Metazoa > Chordata > Mammalia > Chiroptera > Miniopteridae > Miniopterus > Miniopterus natalensis. Next base: position 148,782,965 of record NC_142082.1, on the reverse strand, counting down.
AGAAATATAGTCCTATAGAAAGTATAGAACTATACCTACAAATATAGAACACATACTTACAAATATCCTTATTTAGGGGAAGGGAAAAAATTTAAATCTATTATTTTCCCACTATATAACTAAGCAAGGCTGTGGATATAATGAATACATTGTTTTTGTGTGATAATAAAATAGTGAAAGGATTTTATGGGCAGGACTAATAAGGATATCTAATTGCAAAGAAAATCAAGTGACTGGCCTTATGAGATTAAATCTTAAACTGACCGTATACAGTTTACAAGAAGCCTATGATCATTGATTTTCAAATCATCATGAATTAAGTATCATAACAATAGGAATTAAGGCTAATCTTATTTTAGTATTAGTTATAGCTCTTGGAACTTTGCTTATCGCCACTAAAATATATTCTTTTTGCCATTTTTTTGTTATCTACATAGTGGTTTGTAGTGGTTCAAAAATTCCATTAGAGGGCAATATAATATTGCTTTGAAGCTGAGAAAAGGTGCTTGTGAAAGGAGGCAGGACTACCCTGCCTCTCTGTGTGAGTTTTGAAAATAGGGGGGGAAAGGAGGCATCTGTAATATTTTGAACAATAAAAAAGAAAATAGGCTCCTTAATAACAAGATTAATTGTTTAGTGCTGGTTTTCTTTTAACAGTGTTTTATTTTTCTAAAACACAACCCCTCAGCTGGATTTTAAGCATTTTTTGTAAAAAATTAGTTAGAAAATTACTCTAAATTTGGATTTCTAGCTTGCATTTGTGTTTTTAATTTGATAGATACAAATAGATAGCACAGTAAATGTCTTCAGGTTTTATTTTATGTCCAGCTGGTGTTGCTCAGTGGTTGAGCGTTAACCTATGAACCAGGAGGTCACAGTTTGAATCCCAGTCAGGGCACATGCCCAAGTTTCAGGCTTGATCCTCAGTGGGGAGTGTGCAGGAGGCAGCCAATCAATGACTCTCTCATCACTGATGTTTCTGTGTCTCTTTCCCTCTCCCTTCCTCTCTGAAATCAATTAAAAAAATATTTTAAAAATCCTAGGGATTACAGTAAATGCTATGTTGCATTTAAAAAAATGAACATCTTAGGAAAACACTGAGCATTAAAAAACGATATTAGGGCTTCTGTTTTCTTCTAAAACGATAATGGGTCAGGTCTAGATTCTTCTTAGCATAGGAGTAGCTACTGACTGGGCCAAGGATGAGCATCTGAATGACACAGGCATCAAGAGAAGGAGAATGGTAATTAACTTCAATTAAATCTACTGTCTTTGAGACTTGGACTAGACAAATGCTTCTCAAACTTCTGGCCATATCCTTATACCTATTGTACTATTGTTTTCTTCATTGGTTCATCTTTTTAACTTAAATCAACATATTGTAAAGGATACCATTACCATCAATTGAAATCCAAAATGATGTGCCATGAATACCAGGGGAAAATAAAAATAAATATGAGGAAAATATTTTTAATTGAAATTAGATGATAAAAAGAAACTATGATGAATTAACTGTCTATACAAAACTTCATAGAAAATAAATTCTTCAATGCAAAACCTTTTTATTATCAGGTCATAATAAAGGGATTTGCTTTGGGCCACTATTGCTTAGCTTATGTTTTAAGATGAGCTTTTTAAATGAGTAAGATAATTCCTTTTTTTCCTTTTATGTTGATATTAACTGGAACTTCGAATCTTATTTCACATGTGCACCTAGTTGGGTCTTATGAGCCAGACCACAATTTACATTGTTAATGATGGACGGTGTCCTTTAAGCAGTGGGGTGCAGGTATGAACCAGGAAGCTAGGTCTCAGGTTGCTGTTTGACTCAGGTGAGGTCCCCTCACCTCAGGAAAAGATATTTAAGAGACTGTGAAATTAGACACTTTTTCACTCCATCCCTGTTCCTCTACACTTTGCAAGCAGTAGTTCTGTGCCCAAAGTGGAAAAGCCCCTGTAGGGGAAAGGCCTGTGGCTAACCCAGCACTCCTTTGTTCTCTGCATGGCCCATGACCCCCAAAAATCATAAAAATCTGCATGGCACCAATACCTTGCTGTGTGCAAATTAGCCACAATTAAGGCTGCTAGCCTGAGATCCAAAGAGAGAAAAGTTCACTTCAACCTCTTCATCAATCTCACAGGACAATTATCCTTGTACAAACAAAAACATATATATTTTATTGGCATACATGCTCTTCATTTGGGAAACACTGAACCAAAGAATGTAGAGAGTATTAGAAATTTAAGTGTCAGAAAAGAACAGTGCAAAGACCAATGCTGGTGAGAATGGAAGTGTAGGTACCAGCCGGCTCCTGTTACGTTTCAGCTTTGCAGATCCAGTCCACTAGTAAGCTTAGACTGAGCTGATCTTTCCATCAGCGTTACCTGGGTAAATATACAGAACTTTGCTTGCTTATTTGCTGGAAAAGGAAAGCTTCTTGTGTAAAAATAGTAAAATGCTTTTAGGGGATGTATCCAAATCTCATATCATTCATAAATGATGCTATTTTTAAATTATAATACATCAGTTAGGAGTTGAAGAATGGTTTTTAATATGATACCATAAAGCACTGTGCTCTTTCCAGTATATTCACAAATTTTGTGTTACATGCTACCAGAATTCTTCTATTAGTCTGTCTCTCCATCTGTCCATCCAAGGAGTTAGACAACCAGCTTGCCATCTCAGTGCATCAAAGCATTGTTTGCTCATGAAACTCTTCAGCCCGGATGCCAAACAAGCTGTTAATTAAAAATAATTTGGTGCTGGCCTATGCACTCTTGGAAACAAACCTGTCTAGCCTTTGGCTGTTATCCTATGAGGATAATGCAAAAACTGCTTATGATTTTCAGCATATAATGAAGCAGAAATATAGCTGTAGTGGGATTTGGATAGAGATGGCAAATATTTGGCACACATAATTCATTTGCACCCTCCTGTGCCGAAGGCAGGCATTGCTAATTGATCATTCCTACTGAACCTGATCAGAATCCATCTCTAGACAGCCATTACCAACCAACTGGAGCAAACATGTTACTTGAAACCTCGATGCCATTCTTGCATTTGGAGAATGAAAAGGCAAAAGGCAAAAGTAAGGATATGGAACAGAAGAAACAGCAGGAAGTACCCGGTTTTCCCAGTGAATTAGAAATGTATTCTCTATGTGTTTCTGATAAAAATTGGATGTCAAGCAAAGGGAAGGAAAAGGCATGGACTTTCACCATACAAAAAGAATCCTATACTAAGTAGCCGGTTACCAAGGCTACCATTGCCACCAGTGACCTGGGGCAAGCTAAACACCTCTCCTCTTGACTATTCCAGCTTTATTAAATTAAATTCAATGAATATTTGTTAAGTGACATTATGCATACTACCCATAGATTCCTATTATTCTAGATTCTATGGTAGGTACAATGAGGAATTTTTACAAATTTAGCCCCTATTATGTGCCAGGTCATTAACATATGTTATTTTTTTAATCCCCAAACATTTCTGACCCTAAATTAGTGTTGTGTCAACTTGAGAGATGAGAGTACTTAGGGGAAATTAAGCCAGTTCCCAGGTGAGGCCAGATCTTGCACAAAAATTCAGTCTTTCCACATTGTGCTGCCTCACGTGGCCAATAAAACTGTTGCACTTTTTTTATACAGATTGGGCAAAAGTACGTTTACAGTTGTGAGTACACGAAACAGTTTATTTTTGTATTATTACTTATTAATTAATGTATTCTTTTTCATAGGAACAACTGTAAACCTACTTTTGCCCACCCCTTGTATCTCTGGATTCACTGAAACAGCAAACGCAGCAAAAGAGCAGAGATGGTTTTGCCTCCCGTTCATACACATCATTTCCTTAGTCAAGGCATAGTCTCCAAAGGATAAAGATTTTAAAATATATCAATTACCAATTCTTTATTTTTAATATATCTTTATTGATTTGAGAGAGAGAGAGAGAGATAGGAACATCAATGATGAGAGAGTCATTGATCGGCTGCCTCCTGCACGCCCCCCACCAAGGACCAAGCCCGCAACCCAGGCTTGTGCCCTGACCGGGAATCAATCCGCAATCTCCTGGATCCTAGGTCAACACTCAACGACTGAGCAACACCAGCCAGGACTCAATTACCTATTCTTGACTACCTATTCTAGTCTCACTACATATGCTTTTTTTATAATTTAAATTTTATTTTTAAATTACAGTTTATATTCAAAATTATTTTGTATTAGTTTCAGGTGTAAAGCGTAGTGGTTAGACAATCATTTACTTATCTATTTATTAAATTCATTGGGGTGACATTGGTTAATATGATCATATAGGTTTCAGGTGTAGATTTCTATGTTACAATATCTGTATATTGCACTGTGTGCCCACCACCCAAAGTCAAATCATCTTCTGTCACCATATATTAGGCCCCCTTCACCCCCATCTCCCACCCCCTTCCCTCTGGCAGCCACCACACTGCTGTTTGTGTCCACGAGTTTCAGCTTTATATCCCACACATGAGTGAAATCATACAGCTCTTAGCTTTTACTGGCTGACTTATTTCACTTAGCATAATATTCTGAAGGCCCATCCGTGCTGTGGCAAATGGCAGTGTTTCACTCTTTCCTGTGGTTGAGTAGCGTTCCATAGCGTGCATGTGCCACGTCTTCTCTCTCCAGGCCTCTATCGCAGGATGCTTTGGTTGTTTCCACGTCTTGGCCACTGTGAATAATGCTGCAGTGAACACAGGGGTGCATATATCTTTGCAAGTACATGTTTTCGAGTTTTTCAGGTGGCAGTTCCTCAAAAAATTAAGAATAGAGCTACCATATGACCCAGCAATCCCTCTCACTACTTATAGTCTTGAATTACTTTCAGGTATGAAAACTTTGACTTTTTTCCTCAAAAATAATTTCCTATTAAACTTTATTATAAATATAGTTTTATACACAGAGAGAGAGCCAACACATTGGAAATTTACGCTGCAATTGACACTTCAACACATCATTCTTTCTAACATGCTATAAAGAATTTTAGAGTCAGACAAATGAAATCTCCATATTTTTTAGCAATGTTAATATTATTTTTGTGTTGTTGTTTTAATTTATCTTTATTGTTGAAGGTATTACAAATGTCCCCCTTTTTCCCCCCATTGATCCCCTCCATTAATACTATTTTAATGGAGCTACCCTTTATTTGAAGAAACTGGGGTATTTTTAAAAATTCAAATTAAATTTGTGGAATGAACATAAGAGGAACATGATGAATGAATCACTGAAGGGTAAAAACATGGAAAACTGCACGATTTGAACTAAGGCATTCCACTTTGCACCCTGCCTTATAAGTTATCAAATGGATAATATGATTTGGTATGGTAAGCCTCTGTCATTAATTTTTCACTTAAAACGAATTGTCTGCTTCACCTAGCTGCTTGCCTTGAGCTTGGAGAATGCAAACAAGGATATTTGGTTTAGCCTAGAGCAACATAGAAAGAAATGGAGTAAAATCTTCTCCAGAGCCCTGTCTAGCTCGTGGCCTACAGCAAACCGAGTTTAAGTTATAATGGTTCTAAAGCTAAGACCGGTATTGCTCTTGTCCATGGAAATGGAAAGCAACTATAAAAATGATTGACACGTTCTGTAAAGTAGACTCTCGCTGTCAATCATCTATATATGATTCATTAATCATTCTATAAGCCTTTGACAGCTGACTGACAGTAACAAATTCTCCCCAGAGAAAGCTGTATAGAAACTCAAGAGCACCTTATTAATGTTGATACTATTTAAGCCGGATGTTATGCATCGCACAGGAAGCAGATAGCTTCTTGCAGCCCAACATAATTGATTGCAGCAGAACTTTATTACCAGCATGTGCATTACACGGCTTCTGATGCATTCCCAATTTCAGGGGACTAATTGGTTTTATGAAAATCTTTTTTACAAGAGAAAAAAAGAAGAAGATAGGAAACACCTCTGATCTAAAATGAACAAATGATTTACAATGGGCTTTTTCTAAAGAATGTGTTTTCAATGTATTTCAGCAATTTGAGAGCCTTAACATTATAAAACAAACACTATGTGAGGCCAGTGTGAGTTCCCCTGAGCGGCATCACAATATACCGGCGTCCAGGGCCTCCTATGCTCGGGAACCGGTGGCTCTTTGCGTCACAGTTTTTCCCCAAGGATTCCAAAAAAAGATGCACAGTCAAACTTTAAATAAAACACAATATAAGAAGATTAATAATAAAACTTGTAACAATAAAACTTGTTTTTGGTTTTTGGTTTTGGTTTTATTGACATGACTGCAGATGCCCGCCGCTCCCCCGCCCTCTTGTCCCTGTCCACCCAGCGCCACCCCAGCCTTCGCCACACTGTGGTCTGTGTTCATGGGTTATGCATGTATGTTCTTTGGTTAATCTCTTCCCGCCCCACCCCCATTCCCCTCCCTCTGCAACACTTGTTTTGCATAGGCCCATGGCTTATCCTTGGGAAAGTTATCAGCCAACAGTAGGTGTTGAACTATGATAAGCATTCTGTTACATGTACACACACTCACACACACACTCACACATGCAGCATTGCTGGAGAATTTCTCGAAGGTTAAATACCCCATACCCTCTTCCCTCCCTTTCTCTCTCTCTCTTGGGGTTTTTTAATAACTTCTAATCGAACATTGTTGTAGAGTGGAAAGAGCTAGGTATCATGCAGACCTAAATTGAACTCAGGTTTCAAGTTTTGCTAATTTAATAGCTATGGGTGAGTCAGTTATTTATCTCTAAAGTAGTGATAATTATTTCTGCATCCCAAGATTGTTATAAATTAAATTAGCTCATAGCTGGAAGAGTGCCTGCTGCTCAGTTAACATTAATCCAGGTCCATTTTTGGATTGTAACTATTGTTTGTGTGCATGTGTGTGTGTTTAGAATTAGATTTTCAATGATATAACGTGGCTATAATTTAAGTGATTTATAGAAATTTAGACTGAATAAATTTTGCAGCAAGGAGGGGTTGAAGATAGTCTAATTCCCTAATTTAATTGTAAGGAGAACTAAGTCACAAAACACTTAAATGTCTTGCCTAAAAATAGTTTATTTCTTCAGTTTTTCAAAGGAATTTTGTCCTAGAACTTTTTAAAATATATCTTTATTGTTGCAAGTATTATAGATGCCCCTCTTTTTGCCCCCCATTGACCCCCTTCCACCCCACTCTCCCCCCCACGGTCTTCACCCCCACTATTGTCACTGTCCATGGGTTATGCATATGTGCATATAAGTTGTCCTAGAATTTTTTACTTTGTCAGAACTGCTGTTTGTTTTCAATGAAGATACAAGGCTATTAGAATTTTTTCATTTACTTCTATCTTGCCATCATTGCAGTTTAAGAATTTATCTTTCTAAACTAATTGATTAACCTCATAATAAATTATTTACTCTTGTAGTAATTATTTCTTGATGTTTTATATCCTAATAGGATAGAATAGAGGTTCATCCAATTGAAAATAGTGATACAGATTTCATACAAAACTCATTCATTCCTTTATTCATTTGTTCAGCGAGTCAGAAATCTCAAAATATTTGTTTTATAGGTACCATAATGAGAATATAAAATCTCAATATATGCAGTGGGGAAGTAATATTTTGAACGAGAAGGGTTCTTTCCTAAAGTATGTCGTATATCTATCTTTCGATTGAGTGACAACATTGAATTTAAAAATAAGACAGTAGAGTAGAATTGATTATTAAAAGGTAAAAACCTTGTTCATTATTACAGGTTCAAATTATGAAATTATTATTATTATTTGAGCAATCTTAAATATAAAGTCTTTATAGCATCACATGTAGTTTTCCAAGACTACAATAATGCTATTTGGCTTCTAAAATTTGCTTTAATATCATTTTTGCTCCTCTGTGTTTTATATTATTTATACCTCAAGGTATAAGGCATATTCTCATCTCATCAGATTAAAATAACATAGTTATTTGTTCTTGAATGACTATATTTAGAGATTTTTTTAAAAAGAGACTCATTTAATAAATTTAGCCCACTGCCCACCTTCACCAACAAGCAGAAAGTAGAGACAGGATACATTAAATACCTCCCAAGTTTATTGTTTTATGAATAGCTGATTCTCATTATAGTTACTTTCCCTTAGGTACTAAAATGTGGGCCAAGTCCTATTTTCATGGCCTTATTATCACAACTGCAGAGAGCATATTTAAGTATCCATGGCATTGTTTTAAAGATATATTTTACATAAATGTGTGTGTTTTTTAAAATCACTTTTTCTTGCATTTTGCATAATTGTTTTTTTTGCAAAACTCAGATTTGTTTTAGCCTTTTCTGTTTTCGACATTTTGTATCTTGCCAATTAAAATGCTAGCCTCTTGGCCCTAACTTCCTTTCCCTTGTCCCCAGCAAGCATCTGTTTTTCCACATTCTTGTATCGTTTAACTCAGAATGCCAATCAGTGATGATTGATCACATTTTCAGACAACAGCCTGGACCCCGATTCTGCACTCCACATGCATTTGCCATTTTGATTAATGAACATAAATCAGGGGTGACAATTCACATTTGCAAGTGGATGGAAAGAATTATCAGAAATGTAGCATGTTGGTAAGCTAAAGCTCTCCTTCGTTCTATTACAGTTGCACTGAAAACAAATACATGCCCCTCAGAGGACCTGTGGTTATCACTGGGGAATATCTGAAATCGGGAAACAGAACACATGCTGCCCAGGCCTGCTTTTATTATTTTGATCTCTAAAAAGATCTTTACATTTAAATATGGCATAAGCACCAAGTGATCTTGAAACATTATTTCTGTGTCTACATAAGCCTCTGTTGTACAGATATTCTCAAGAAAGCAGCTTCTTTATGTACCAAATAATGAGCTCATAATTGTTTTGGTATGAAAGAGAAATAGCATGCAGACATTTAAACTTGTTTTCTCAAGTCAAATAAACAGTAAAAATCAAGGATATTTAAAGGTTCTTTCAATGAAATATTGCATCTATTTTTGTCTACCAATATTAACTTTAGGAACACAAAATTCATAATAAAGAACCTATTTTATAGTCAAAGTGTCATTATAAATGGTGAATAAACCTAAAACAATCTGGTGAAAATACTATGGAAATTTTTTTCTTTGACTATGAATATTTCTGACCTAATTGGAACTTACTGATCTGGAGTGTCACATAAAATATTCCTAAGTGGCATCCATATAAAAATATAATTCACAGACCATATGTATTGATTCTAACAGTGACCTGCTTGACATATTAATTTTAAAGCATCGTAACTCTAATGGCCCATTCATTGTATTAAATGAGTATTAAATCTTGACAACTACTTAAAACTGTTTTAAAGGGTCATGGATATAATTGCCCCCAAAATATATACCTACACCAGCATTTAGTCCCATCTCCTTAAAAGGCAAAAGCTCTACAATGTTCAGTAAGTGTAAAGCACATGTACCAGTACTACCAGAAAAATGTTTACAAACTTCATCACCATCGGAAAGTTCTAAAAATATTGGCCAAACTTGGATTCAATTTCTATCTTTACTTTATCATAGCAGAGTTACTTAGGAAATCATTCCTTTTCATTCTCTTTTGTGGCTGTCAAGTTGTCCTTGGAAGGCATCCAGAATGGACATGGGAAGAGTTGGTTAAATTGTAACACATGTGAGAGAACAGCAAACTAGGTGCTGTTGAGTTCATCTTAATTTCCAGACATTATATTTAAGTCCTACTAATGAAAACATATAGAGGAAATTAACTCCCGCAACCGATGTGAACGGCATGATCTCAGGAGTTCCTGGAAGCCCACTCTCTTGGTGTCTTGCTTGAACTTTTCTAGACCTTATTTAGTAGTCTTTTCATGTTAAATTTAAGCACTAAATGGGAAGTGAACAAATTGCTGAGTGTTCATTTGGATTAATTTTATTCATACAAAATATATATTTTAATAGGCAATGTGAGACAAGGGGTCAAGGAAGACCAAAAGGGAAATAGGCTACATGACATCTGGCAGGCAGCTTGGGGCTGGCGGAACCACAGAGAAAAGAGAAAAAGTTGAACCCAGAGGGCAGGAGACTAACGTGGGGATCAAAGGGTTAAAGTAATTGGATGTTGCCAGAGCAGAATCTTTCAAAATAGCCAACAGAAGGACATTCAGGTAGCTACAACCCCTAGACAAAGAAACTCCCAAGGCTACCCGTTTAGGACCCCTGTGGCAGGAGCTTTTTGTCTCTCCTCTCCATCAATAAACTTTTGCTTTCACTTAAAAAGAAAAAATAGGCAATGTATTAAATGCTGCAGAGAGAGATAACAAGGAGACTTAGTTTCTGCTTGCAGAGACTTCTTAATTCAAGGAGGGAAATAGTCGTATAAGGAAAGTAAGTTACAATCCAGTTTGATAAGGACAGGGTGGAGCAAAAGTAGGTTTACAATTGTTTGTATGGAAAATAATACAATAATTAATAAATAATAATACAAGAATAAACTCTGTGTTTTGCATTCTTGCAACTGTAAACCCACTTTTCCCCCTCCCTGTGTAATGATGGAAGTATGCATGAGACAGAGTTTTAACAAGAGAAAGAATGGTCACACCTGATTGGTGTGGGTGGTGGTGTGATGAAACCATTATAACTAAACCCTGAAAATACAGTTCCCCTGACATATGAAGAAAGAAAGAGTATCATGAAAAGGAAATAGGGGATTCAGAACAGAGAATGAAACAGTGCGGTATAATAGAAAACATTTATGCAAGAAGCTTTAACTGCAGGTAAACATAGGGCATAAATCAGAGATGGGGAAAATGAAAAAGGAAGCTAGTAAGGAGCTTCAGAGATTAGACATTACTCTGAAAGTGAGACAGAAATGAGTAAGTATATTTCACTGAAGAAAAGCGTGTTTAACCAGGAGTCATTTTAGGAATTTTTGGAATACCTAAAAATAACAGAATCTAAAACATCATATTTTTAATTGCTAAAATATTTTTTCAGTTTAGCTGCAGTAACTGTCGTTGATTTAAAGACATGCCTTATTGTACTGGAAAACCACCAAATGCATGCAATTTATCATGAAATTTACCTCCACTGCAACAGATGCCAAAGAACTAGTTCAGCAATTATGCCTTAATGTCATCCCATTATCATTTATCATTTTTTTCAATGCATCAAGCCCTAAAGTGTAAATCCATGAGGCAAGCTTGGTCAGCAACCTTAGAAATATGGGGTTCCTACTGCTTTTCCTTTCCTTTGTCATAAAAGGGGTCTTGCCTTCTTATATGTAGAACATGGCATTTAAAGTTAAGTTCATATAACCTTTTAAGTGAGTACATTTTTTTTCCCCAGTTTGAACTGGGATAACTGTATCATCAGTAAGTGGTAGAATAAATTGTAACCACATGTCAAAAGTAGGTCATCCTAATGAGTGTGGGTAAAGCTGGTATTTTTCTTTAAGAAATACTGGTTTTGTTTTTTGCATAGAACAGTAATATATTTTTTAAATAACTGCCCTGTGTATTGTGCAGTTAAAATTATTGACTTTATAACTTCTTTAATGCCAAACATTATTTAAAATAATCCTTTAAAAATTAAATTGGCATGGCATCGAGGTACAGTTTAAATTGAAATATGTTGATCTGATGTCTATAAATGGAAACCCTTTAAATTGCTGAGCTTGTTTGTGTTTGCTAATACTTTCTAGTTGAAACTAGAAAGAAAAAGATCACCCTGAGTTAGTAAGTCACCTGAATTAGAGAGTACTTTGGAAGCAAATATAAAACCAGGGACATTAGAGGTGACCCTTTAACCATGACCTGAGGTCTATGTGACATTCACAGCATCTCTGCCTATTGGCTCCCTAGACTTCCTTGAAGCTTTTCTTTTTACTAGATCTCTAGACTGACTAGACATCAGGGAATTGTGGTAAACAAAATACTCTGAATTCGGCCTAATATTTGCAGATCTCTCACTGAATCCTTATAGACAGAAAATGTTGGCTGACTGTACACTTAAGGAAACTCATAACCAGATGCTAATGAATGGGCCAGAATCAGCTTGGAGAGCTGAAGTATCCATGTAGCTTGGATGCTGTATGGGTCAGTGCTTTAGACTAGGATGCTCAACATTTGATTTCAAGACTAAGCTGAAGGCCTTGATTGACATGGTATCAAATTGATATTAGAGACAACTCTGAGAGACAGTGACTATGCTTAAAGACATTTATGCTAGAGAATTGTGGGGCTCATTTCCTCATTTTTATTCAAGTCTCTTATAAAAGTTCTTATTTCAAATAGGTCCTGTCTGATCACCTCATACAAATTAGCACTCTCCCCCTATCCTAAGTCTCTACCTGCTTTATTTTTTTCATAATATTTTTATCATCACTTGGTATGTTGTATATTTATCACTTTACTGGAAATATCCCTCCACTAGAATGTAAGTCTCAAATATTTTTTAGTTTTCATTGTCAAAAATTCAAACATTCCGTCCCCCCCCCCCCCCCCCCATTAAACGGGCTAATGGTCAAAAGCCTGAGCTTTGCAGTAGATCAAACAATAGACTTAGAAGAGCTCATGGAATGACATGGTAGAGGGGAAGGAAATAGATTCCTTCTGACACATATCCTTACATGCTACATGATAGGGTCTATTCTAGATGCTTTATTTTTTTAATTTATCTCCTCTAAAATTGTATGAGGCTATGTTGTAGACATAAAAAAAATATGATAGATCATTTATTATATATGAGGTTATAGATATAGAGTAAGCGAAGGAGATAGGATTCATGCTCAGATATGACTGTCCTTGAAACTGAGAGAGCTTTTTAATATCTGAGCTTTTTAATAAGGGCCACAGTGATATGTGTAAGGGGCATTTTGTTGCAAGAAAAATGGAGCATAATTGAGCCTAAGGAGATCATTTAGAGAAAAGGTAAAGCTTTGTGTGAAGAACGAAGGTGATTCAGAGTGATGTGAGAAAAGCGAAGATGTGAGAGTCCTTGTGGGCTTCAGGTCTGGGTAACAGTTACAGGCACAGGGCGCTCCAGATGTATATATTTCTGTCTTGGTTGATGAGCAGCACTTTCATAGTTATTAAGAGGAAAGGTGAATGGTGTGATAGGCCTGGAGTATTCTCAGTGGGATGATCATCTGCCCCAAAGGGGTAAAAATAGTCTTGGAGGGCAAAACACATGTTACAATGGTCTGTGGCCCTCCAAAGGACCATGGTATATAACAGCTGTAACAGTATATGTGTGGTATTAGGATTTCATAGGAAAAGTGGGGGGTGATGATAGTGGGGAAAAAAGAAAAAGGGAGAGAGAGACAGAGTAAGAGAGTAGACATCATAAGAGAAAATAGTTTATACAAAGTAGGCTATCTGTAGTGTTTTAAGAACTCTCCTTAGTCTATTATAGTGGCTTAAGAAGTTTACTCTGTCTTCAGATAGACCTGGGTATTATTTTATGTTTAACATATGCCATTAACTCTTCATGTTAATGTTCTCCATGTATTCATTGATTAAAACCTTGCAATAAATTTATGAGAGGTTATTTGAATAAAATTGGCCCAAGGTCACTCAGTTCTTAGTGTTAGGGTCAGCACCACTATAAGCTTTATTTTCTTGATTGGTAAACTTGGGATAACACAGTAGAAACACCTATTTTGTGGGTGGCTGTGAGAATTACATGGGATAATATCTGTAAATCAGGTATCACAGCGCCAGGTAGGGATGTTAGTTACTGTTATTACCAACCTGTGGTCCGTACCCTACCTCTGGATGGGTAACCAGAGTCAGCGGCATTTGCTATTCTTAAAGATCCATTTCTACTTTAGTTAATAATAACGCATCAGTATTGTCCGCATGATAAATGTACTACACTCACGTAAGATGCAAACAATGGGGGAAACTGGGTGCGAGTATTTGGGGACTCTCCATACTATATTCTCAACTCTTCTCCAGATCTAAATCTACTCTTATTTTTTTTTAAATGCATTTATAGCCATGAAGAGAGTATTTTCTTTTAACTTGCAATTTTTAAAAATTCCTCTTCATAAATCCAGCTGAACAATGAAAATGTCAGCAAATCCCAATCATGAGAGCGCACAGGGATTCTGACCATTCCATACACAAGCCAGCAGATGGCAGAGTCCCCAAGCATCTGAATTTGCTCTAAAACCCTGCTTTCCCGTCAAGGGAAGCCTTTTCCTTTTTCATGGAGTTTTGGTTAATTGACAATACCCAAATCATACAATCCTCTTGCCTCTGAGCACGGGGCCAGTGCTGAAAATAAGGCGGGCATGGGCGCAGGCTGGGCGCGGCGGCTTTGAGGCCAGGTGCTGAGTTCTGGTTCTTATTCACAGTCCCCGTACGGTGTCCACAGACGGAGGGCGAGCCTTCCTGCCCGAGTCCCTTCTCCCCCTCTGCTCCCTGTGGCGATGTCTAACCGGGTTCGGGGCTGGGTGGCCCGCCCGGCGACCAGAGCAGCGGGCCCATCGGCGGCCTCCAGCCGCGCCCCCTCTAACCGAGGCTCACGACCGACTGAAGGCACCACCTGCCCTGAAATAGGCTGGGAAAGGCTCCTGTTGCAGGGACGGAGGGGACCCCGCTGCTCTGGTGTGTGGCACAAGCAGTGTTTGGGGGAGGAAATCCATCCGTCTTTGGTAGATTAGCAGCACAGACAGAATTCACACGCAGAGGTTTCGTAGGGATAAAGATTGTGGGGGTTTTTCTTCTGTCCGGGAGAGAGGGAGATAATTTACGTGAACAAGTGAAAGGTAATGTAGAATAAAAGGGATATTAGTTAGACATTTTAGTCCTCAGCAAAGAATTTAAAGCTAATGGCCTCCATCTGATCCAAAAGCCAATTATGCTAATGGCGCTCTTAGATGTGAAAGCTGTGGCCGTAAGTCAGCACAGACCTTTGGCACGTAGTGTGTTTGCCTGGACACTTGGGTGATTCTTTTCCTCCTGTTCCCTGGCTGTACTCAAAGTTGTAATTATTTTCACCCTTTGATATATGCATTACCGTGAGGTAGAAGGGCCGAATGGAGTGGAGGCTCATTATGAAGCCGCCGCTGGGTATGTCTTCCCCCCTGAGTCTTACGGTGCATTCGAAAGTTACAGAAGAAAAAAAGAGATGGCAGATGCAGGGGGAAGAAAAGGCATCGTCTTTCTCTCCAGGATTCTGTTGTTCACCAGCTTTCCATTTCTTTTGTGCAGAAGGTTAATCGTTGAGATGGGTTAATGTGCAGGCATTAGTTAATCTTAGTCTGGTAAATGAACAGGTGTATTGACTTTACAAAAGGTTACTCTGCGTAACAATTACCCAAAAGAGCACAACTCAGTAGAATGCGATGGTATTTTTCCTTCGATGGTCCCTAAAACTCTCCTAGGCAGCCTGTTGTTTTCATGAAATGTCAAAGCAGTCTCGTAGCTTCAGTGGCTTCTAATTACAGGAGAGGTCTCTTAATAATCGAAACTCCCCACCTCACTCAAAGTTAAACCCTCTCCAGTGGTTCCCCTAAAACTCCTCTTACTCACTGTGAAGTGAGGGAACAGTGGGAAATGCTTGCAGCATGCCCAGAGCTCCCACCTACCAAATCCTGGCCTAAACCGCCCGTTTCTTGACTCCTCCAAAGTATAGGTTGAGGTGAGGGTCTCACTATTTGCTTTTGGAAATCATTTTTTCAAGTCCTGCCAGGCGGACTGGCATTCACTCAGATTGTGGGGATAATGGCTCTTAACTCAGCCTTCGAGCCTTCAGTCAAACGTGGAATGAGAATAGGACCTATTTAAATGTCCTGCCATGCTGGTAACCCTGGAGGATTTCTGGGGCATTGAAAATACGACAGTGTAATGTGAAGCTAGCAGCATGCTAGGATCCTGTTTAGTGGATCTCAAAGGGCTGTGGGAATTCAGTCAAATATTCAAGCTGATAAAGTTTGAGAACCACTTCTCTTGTCACACCTTAAGCATAGCAAACGTTCTTGACATAACTCATCTCATTTATAAAGTAAGGATGAACTAGAGGGACTTCTAAGTTTCCCTACAGCTCAAAATTATTTAAGGATGAAAAATCAGTTAAAAAGAGGAAATAAAAATTTCAAAATATTATGTCTAGTTATCTTAGCTTTTATTGTATTCATACAAAGTAGGCTGCTGTTAAAATTCCAAGAGCTGAAATACCTTGGCCCAATTTATGAACCTAAATGAGAAGCAGCAAATCTTTATTCGATAAAATAAAAAAAATGGGGGCTGTGGTGGTTAAATATAAGGGTTAATTCCCAGTAATAGAGAAATAGAGAAAGCTTGTTTTTTGGGAGGGGAGGGGGGGTTTACTTAAGACTCTATGTCCCCAGGTGAAATGACTAACTGACCTTGGTTTAGTCTGTGGGAAATGTGAATTTTTGAAACTGAAAATGGAAATTAAATATATTACCATTTTCATGTGAATGATAATGCTTTTGATGGAGGAAAAGGAGACTTGTAAAACAAGGTAATAGAGTTTAAGATAATTACAATAGCATTTAAGATGGAATAAAAGTGACTATAATGATTAATACTATAATGACTCATTAGAAGGGCCCCTGCAAGGCACATACAAAGATTTCTTTAAAACTTGAAGACTTTGCCCTGCCAGTGTGGCTCAATGGTTGAGCATCTACCTAGGATCCAGGAGATTGAGGTTCGATTCCCGGTCAGGGCACATGCCCAGGTTGTGGGCTCAGTCCCCTGTAGGGAGCATGCAGGAGGCAGCTTATCAATGACTCTCTCATCATTGATTCTCTCTCTCTCTCCCTCTCTCCCTCTCTCTCTGAAATCAATAAAAACATATTTAAACAACAACAAAAATCTTGAAGACTTCTTTCTTGATTACTCTGAAGGACTATCCTATTTAGTAGAAAACAGCAACATAACTTCTGACTTAGGTTCTGAGGTAGATTCTAAGTCAGGGTGATGATGGCCCAGAAGGTCCCATTTCTCAGTCACAGGTAATTTTTTGTTGAGTGGGAGCTTTCTGCAAACTTCAGCAGTCCTGGGAGAACTGCCCCTCCCCACCCCAATCCTCTTAAAGATTTTTTTTTTCCAAAAAATTATCCCTGACCTGGTCTGCATGATAACCTGGACATAAATTCTAAGATCTGTGAGGGAGTTAATGTGTAACCTACAGTCCCGGTTCATTAAGTAAAGGCAGGCTCTGTTACAGTTTCTGGTCCTCTCACTGCTCTTGGAGACACAGGCGGCTGGCTGATGTGTACATGGATGTGTCCACACCAAGCAGGCAGAGTAAATGTTTGGGCGCTCACGGGAAGTCTTTGTCCTGGACACCACTGTTTGTCAAAGACCCACGGGCAGTGAGAGACCAATGTGAGAGCACAGCTTTCCTGGCAGCCGCCTAGACTTTCATCGTGGCAAACAAGCCTGATGACATCGTGAGACACCCCCCCACACACACACACAAAACCATGACCGTTTACATTTTTAGATATATGGCATATTGTGTCATGTTGTGTCATATTGATTGATCATTTTATATTTCTGCCCTCTTTTGGTAGTCTTTATGTTATTTAGGTTTGGAAGTAATGTCTCTCTCTTTCTTTTTTAATTAGTAAATTCTCCTTACTTAGATATAAAAAACACATTCAAGGTAGTTTTTGTAGTCTTTTCATTCTAGGGAGCCTCTGCATAGGACCCCAGACAACTGTGCCTTTTGAAGTTGCGATGTGCAGAAATAGATCATTGCATTCAAACATTATTCAAATCATTTAATCATTACACACACACACACACACACACACAAATAAAATAAAATAGCATTTTTAAACTCCAAAAGGAATAATAGAAAGACTGGATTAGAAGGAGACTAATCCAGTTGTGTTCTAACTCTGGCTCTGCAGCAGATCACTTGATTTACATGCTCTGATTTCTAATTCGTAAAATGAAGTCATTAAACTGATGAGATCCAACTCAAAATTGTATCAGTTCTTGATGTCTAAAAGAAACTTGCCTTTATTAAAAGTATCAATTACCCCAAATTAACTTTTAGTCATTACATTTAAACCATTCCTTGGTACATGGAATAAAAATTTAAGAAAAGGAAATGACTAAATTTATTTGCAAAGATCCAAACACCATTTGGCTAATGAGAAAATATCTTGAAAAACTGCGAGGGAAGTCTGGGGTAATGGAAAATCTCGATTCTTTGTTAAGGACCTTCTCAGAATGTCTTAGCAAGAGGCACTTCACCATCTGAGGCAAGAGAGAGAAGAGAAAGAAACCAATAAAATAACAGCAGACTTGGACAGGACCCGTCCTTTGTTAATCGGGCCTCCTGCTCCTTGCTCAGGCCCGACATTTCCTGCAGAAGCCTTCTTTCTGTTTAAGACCACACCGGCGAATTCGGGCAGAAAATGATCTCTCGGGGCTTCGGCCAAAGTTGCTCCCTTAAGTAGCACTGACATTTCTGCAAATCCCCTCTAAATATTATGGGAGGGAGAAGTGGCTTTTTATTTGAAATGCTAGTTGTGACTTAGGATTATTGGCGGAGCCCCTTTGTTTGGGCTTTATTGAAGCCTGTCAACAGCTGTCAGCAACAATACTTGCTCCGCCTGCTCCAATGTGATGCATTGATACGTATACAACAATATGTTATAAATTAAAATAAAATATGCATTTTTTCATAATTTATCAGCATTACGATGGCACAAAAAAGGCAGTCTTATGAATAATACAGAGCTCTTCAGCGGGCATTATGTACTGTAGGTAATAAACGCAGGCTCTCCCCTGGACTGCCAGGAGAGTTGTAAAGCAGAATGCATTAGTTCAGCCCTGTGATGATAAATCATTGCAGGATGTCAGTAGGCTCTGGCTAACTTTTACTCCTGAGATCTGAACGAACAGCGTGCCATACGGCCCTGGATGGCTTCTGAAGTGTTTAGACTGGCTCCGATTCTCCCGGGTAATGTTTTGAGTGAGCGATATGGTTAGATAACAAGTGGCAGTATTTCTCAGGTATCGATATAGCGATGCCTCCTGTTGTTTTATTGCCTGAAGTGGCTGATTTTTGTCCTAATTGGAACTGTAGTTCTTCTTCGTGTCTCTATTTGCAAGATGGTACTGTGTTTCTTTTAGAAATAAAAGTTCTATAATACTGTGCAACTGCTCTAAGATATCACCCTGCCTCTCCGTTATCTTTGCATGGCTGAGAAATCAATAAGTCCTTAATGTTCTTATTTATCCTCTTAAAAAACATACATACCCTATAGGAACTTTTTTCTGGGAGCTTTAATGGCTTTACTTCATCATTGCTTCATGTGTTTTGCAAGATGACAGCCCAGACTAGTTGGTAGCAAATCTCACCTGATTGTATGTCATTTAAAGAATCATATTGGCATACACTTTGTTAGCATCTCCAAGGCTTCTGTAGTATTAATTTCTCCTAGATTAACAGCAGGGGTAATTGTTGGTCTGTATCTAGAAAAGGCCCAATTTAAAACCATTTTTTTTTTGGCTGAGAATATACACCTTTTTTTTTTTTAACACAGTACAATTTTCTCTTATGGTAACAAAGATCTGAAAGATTTTGTAAAAAACACTAGATGGAAATTAACAGCTATTCTGAAGGAGGTGAGACATATTTCATTTTCCATGATTTTCTTATGCTACAGCTGTGCAAACTAATTCTGAAAAGTACTTTAGCTCTTTTTAATGCATAAGGTTGCTTCCAAGCCTCTGTTGTCTTGACCTAAGTATCCACCCATGAACTTCATGCTGATCTCTGAACAGTTAAGAAAACAGTGATTCGATGCATTCCCACAGTACCATTTCCTGCAGTGTTACAGTGTGGTTTGTAACTTCAGCCCATTTTAAACATTCTAACTAATTAGAGTCATACAACTATAATAATAGTGCATTTCAGTTCCCTGCTATCTAAACCAACGTGGGAGGGGATGTGCTTTCCATACAAAAGGTCCTGAACTAGTCCTGAAGAATATTTGGGTTGAAACAGGTGGGAAATAACAGGTTAGGCCCACTGCTCCTTCATGTCCCTGAAATATAAATGCAGGGGCTGTTAGCAGCAGCACACCAGCTGAGCTGCATAAAGATGCCCAATTTCTAAGGAAACCAGAATTTATATAATTTAGAACACATCAGCTTGACTGCATTTGGAAGCAAATATGTAACTGGTACAGCTCGTAAGGCACGGCGTGGCTCTCTCACATTTCAAATGGCTCGTGCGGCCTCTGTTCTGCACCAGCGAGTCCTCAGGGCTGGCTCTCATAGGAAAGATTGCTGCAGTCCAATACGGGATTAGGAAAGCATACAACATTACGGCCACAGCAGTTTTGAAGACAGATGCCTTCTCTCTGTCTCCAGAGTGGAGACAGTGAAGGAAAAAGCTGTGCCAGGTCCCTTTCCATCAGCTTACCTCTTCCTTTTGCTTTGTGGGTGTACCTTGAGAAGAAACTGGGTTTCTGACTGCATAAGGGAAGCTGGATTTCCAGGGATTGTGATGAAAGAGTTGGAAATTTTGACACCAAATAAGGCATGCCTTCAAGTACTAAGCTTAAGAGTATCTACTTATTTGTGAAAAGCCACGGTGGTGCCTAGGAAATGCTGGTGAAGGGCCCTTCCTTTGGGTTCATGTGTAGCTAGAGATTTATTTGATGTTTGTGTTCCATTGTGCTTTGGAATAGAATCCTCTTAGCATCCTTACCATAAGCTCAGATGAAAGATGATTTAAGTGCTGTGGTTGGCTAACATGCATTGCTTTTACTTATGGAAGACATTTTTTTTTACAATAAAACAATTTCAAAGCAAAATATCAAATACGCTTTAGTAGGGAATTTAGTATATTACTGAGCGAAGGCTTTTCTTAAAATGCTTTTATTCAAAGACATCTTTTGTTTAGAAAATAGAAATTCTGAAGCTAGTTGCTCTGCATCATGACACTTTAAAATAAAAGTAAATAGGTCACTGATTTATCACATTTTCTATAAAGTTCCTTTTGCCATTTTTTAAGGAAAGTGTAAAAGAAACAAAGTCCCGTCACATACATATGGGGGAAAAATCACCCTTAAAGGAAAGCATACACATCCATACACATGTGTTCTGTAGCACAGATACATTCTGACATGTATAAAAGCACTTTAACTTGGGGGAAAGATCTAGAAAAATATAAAATCCATGACTGATACTACTTAATGAGCTTCAATGGACTAATAAAGCTGAAATAGATTATGATTAAATCTGTGAGGGATAATTTCATATATTTACCCTAATCCCAGGAAAATAGGTTTTCAAAGAAAAAATAACCTGTTGTTCTTTACGGTCTTATCAGGAAATCATTTCTTTCCCTGGGTCTGCAAGGATACCCCTGACTTTCAGACATTTTACCTTCATTTCTAAAAATTTGTCATTTTCTAATTCTAAATAATGTGATTCACTTCTTTAAGTATTTTAGAATTCTGTATTTATCTCTCTCCAAATTGGACAAAGCATACATTTTAATGAGAGAAGAAAAGCTTTTTTCAAAGGAATGGGATATATTTTGCTTGTTTTCAAAGCTTTTACTTTTTTTTTTTTTAACATGCTTAAATTAATTCTCAGATAAGATTTACAGAATATTTCCAGTATATCCAAATATTGATGTTCATTGGCTTATAAATTTTTTTGTTTAGATCTAATATAAAGAAAGACATTAATACTTATTTTAGTTGATTATTAGGAACAATTACAGACATTCAAAGTGTTGAATTATTTCTGAGATATTGGTGATCAGCAACACTGTAATTTGTTCTAACAGAAAATGCTTTTAAAGTATAAGGTTTTAGTGAAAGAAACCAAGAATGCCATACCCTTGCCTTATCTTTGCTTGGATGAAGGACTTTGTGAACATTGCAGCATTTCTTGGATGTAGGTGGAACTACGTTGAACCCTCAATCTCCTTATTCACCTGCTATGTAAACTTGGATATATTACTTAAATTCTCTGAATTTCAGTTTAATCATCTTTAAATTGAGAATAATAGGTCTCAGAGTTTCCATAAGATTTGAAAGTGCTCAGTAAATATTATTTTCTTAATTTGTTATGGAATTTAAAATATAATGTATCCTTATTCTCCCAAAGCCAGAAGTGAGTCCTCACTACAGCAGGTGCTCAGGATACCGTAGTCATGTGTTGTGGGTAGTTACTGAGATCAGAACTAGAGGAGTCTTGGTTTGTATGAACAGGGCTTGTGATTGAAGTAAGGAGATAGACAAATTGTGCACATCATGAGATCCTGAGGGATATCTGCTGCGGGTAGGCAAATACCGCAATTACTTCTTCTCATGGGCCACCCCCACAGTTATATCAAACCTGGTACACTCGATGTGGCCTCACTAAGGGTCTCGTCGCAGGGACCTTGAGCACCAAATGTGGGAGGAAGCCAGGAGGGGGGCAGTCAGAAACCTGCTGGCAGTGGGGAGCCGGGCAGAGCGGCTCTCATCCGTCTAAGCGGTGCTCCCACAGTCTTCAGCGTGAGTGAAGGAACTATGAGCAGGCAGACCAGCAGGAATAAAGCATGAGTATCAAGGGTTAGAGAAAAGAGTGTGTTGGGCATAAAGGTGCTTAGACAAGAAAGAGATGTTATTCAGAGTTACAACTATGCAGTTAGGAGTTACAATAATGGAGGGACAGAGAAAAATGGGCAGAACAGTGCATTTAAGGAACCAGCTATGAAAAGTTGTTAATTTCCACCACAATGCTCAAAAATTCTTACCAAAAGGGCAAAAAAACTGTCCCAGAGCTTGGCCTTCCCAGGGATCATAGGTGCAAAGGGCTAGTTTCAGGTACAGACCATAAGAACAGCAATTATACAAGGGTCAGGAAAGGAAGCGGTAAATAGCCTAGTAAGAGGTGTTCACTTATAACTTATCACCACATTTCTGAAGCTGTCATTTGGGATTTTCCCCCTCAATTGATGGTTACATCTCAGGGTGCCTTCTGACTGTTTACTTCCTTCTGCTACTACTTTGAATAGAATTAGTGCCTCAAACCCCAAATGGCTCAGACATTCACTTTTTAAGTAGACACGATAGGACCTTAGATACACTGGAAGCATGAGACTCCTTTTCATTTGTTAAAATGACTTTGTAAGTGTGATGCCAACCTGTTCCCTTTACCCTTAAGGGAGAAGAATGTGGCACTCTGTGTACATTTTAATAGGGTTCAGCGACCACTGAAAATATAGCCCAGAGACTTGTACTTCAACCAGTGTGAGTAATGTTTTAGGCTCTGTATTTGACAAGATTAGCTACAGGTTATAACAAACAGCCTCTGGATCTCTGTGACTTAATCCAGTCAATGTTTATTTCTGGCTCCTAAACAGTCCGGGTGTGAATGCTCCTGCTCAGGCAGCTTTCCTAGGTGGCTCTTTTCTGAGACAGGCTCGGGACCCTGGGGTCCTTGCGTTTTGTGGCTCCATTGCCATCTGGGAGTTCTTTGTTTCCAGATGCTCAGTCTGGGTGGAGTGGAGTGGAGGTGAGTGGGAGATGGGAGACGCAGTGGAACATGAAGTTCCCTCGGGCTGTTTTATGACCAGGCCTGAGAAAAAGCATTCATAACTGTCATCCACATTCCATCAGCCAGAAGTTAGTCATGAGGGCCCACCTAGATGCAAATGTCCCGGTGCTGTCAAGAAAACAAACTGGTTGGGGCACAGCCTCTGTAAGTTAACCTCGCACCTCCACTCAAGTGACTGGACTGTTGTTTGCCCCTTTCCCATCTCCTACATTTTCTCCCCTTCTGTCTAAGCTTTTGCTCCAGAAAGTCAGAGGTTATCACCCTGGATGTCTATCAAGCCAGTGGCCCCACCCCCGGCTCCCTGCTACTTATTAGAATAAATGTCATGGCATTGTACCAGTATTGGGAGGGTTACCTTAAAATCTTTAACTGCTCCCCTCCTCCTTTGGAAAAGTAAACTCACCATTAATGCTTATCCCGAGTATATTGTACTCCAAGTAGTGGCAGAAATAGTTCATCCTGGCAAAGGGAAATCACCCTGGAAATTACCAGAGGATGTGACATGGGTTATTTAGTGTAATCGCTGAAGGTGTTTTCAGTAAAATGCAGTGTGTGTGCCGTGTTCCCTGATCCCATTTGTCCTCTTAAAATTAATTTCTGTAGTGTTTCACAGTTACCTGTTTAATTATTCATTCCGGATGTCATGAAGAATGATACAGTACTGCCAAATAAAGCCAATAAAACAAGTTTCTAATGCTAAGTATCGAAGCTGGAAAATATGACCATTACAAATAAACAAGCATCTGTCTTCCCTTTTCATAAGTATTCTACAAAAGACATGCCCCACAATAAACAATAGTGTTGCTTGGATTAATTTGAAGATGTTTGCATAAATATGCTCAGAGTTTTATAGTTTTATTTCCACTACTGTTTGTTTGTATCACAAGACTATGTGTTTCCCGGGGAAAATATTCACCTTACTGTTTCATGCCACTGAAACTTCTACTTCCCTTTGCAGTGGAGTGTTATGGAGAGACATAAGCTTATGGAGGCAGACAGATCTGTGTACAAGTCCCAGTTTTACCACACTTGCTGTTCAGGGCACTTGACATCTCTGAAGCTGTTTCCTGTTTATAAAATATACTTTGCAAAGTTATTGTGTGTATTAAACAAAATGATACTAAACAAAACCTAAATTTAGCCTACTGAATTGTCTTTCTCTTAAAAGTGATTAATTTCTACTAATACTTTTATATGAATTATAAATAACAAGATTGATTTCAAAGGTTAAAAATATAAATAATAATAGTGTGATAATTATTATGGCTTTATGAAGGTAATTAAATGATATAAAGCAATTAATTCATTTTACCTGTTTAACATTGAAAATTGTTATATTAAAAATAGTATGTATCAAATAAGGTGGCTTTGAAACTAAGTCTCTATTAAAGTAGAGATGATCCACATTTGATTAACCTAAATAGTATCTCTTTTCAAATCTGAGTTTAAGGAATCACACATGCTCCACCAGACTGAATACTTAGAAATCAAGGCAGAACCCTTATATATTAAAAACAGTAGAACAAAAACAATTGTTTAAAAATATATTGTAGCCTGGCCAGCATGGTTCAGTGGTTGAGTGTCCTGTGAACCCAGAGGTCATGACCTGATTCCCTGTCAGGGCACATGCTCACATTTTGGCTGGTAGGGGTGTGTGTAGGAGGCAGTGGATCAATGATTCTCTCTCACCATTGATATTTCTATCTCGCTCTCCCTCTCCCTTCCTCTCTCTGAAATCAATAAAAATATATTTTTTTTATTATTTTTTTTTAATCCTCAATCAAGGATATTTTTTCCATTGGTTTTTCAGAGAGAGAAAGAGAGAGGGAAACTTCGATGTGAGAGAGACACATCAATCAGTTGCCTCCTCAGTGAGCCCCTCCAGGGATTGAACCCATAACCTTTTGGTGTGCAAAAAGATCCTCCAATCGACTGAACCACACTGGCCAGGGCAGGAGGTCAAGTATTCTTAACATAAATTCTAAAAGAAAAGAAGTGAGAAAATGAAAGGTAGGGAATGTTCAAAGAAATAATAGAAAATGTCCACAACCATAGAGAGACATGAATTTTTTTCAAAGAGCCATCCAAAAGGTGCAAAAATTATACTAGCATCTGATTTTTTATTAGTAGCACTGCAAAGACAATGAAGCAATCCTTTCAAAATTTGAGGGGTAATAATTTTTAAATTAGAATTTCATAATCAAAATTTCCTTAAACTGTGAGGTCAAAATAAAGACAATTGCAGAATTTCAAGAACTTAAAAACTTTACCTTCCACTTACCATTCTGAGGAAGGCACTTAAAGGTGTACACTAGCCAAACAGTCATGGAAACCAAGAAGGTAGAAAATTTGAGATATAAGAAACATTGGAACCTATCTATTGATCTCAAGTACAAAAAATTTCCATATTGTCATCTATAGATCAAAAATAGTCCTAAAGAAAAACAGAAAGCATAGAACAGAGAGGGTAAGAGTCAAAACTGATTCGATTCAAAGATAAAATGACTAAGAAGCTAGAAGCTATTAACTGTGAAGACATATGTGTTTTTTTCTCAATAAGACAAAAGGAAGGCTTATGAAAGCCAGAAAAATAAAAGAATTCATAAACAGAAATGCACTACCCATAACCCCTCAAAAACAAAACAGAACCAAAACTCAGTAAGAAAAGTATGACCCATAATATATTAGAACAAAATATAGTATGCTTTTGAATAGATGATGTGAGAAAAAGAATTGATCATGATGTTTGAATGTTTGAATTTTAAATAGCATATAGGTAATAACATTAAAGTGGAAGAAAAAAAATAGGAGGGAAAAATGAAATCCTAATCCCAAGAGGTGACGTGACCCAGTAGCCCTGGCCTGGCCCTCCACTCCAGTAAACTCCATAATAATTGGATTTTTTTTTAAATCCTCACCCAAGAATATATTTTTCCATTGCTTTTCAGAGAGAGTGGAAGGGGGAGAGAGAGAGAGAGAAAGAAATGTCGATGTGAGAGAGACACATCGATTGGTTGCCTCCTGCA
Source organism: Miniopterus natalensis (assembly GCF_054644295.1). Lineage (NCBI taxonomy): Eukaryota > Metazoa > Chordata > Mammalia > Chiroptera > Miniopteridae > Miniopterus > Miniopterus natalensis. The sequence continues at coordinate 148,756,381 of NC_142082.1, read as the reverse complement.
CACACTCCCCTATCAGGGCCAGGGTTTGAGCCTGCAACTGAGGTGCGTGCCCTTGGCCGGAATCGAACCCGGGACTTTTCAGTCCCTGGGGCCCACTCTCTAACCACTGAGACAAACCAGCTAGGGCCTAATAATTGGATTTTGATTGTTCTTGTGACTTTTCACTAGGTAATGTACAAACTAAAACCTATTCTCTGAAGCTTATTTTAAACTAGTTCTCACACCCTGAAAATTTGGGGCAGACAGTAAACTAGTGCTGGCTGGCCTGAAAGTGCACCTATGATCCCTGGGAAGGCCAAGCTCTGGAACAGTTTTTTTGCCCTTTTGGTAAGAATTTTTGAGCATTGTGGTGGAAATTAACAACTTTTCATAGCTGGTTCCTTAAATGCACTGTTCTGCCCATTTTTCTCTGTCCCTCCGTTATTGTAACTCCTAACCGCATAGTTGTAACTCTGAATAACATCTCTTTCTTGTCTAAGCACCTTTATGCCCAACACACTTTTTTCTCTACCCCTTGATACTCATGCTTTATTCCTGCTGGTCTGCCTGCTCATAGTTCCTTCACTCACGCTGAAGACTGTGGGAGCACCGCTTAGACGGATGAGAGCCGCTCTGCCCGGCTCCCCACTGCCAGCAGGTTTCTGACTGGCCCCCTCCTGGCTTCCTCCCACGTTTGGTGCTTAAGGTCCCTGCGACGAGACCCTTAGTGAGGCCACATCGAGTGTACCAGGTTTGATATAACTGTGGGGGTGGCCCATGAGAAGAAGTAATTGCGGTATTTGCCTACCCGCAGTAGACATCCCTCAGGATCTCATGATGTGCACAAAGTTATCTCCTTACTTCAGTCACAAGCCCTGTTCATACAAACCAAGACTCCTCTAGTTCTGATCTCAGTAACTACCCACAACACATGACTACGGTATCCTGAGCACCTGCTGTAGTGAGGACTCACTTCTGGCTTTGGCAGAATAAGGATACATTATATTTTAAATTCCATAGCAAATAAAGAAAATAATATTTACTGAGCACTTTCAAATCTTATGGAAACTCTGAGACCTATTATTCTCAATTTACAGATGATTAAACTGAGATTCGGAGAATTTGAGTAATATATCCTAGTGTACCTAGCAGGTGGTTCAGTTGGTTGGAGCGTTGCCCTGTCCGCCAAGATGAGGTTCCCGGTTGGACTTCTGGTCAGGGTGCCTGCGGGAGGCAGCCGATGGGTGGTTCTCTGTCATATCGATGTTTCTCTCTCTCTTTCTCTCTCTCTCTCTCCTTTCTACTCTCTTTAGAAAAATCAATGAACATATCCTTGGATGGGAATTAAAAATAAATAATAAATAAATAAACTAAAAAAAGAAAAAATAACGAATTGAATTTCAATATTGTTCCCAGTGACGGTTTAGAGCTTAGGATTCTCTTTGTGTACTTACACACTCTACTATTTGCATATTGTCTATTCTTTTCTTGTTTTCCTAGCAAAGAATGTGCTGGGTGAATAATCCTGAGTTAATAAATTTGAAGATTTAATGGTGTCATGGTTGCATTGCCTCTCAAGTGTACTTTATGTTTTAATTTTGTATTTGCATAGATTTCCTATCCCATGGTACTGTTGTGCACATTTCTAAGCTTAATTTTGTTGTCTTATGGATTTTTAAAAATGAGGGTATGCTTTTTATTATAGATTTCTTCACAAGTTACCTGACCAGAGTTGGATTAGAATGACATATAAGGGAGCTAGAACATAAGTAAGAATACAGTTAAATGGCATTAAAATGCGCCAAACTGTTGAAATAGACTAGTACAGTGCCTTTCAGAAAGGAATGCAAATCTGTCAGATGACAATAAACATTTGAATTTCTGTTATTTATTGATTAAGGAGATAAAATTTGGGGGGAAATATTTCTTTTTCTTTGAGAAGGCAGTCTATACCCCTGTGTCCTTTGAACTGGTTTCGTGGAACTCGGTTCCCTTAGGATCATTCCTCTTTCCTGTTCCAGCCCTAGGCCCGCCGGTGTGCTGGACGATCACCTCCCCTCCTCCCCTACGCTCTGGCCTTGTTTTATCCCTGTGTTCTGCTGCGCTTTTTTTTTTTCTGACGACTTCTAACTAGCACCCTTTCCGAGGCTAGTGCCAGATCCTCCGTGCATCCTTCACTGAAAGCAATAAGCAGGAGTAACCCTGGGTTCTTGGAGGAATTCTTCATTTTATGTAACATTGTAAGGCAAATGACCCTTAAAAAATAGATAAGCAGAGCTAACTAACCATCATCTCTAGCTGCTCTAACCACTAAATAACATTAATCAAAACCTTTCTCTGAAATGTTCTTGTACTTGGTTTACAGTAGAAAGTTTAAAAAAGAGAGAGAGATTGAAATTGTCTGCAGTTAAAAAGCCTTGTTCTGGACGTTCATTTCTCAAACTTCCTCTTAGGCTTTGGATTTTTCTCCTCTTTTGTAATCTGTTAAATCATCAAGATTTGTGCAGCTTCGGAATGCTCCTATTGGACACAAGACTTCTGAAGTTATTATAATTATTGGTTCTGATGCAGATCCTAATCGAGTCTACATATTTTCTTTCCCAGAACTTATTTATTTTATTATAATTTAAAAAAAATTTTTAAACATGTCTTTATTGATTTCAGAGAGAGGAAGGAAGGGGGGGAGAGAGAGAAACATCGATGACAGAGACATTGATCATCTGTCTCCTGCACGCCCCCTACTGGGGGTCGAGCCCACAACCAGGGCATGTGCCCTGACCAGGAATCAAACTGTGATCTCCTGGATCATAGGTCGGCGCTCAACCGCTGAGCCACACTGGCCGGGCAAGAATTTATTTATTTTATAACCCTCAGGTTTTTTAGGCTTAGATGGTATCCTTATAATTTTTCTTAATAGTGAATTATGCTTCATTAGTCAGTGACGGATTGCTTTTATTAGTTGGTTCTTAGAGAGTAGAACTTGCAGATTATATATATAGGTAGCAAAATTATTTAACTTAATATTATGGGAAACACCTGTAAATAATCTTCCTGTGCTTTTACATTTTCACCTTGAGTTCGTTTTCAAAGCATATTTCACAGTATATTTGTGTCTCACGATAACAGACTCAGCAAATTCAGCCACAAAATGCCATTTAAGTATATTTATATATTGAGATTTTGTACAATTTATATTTTTCATCTCTATAGAGCAGGAATAATATTTTATAGATAATGATATTTTATGATACTCCCACAAGCAAAAGTATTTTTCAAAAATAGGTGCATGTCACCATATCCTATTAAAAACAGACTTAATGCATATGTTTTTATTTAATTTTTTTATCTCTCTTGACCTCTGAATAACCTCCACCCATATTAAAGATAAAGCATATTTATTCATTTACATGTTTGTTTATTTGCATCATATATTATATATGATATTATTATTGCATCTTTATGTATACATTACTAATAAATATATTCTAAAAAGAAAAATACTAGGAACAATAATATCGTTGCCACTTACTTTTGCATAGCTCTTTTAACTACTGTTTTAATATATATTTTATCATCTTAAAACCTTTTAAAATAAGTAGATTTATATTTATAATTACATAGATTCACTTTAAGAAACTGATACTGTAGCAATAAGTGATATGCTGACATCACAAAGCTTGATAAACTCAGTCTTAGAATTAACATACAGTTTCTCTGGATCAGTTTAATAATGTTTCAAGGACAGATAGTCAATAGTGAGGATTAAAATAACTTTAACAGTTTCATTTGAGGCGTGTATGTATGTGTGTATGTGTATGTGTGTATTTTAATGTGAAACAGTTCCATAAGCTCTCTGGCATACCCAGAAAGGCCCCCAATTAAAATTGAACATATATTAGAAATATTTCATAATATGTAGGTTTTATTTTTTCCCTTGTGATCATTATCTCTTCTTTGAGAAATGGCCTCTAATAAAGATATTCATTTGGCCCCAGGATATGTGTACATTAAGGAAATAAAAATCTCAAGAGTTCCTCCTTCCCTATTAGATCTGTAAGATATTTGTCAAATATCCCTGGGGCCTTTCACAGACTGGTCAGCTGGCTGTGCACAGGGATCATTTTGAAAACTTCATGTAGTTTTGCAGTATAACTTTGTGATCCTTCAGAGCTATTATATCTTCTAAGACTTCCTTGTGCTTTATTGAAAGCTTCAGGGAAAATAAATATGTCTTTCTAGACCCAGAACTCGAAATGACAGTGGACTCAAGAGATCAAGGTTATCAAAACACAAGTTCTGTGTTATGGCTTCTGTTTATCTGCACGAAAGCTGCCAAGGTGAAAGGGGTTGTTGTTATTTTTAAGGCATTGAATTATCTGGATGAGGGATTTCTTATCGGGATAGATTATTTTTGTTTCCAATTCTAAATGTTGACCTTCTTTTTGATATCATCTCTATCCTTTGACAGTTATTAGCTGATAGATGATTGCTGGCTTGCTGGAGAGTAACTCCCAGACCTGCACACCCAGGAGGTTATTGGGGACGTTGTGCTGGCTGTTTGCTTTCAAAGGGGTTAAAAAAAGGTTGAAAAGATGAGAAAGGAAACATGGACAAACACTACACCCATTAGCATATACTGTCTTGCCTTCCGGGTACCCACTTTCAGGATTTCTAGTGTCTTGTATTTAATACATTTAGCTTTCTCAAATCTTCAGTGTTTGAGGAGTTGCCTTTGTCTTTCATACAACAGTGGAATATCTGTATTTGTGCCGTGATGAGGATTGCTGTTTTTATTTTGGGCATGATGAAAGAAAAATCTGACCATATGCAGACTTTGCGATCTTTATATCATTGTTAAAGAAAAGGGAAGTCACATTACTGGGGCTCTATCTCATCTGGAAGGTAATTCAGAAGTTTTAAATATCTTACTTCATTTAAGGGCTTTTGCATTCATTCGTTCTACATATCATAACCCAAATAAAAAATAATGCTGAATATAATAGCTGTGCTATAAGTAATGGTTACCAAAAATCTTCTCTTCTTTCTCAAAAGTAAAAGAAAACAAGGTTAGATAGTGGTTAGCAGAATTTAGATATTAGGAGTCCTAACACCAAAATGTGGGTGGGAAGAGTCTGGGATTTGTTTGGGAGCCTCACAAATCAAGGTTTGAAATCAAACCTTGAAAATGATTAGCCATGTGGTCTCAGGCAAGTTATTTAACTTCCTTGAAACTCACATGGGTCATTCTCTAAAAACGACCTAATATTCATTTTCAAATTATTGGCCTCATCATTTGAGCTAATATACGGATATACATGCACATATCTTATTCAGAATATTTTCACTGACCCTCAGACATGATATTTCTTTGAAGCTTTTTATTTAATCTTAAATATCCAGTACACTTATATTCCTTACATTAGTATGTATTTTAATATTAAAATAATACTTCACACTCAAGCACATTTTAAAGTAAAATTGTTTATTTCAAAAGATACTCAGTATTGATTTTGTGGTTTCTTGTGCCTTTTGTTCATGAGTGTTTATCCAAGGAAAGGGTACATATCCCAGTTTTCAAAGCACAACATTTAATTTGTGTGGGGAGATTTTTTAAAAAGATGTGAGGATACTATTGAGAGCTATGTAACCTCTACATGCCTCTTATAGACATTTAAACTATCCTGTAGGTAGTGAGCTGTTATAGGATGTTTTACAATCTGAAAGGAATTAAATCTGTTTCACTCCTGCCAACTTTTACAAAACAATGAATTTTGGAAACAGTTACTTTATGAAGTTAAAAGTTTTCTGTATATCCAGTGAGGTATCACAGCCTTGCAGGAATATTTTCTGACTACAATTTTTTATAACCCTTGGTTTATCAACTGTTCATTTTACCATCCCGCCCCATCCATATGGCTGACACCCTGATATGGGGGGCCACTCATCCGAGTGAACCTTCGTGTGTATCCTAACGAGTAAGTCACATGTTTAGAATTTTAGTCCTGGCCTAATTTAATTATGGGCCTTGGCTTATTTATGTGGATCAGTACACTAGGTATCTAATTTTGTTACTTGAAAATTTCAAAGCTACAACTGTTGAGTCCATGACCCCGGCCTTCGTGCTGATAGTCAGCGAGCCGTGAAACACCTGCGCTGAGGAGTCATCCAGCGGGAGCGCTTGCGCTCAGGGCAGGGAAGGCCGCCTTCAGGGGCACCTCCATGGCAGCTACAGTTATGCTCCAAGTCTTCCATTTTCGTAATGTTGTCGATGGCCAGTAAATCAGTAAAAACACAGTCAGACCATGTCCTTGGCAAAATATAATATGGCATAATTACAAAGGAGATTTTTAGACAGACTCCCCAGAGTCCCCTGTGCTAAGTGCCTCGGGGTTTTCCTGCCGGCCTATGATTTGACCCCAGTCGTGCACGCATCTCATGCCTTTGGGCTTCCCAGAAGTTCTCTGTATCCATGAACTATATTCTGAAATGTCTACATCTTTCTATAAGACAAAAGGCTACATATGTCCAATTATAAGAATACCACTTATAAATAAAAATAGTGAAGAACCCATCTGTTTCTTCTGGAAATTTCACATTCAATTAGGTTTCAGCAAGATTCAATCTAGTTAATCACTCAATGTATTGTCTTTTATTTAAATGTTAGAGCAACCACTTCTAATTTGCCTTTATCTTGCATCCTTGAGAACAGTGGAAATACTGAAATTATTTCAGGATTTGGTTAAAAAGATTATGGCAAAACTGTGGCTCGCATCTAGGGCAACCCACATCCACCAAAGGCAGGTGTTATTAGAGGGTGTGCTTTCGATTTTCCAGATCAGCTCTTCCTAAGCTCAGAGTTCTGGGTGAGTTAGGTGGCAGTTTCTTCATTGTCACTGTATGGCAGTGACAGGGGAACTGGGGAGGCTGTATTGTCACAGACATGAAAGTATCTGACCTCACATTCTCCCATCAGCTTTTAGAATTCATTCAGTACTCATTTGGGTGCCTGCTGTCTACGGATAACATGCAGACTCTGCACTCAAAATTCTTATACTCTAGCCCGGCCGGGCGTGGCTCAGCGGTTGAGCGTCGACCTAGGATCCAGGCGATCAGGGTTTGATTCCCGGTCAGGGCACATGCCCGGGTTGCAGGCTAGCTGGTCAATGACTCTCTCATCATTGATGTTTCTATCTCTCTCTCCCTCTCCTTTCTTCTTTCTGAAGTCAATAAAGATATATATTTTTTTAAAAAATTCTTATGCTCCAGGTAAGGACATATAAAGACATTATTAGAGTAGAGATATATGCAGTAGAGCAGTTTGCCCTTAAAAGATCAGGACATACTTCACACAAAAGAATGGAGAGTTGTATTTTAAGAAGTTGCTGAGTAGAGAAGATGAGGAAAGGAATTTCAGTGGCATAGTCCTGAAGCATGAAAGAGTAGGCTGCTTCCATATGTCTGAGTTTACAGTGTTTTCAAATACATGACATGCCCTCATCTTTCACCCGCCTTGTATGGTACGTATTACATCAAAAGAAGTTAAATGGCTTATGCCAAGTCATGCAGATAAATAAGTGTCAGTACTAGTTTGAATTAATTCATTCTTTTCTTTACTCAATATTATTTATGAGTATTAAAAAAATAATAAAAACCAAACCTTGATTAAGTGTTGACTTCAAAGCAGTGTTTCACAAACTGTTTTTCATTATCACTCCACCTAAGGAGGCTTAGACTTTTTTTTTCTTTAACGCCTAATTGCCCTCTCCCTGGGAAATTTTAATCCCTCAGACATCCTGTATCTCTCTCTTATAGTGCGGCTCTTTGGAGGGCCACCACCATTGTCATAGCTAAGATTTTTTTCACCCCCTTCCCAAGAACCAAGTTTTGCCCCCTTGGGTGCTATGCACCCCATTGGGAAAGCATGCCTTAGAGACGTGCAGATGAGTGCTAAAGATATAAAAATGAATAGGCGGTGGGCCTTTCCCTCAGTCACTTTGATGACTGAGTAATGGATGAGAGGTCCAAGCAAACCGTTATTTCAGTGGAGAGAAGCGAGTGCAGCAACGTGAGAACATGCGGGTGCACAGAGGCTGTCCCGCTGCGCCGTGTGCACGAGGAGAGGCGGGGCCCCCTCACGGCCAAGGCTCGGGCCCGAGGCTGTGACTGCAGCTGGGCAGAACGTGCGACACTGCAGACAGGCAGGGCCCACATGTGGGAAGGCAGAGGGGTGAAACACCATGGCCAGCTGGGGGGTTTGCAATAGAACTTGAAAGGAGAGGAGAGCGCTGGAGAAGTGTCAGGACCATGTCACAACCTGGGAAGCTACGCGGTGTGGTGGACGCAGGGGGGTGACCTGCTCCGTGTGTGTCTCAGAAGGATCACTCGGGTGATCCTGTTCAGGGTTGCTGAGGAAAGCCAGCACATTTCTCTCTTCTCTCTCCTGCTAAAATCCTATGGGAATCCATCCTTGGAGATCTGGAAGGATGCCATCGGTAAGCCAGAAAGGGTGAGAACATTTTGGAAGACTCGGGAAGATAAGTGAATTAAAGCACTTGAATAGAGCCCGACACAATCAGCACTAGTGTTAGCTGTTATTTAATGGGTACAGTTAAGAGGCTCATAGTTAAATCAAGACCTGATGAGATTCTTACCTGAGACAGGAATGTCGGGGGAGGGCGATTTTTATTTAAATGTTCCTTTGTATTGTACTATAGCAGCTTCACACAGTCCAGAAACTCATCTATATTGTCTTTCATATCACTTTTCTTCCACGACAGCCTTTCCATCATATCTTAGAAATCCACTCTTGGTTACATATGAAAATATCTCTGGTTAATTTGTAAGCACAAGGTATTGACAGGTTATGGTGTGTCAAGCATTGGAATAATTGTTTTATAGACAGTTATCCATACAGCATTTCTGTGAGGTTATTGCTGTTATTATGCCCACTTTAGAGATGGAAAAATCCCCTTAGTCTTAAACAGGTTAAATAGTTTTCTCAAATACCTACAGTTATTAAGCAGTTAAATTGGAGATCATCATTCCATACCCCAGCACTTAAACATCTATTATTCTGCTTTGTATAACACTTTTTTTCTGATAATGCTCTTGTCTTAGTCTGTTCCAGCTGCAATAGCAAAATACCATAGATGGGGTAGTTTATAAACAACAGAAATGTATTTCTCACAACTCTGGAGTCTAAGAAGTCCAAGATCAAGGCACCAGCAGATTTGGTGTGTGGGGACAGGCCGCCCTCTGGATGGCCACCTTTTGCTCTAACTTCATCTGGCAGAAGGGGCTCAGGAGCTCTCTCTCAGGCCCCTTTTATAAGGGCACTAATCCCATTCATAAGGGTCTGCCCTCATCGGGACCTAATCACCTCTGAAAGTCCCCGCCACTTAATACCATTACCTTGGGAGTTAGGATTTCAACATGAATTTTGAGAGGACACGAACATTCAGATTATAGCATCCTTATGACATTTCTTAGAAAGAATGTTTCTACTTGAATATTGACAATATTTCTAAATGCTTTTAAATTATTAAGATCATGATTTCAGTTTACCTTTCATTAAGCTAGAACTAAAGAATACTCCTGGCCCATGTGTAGTGTATGTGTTCTCAAGGAATTGAAAAGGTGAGGCGTTAATATTTCCTGTCTGACTCCTATGCTCCAGGCCCTGTGCTTGGCCCTCTCCCTGTCCTCTCACTTCAGTCTCATGTTGATTTGAGGGAGCATTAGGATACGCAAATGCCAGACGAGGAAGCTGAGATGTGAAGATGACAACTCTCTTCTTGAATACCACAGTATTGAAATGTGGGAAAGAAAAATGCTCACCTTTAGCACTCACGATTCAAAAGAATTAATTATTTGTAAATTAGATTGTAATCTCAGAAGCAGGACATCTCAGGAAGCCGTATCAAAAATGAAATCCTGAGGCAATCTTAAATTTCAAACTAAAGTCTAGAAATGAATCCCATATTGTCAACTCAGATATCTTTATAAATGGGAGAAAGCACAGGTTTATACAATGTCAAGTTGCGGTTAATCCAAGAATATATTCATATGCAATTTTAAACCTTTTATGGGGGTGTTTATGTTCTAAAAAGTGCATGTGCTTATATTTGAATATTTAAGTGACAAGTATTCTAGAAATTATTTTCAAAGAAAAGAGCTTACCTAATGAAATTAGATTCATATTCTCTTTCTTTTAAACTTCACACAATATTCTGGGAATAAAGAACACTATTCATTATTTTCTTTCTAAAAATACTGTTATATAGAATCTAATATGTCACACCGATGAGTATGTTTACAAGTTTATATTCCTATTTAAAACTGTACATAAGAATAAATTCCAGGTGGATTAAAGATCTACATTAAAATGCAACATCCCCCTTAAGTACAATACTGGAAGAAAATATAAGCTATGATGTTTTATATTCTTTGAGTAGAGAAGGCATCCTTAATCACCAATAAAAACACAATTTAACGCTTGAAAATGAGGAAAAGTAACTAGTTGCAAAATTGAGGTTAAAAAAATATGACTTGCCCGGCCGGGCGTGGCTCAGCGGTTGAGCATCGACCTAGGATCCAGGCGATCGAGGTTCGATTCCCGGTCAGGGCACATGCCCAGGTTGTGGGCTCAATCAGTGACTCTCTCATCACTGATGTTTCTATCTCTGTCTCTCCCTCTCCTTTCCTTTCTCTGAAATCAATAAAGATATATTTAAAAAAACATGTATGACTTAAAAATTATTTGGTTAATGTCCCTAATGTGGTTAATGTCCTTCATATGCAAAGAGCTGATACAAATAAATAAGGGAAAGTTAAAACAATCCCATAGAAAAATTAGCAAAGGCTAGGATCATGTAATAGAGAATAATGCTAAACATATTTTTAAAAAATATATCTCATACTTATGATCCAGTGAATGCAAATTATCAGTTATCAAAATAACAAAATTAAAAAAAATTCACAGTATCTAACAATGTTGAAGATAGAAAGAAAAAGTAAACTCTCCCTTTTCACTACCTGAGAGACTGTGAGGAACTTGTGTGTGTGTGTGTACTTGAAGTGTAATTAAGATTTGAATAGCATAAATATCTACCTGTGGATTCAAACTAATAAAGTGATGGATTTTACATGTTAACAATATCTAGAATTTTTTAAAGGTCATGTCACGCTCTTAACCTCATCTTTTTTTTCTCACCTTGTGACTTGCCCTATTAAAGAGCTCTCTTCAGTCGCTCTTAACCCCTTCCAGACTCGCAAGGAGGATTTGACCTGGATCATAGGACAGTAAACCTGCATTGACGGTGCCATTATCACAGCTTGACCGTGCCACGCTGTATACGGTTGCTAAGTAATCAGTGTCAATTGTTGCTCTTGAGGACAGAGGACAAAATATTTCTTAAGATAAAAAGAAAGCTTTATGAAAAGGCAAAAGCTACCTTTCCCCACAGTATTCTATTTCTAAATAACTGCCTTGTTTTAATATTTTATTCATGAGACAAATTCTTACAAATATCCTGTCACTTTCTTTAGTAACTTTACCTTGGAAACCATTTACATTTAGGGCAAGTGGTTCTAACAAACATAAAAGTATTTTTTGCATGCTCACGAAGTTTAGAAGGGGTTATGGGAAATATACAGTTCTATTGTTGAATCTCATGAGCATATAATGATTCTACTACCAACTTCGTCTGATCTGGAATGTAAATTAGGCCTCCTGCTAATAATATATTTCCTTCAGCACACATAACGACAATTAAAAAATGTTTCTCATACATCTGCAAAAATTTTTATTGCACGATGAATCATCAAAAATAGATGAAAGCAATGAACAGTTTGAATATTCTTGTCAACAATTTAAGATGCTATATGATTTTGCTCAAAAACTGACACTACTAACACATCATTGGATAGCTTAATTTGGTTTCAGTAAATATTTTAAAATTCACATCAGTCAACAAATATGTATTCTGAGTCTGATGTACTATGCTATAGGCAGAGAGGGATTTGTTTAAAAAAAAGGAAGGCAAGACTTGTTATGTGGGGGAATTATACCCTTGCCTCTGAAAAGTAATTAGCAATACACAGGGCATTATAATTGTTCAGGATAGGGGGTGGGGGCGGTGTCATGTGCTGGAATTTTCAGGACGTAACAATACCTCTTTGGTTTCAGCAGCAAGTAGGCCTGAATATCTGTAATTTTAAGGGTCCACAAGCTGAAAAAAAAGCTGGTCAGGGCACATACCCAGGTTGCAGTTTCAATCCCCGGTCAGTGCATACGGGAAGCAGCCAATCAATGTTTCTCACATCAATGTCTCTTTCTCTCTCTCCCTTCCTATCTCTAAAATAAAAAGAAGTAAAAGAAAAAATAAAATCCACAGGTGAGTTTGATATGCCTCTTGGGTTGACAGCTACTTCACTCAAGCGTGTGAAGATTGAAATATTAGGTATTATTGTGCAGGAATTAGAATGATACATTAAGCCTTTAGTATTTCAGCAACTTGACTTCCCAATTTACAGCCTAGTCTTATAGAACACAAACTATCCCAATAAAATGTCAAAATTCAATGATCATCACGAAGTGTATACACCAATATTTAGATTTAATAATATGGATGAATCCTTTTCTGAAGTGTTTTACTTGTTATATGGGATATTGGTGACCTATAAAGACAGAAGTAAATTTGCATCAGGAATAAAAGCATACTCTGACAAAATCTCAAAAGGTATAGAGTGAATTTTAAAATAACATATATTAGAAAATGATTGTTCGTTACAAAGAAATACATAGCTTTATAAAATGTTAATGCAGTTCATTTAGTCACAGAACACATAAAAATGTTTTATTCGAAAAGGTTGGCAGTTTATAGTTGAAGAAGACAATCACTGCCCCTGAGTTGGCCTTGTGCTTTTTACAGCTACTAGCCAGCTGAAAAGCTGAGGGTGCTCCTGACGCTGAATCAGATTTCCCTCAGTCAGCATTAAGGATTTCTTTCCCACAATATTCAAACACCAAAACCTTAAATAGTATTATTTTAAACACATTTTTACAGTGCATTCAGTTTTGTTCAGTGTCTTCACGAACATGACATTTGATTTGTGGTTTTTAAAACATTTTCTGAGTATTTTCATATCTAAGGGCAGTCTTCCCTCTATGCCAAATGCTTTTATGGGGGGGAAAACCCCACCACATTTTACATTTCTCTGTAGCCAAAGAACTTCCAGAAGCATTCTGTTGAACTTAGAGCTTGGCAAAGGTTTGCTTCATTCTTTTAACAAATTCAGGTCTTGTGTAACATCTTCACCTGCCTGCCTGTACACAGTCTACCCCCAGGACCTGGCAAGTAGCCTTTTCTTCCTTCTTCTTCTATATTCTGTTCCGGGGCAGTTTTATTCACTCCTATAGTCCCTAAACACTAGTGACTGCAGTGTCCCTTATTGCCAAGTCACACTGCTTTCCTTAGTGTTGGACCCAGAAATTTTGACTGTCCACCAAGTGTTTCCAACTGGCTGGCCCAGAGCTAAATAAACTCAGGGTACTAGAAATGAAACTTTCTATATATTTCCAGACTAGTCCTTCCTCCACTGCTTCCCATCTAGGTGGACCAGACTGCCATTCACACTCACCTCCAAATTAGAAATATAAAAACCATCCTATTGGTTAAGGATCCCAATCCTGAAATGCCTGTTGTATCTCCCATCTCATACTCAATACTAACTCCTAAACTTTTCTGACCTCTGACTTTCCTCAGCATTCCCACTGTGATATTATATTAGCTTACCCATCAGCAGCCTTTGTCTATTATAAAAGACTCAAAATTATCCTTCCAATCTCTAGTTTTTCTTTGTTAGGACCCAAAATTGCCAGAGTCATCATTATAAAATGCAAATGGGCGTTTGTGATTACCTTGCTTAAATTGAAGAGTCCTTGTTGCCTTAGGCAATGTTCAAACTTATGAGTTAGTCTTACTCATACTTTCCTCTGATCTCCAGTGAAGCCTGCTATTGGCAGAAACTGTGTGGCTTCTCGACTCTGCCTGTGCCATTGCTCATTCTGTTCCTTATGCTGAGAAGGCCCCTCCGTTTTTACTCTCCTTATTTACCCATATTTATTAGGAAAAAAATCCTTTGAAGCTACTTATTACTTTTTTTTTTTTTAGTTTCGTTATCTTTATTGTTGAAAATATTTATTTATTTATTTTTTAAGTTTTGTTATTGTTTAAAATATTACAGACGTCCCCTTTTTATCCCCACTGATACCCGCCACCCCAAATCCATCCCACCCCCAGCCCTTCCTCACACCAATGTCCGTGTCCATGGCCTATGCCCATAAATATACAAGTTCTTTGCTCAATCTCTCCCCACCCACTCCACCCTTCCCACCTTCCCTCTGAGATTCCTCAGTCTGTTCTATGGTTCTATGTCTCTGGATCCATTCTGTTGGTCAGTGTGTTTATTATAGTCCACATATAAAGTGATATCATGTGATCTTTGTCTTTCTCCGACTGGCTTATTTCACTTAGCATAATACTTTCTAGTTCTCTCCCTGCTGTGCCAAAAGATAAAAGATCTTTCTTTTTTACAGCTGCATAGTATTCCATGGTGTAAATGTGCCACAGCTTTTTTATCCACTCATCTACTGATAGGCACTTGGGCTGTTTCTAGATCTTAGCTATTGTAAATTGTGCTGCTATGAACGTAGGGGTGCATAAGTTCTTTGTGATTTCTATTTCGGGTTCCTTAGGATATATTCCTAGAAGTGGGATCACTGGGTCAAATGGCAGGTCAATTTTTAATCTTTTGAGGAAACTCCATACTGTTTTCCATAGTGGCTGCACCAGTCTACATTCCCACCAGCAGTGTACTAGGTAGGGTGCCCTTTCCTTCACACCCTCGCCAGCGCTTGTAGTTTGTTGACTTGTTGATGGCAGCCATTCTGACAGGTGTCAAGTGATACCTCATTGTGGTTTTAATTTGCGTCTCTCTGATGATTAGCAATGTTGAGCATTTTTTCACGTCTATTAGCCATTTGTATGTCTTCTTTGGAGAAGTATCTATGTAGGTCCTTTGCCCATTTTTTAATTGGATTGTTTGTCTTCCTTTTGTTAAGTTGTATGAGTTCCTTATATATTTTGGATATTAATCCTTTATCCAATGTGTCGTTGGCAAATATGTTCTCCTATACAGTGGGTTCCCTTTTCGTTTTTTTGATGGTTTCATTTGCTGTGTAGAAACTTTTCATTTTGATGCAGTCCCATTTTTTTATTTTCTCCTTAGTTTCTCTCGCCCTAGTAGATGTATCAGCAAACATATTGCTATGGGAGATATCTGAGATTTTGCTGCCTGTATTTTCCTCTAGGATTTTTATGGTTTCATGTCTTACATTTAAGTCATTTATCCATTTTGAATTTACTTTTGTGTATGGTGTAAGTTGGTGGTCTAGTTTCATTTTTTTGCATGTACCTGTCCAATTTTCCCAACACCATTTATTGAAAAGACTGTCTTTACTCCATTGTATGTTCTTGCCTCCTTTGTCAAATATTAATTGACCATAACAGCATGGGTCAATTTCTGGGTTCTCTGTTCTGTTCCACTGATCTATATGTCAGTTCTTGTGCCAGTACCAGGATGTTTTGATTACAGTGGCTTTGTAGTATAACTTGGTATCTGGTATTGTGATCCCTCCAATTTTGTTCTTCTTTCCCAAGATTGCCGCAGATATCCAGGGTGTTTTTTGGTTCCACATAAATTTTTGAAGTGTTAGTTCAACATCTGTGAAATATGCTGTTGGTATTTTAATAGAGGTTGCATTGATTTATAGATTGTTTGGGTAGTATGGACATTTTAATGATGTTAATTCTTCTAGTCCATGAACATGGTATATTTTTCCATTTGTTTATATCTTCCTCTATTTCTATTTCAGTGCCCTGTAGTTTTCCAAATAAAGGTCTTTTACATCTTTGGTTAAGTTTATGCCTAGGTATCTTATTTTTTTAGTTGCAATGGTAAATGGAACTTTTTTTTTTTAGTTTTCTTTCTGAGAGTTCATTATTGGTGTATAAAAATGCCATTGATTTCTGGGTGTTAATTTCATATCCTGCTACCTTGCTGAATTCATTTATTAAATCTAGTAGTTTTTTGGTGGAGTCTTTAGGATTCTCCATGTACAATATCATGTCATCTGCAAATAATGACAGTTTTGTTTCCTCCTTTCCAATTTGGATGCCTTTTATGTTTTCTTCTTGTCTAATCGCTGTGGCTAGAACTTCCAGTACTATGTTGAATAAGAGTGGTGAAAGTGGACAGCCCTGTCTTGTTTCTGTTCTTAGGGGAAATGGTTTTAGTTTTTGCCCATTGAGTATGATGTTGGCTGTAGGTTTGTCATATATGGCCTTTATTATGTTGAGGTATGATCTCTCTATTCCCACTTTGCTGACAGTTTTTATCAAAAATGGGTGTTGGATTTTATCAAATGCTTTTTCTGCATCTATTGATATGATCATGTGATTTTTGCCTTTCAATTTGTTTATGTGATGTATCATGTTTATTGATTTCTAATATTGTACCAGCATCCCTGGAATAAATCCCACTTGGTCATGGTGTATGATCTTTTTAATATATTGCTGGATTCAGTTTGCTAATATTTTGTTGAGAATTTTAGCATCTATGTTCATCAGGGATATTGGCCTCTAATTCTCTTTCTTTGTAGTGCTTTATCTGGTTTTGGAATTAGGCTAATGCTGGCCTTGTAAGAAGAGTTTGGAAGTGTTCTTTCCTCTTGGATTTTTTGAAATAGTTTGTGGAGGATAGGTACTAATTCTTCTTTGAATGTTTGCTAAAACTCTCCTGGAAGCCATAGGGACAGGGCTTTTGTGTACTGGGAGTCCTTTGCTGCTTCAACTTCATCAGCAGTTATCAGCCTATTTAGGCTTTCTGACTCTTCCTGACTGAGTTTTGGAAGGTTGTATTTTTGTAGGAATTTATTCATTTCATCCAGGTTGTCCAGCTTGGTGGCATATAGTTGTACATAGTATTTTCTTACAGTCCTTTGTATTCCTGTTGGGTCAATTGTTACTTTACCTCTTTCATTTCTAATTTTGTCTATTTGGGTCCTCTCTCTTTGTTTCTTGATGAGTCTGGCTAAAGGTTCATCAATCTTGTTTATCTTTTCAAAGAACCAGCTCTTGGTTTCATTGATCTTTCGTATTTTTTTTTAGTCTCTATGTCATTTATTTCTGCTCTGATCTTTATTATTTCTTTTCTTCTACTTTGCACTTTTCTTGTTGTTCTCTTTCTAAGTTTTTAAGTTGTAGGGTTAGAGAGTCTATTAGAAGTTTTGTTTTTTAAGGTAGGCTTGTAGTGCTATGAACTTCCCTCTTAGGACTGCTTTCATTGTGTCCCATAGATTTGGAGTTGTGTGTTCATTTTCATTTGTTTCCAGGAAATTTTTGATTTCTTTCTTGATCTCTTTGCTAACCCATTCATTGTTTAAAAACATGCTTTTCAACCTCCATGTGTTTAAATGTTTTTCAGTGGTTTTATTGTAGTTGATTTCTAATTTCATGCCACTGTGGTCCTAGAAGACGCTTGATATGATTTCAATCTTCCGAACTTGTAGAGACTTGTTTTGTGTCCTAACATGTGGTCTGTCTTTGAGAATGTCCCGTGTGCACTTGAGAAGAATGTATATTCTGCAGCTTTGGGGTAGAATGTTCTGTAAATGTCAATGAAATCCATCTGATCTAGTGTGCCATTTAGGGTCACTGTTTCCTTGTTGATTTTTTGTCTGAAAGACCTATCCAGTGAAGTCAGTGGGGTGTTAAAGTCCCCTAGTATGACTGTATTGCTATTGATCTCTCCCTTAAAGTCCTCTAGAAGTTTTTTAATAAACTTAGGTACTCTTATATTGGATGCATATATGTTTATCAGGGTTATATCCTCTTGTTGGATTGATCCCTTTAGTATTATGTCATGACCTTTCTTGTCTCTCATTATGGTCTTCATTTTGAAGTCTATTTTGTCTGATATAAGTATTGCTACCCCAGCTTTTTTTTTCTTTTCCATTTGCATGGAAAATTTTTTTCCATCCCTTCACTCTCATCCTGTGTGAGTCTTTTGTTCTGAGGTGGGTCTCCTGTAGACAGCATATAGTTGGGTCATGTTTTCTTACCCATTCAACCACCCTATATTTTTTTATTGGTGCATTTAATCCATTTACATTTAAGGTTATTATTGAAAGATACTTATCTACTGCCATTTTGTTTCTTTATGCCTATGTTTCTCATTCTCTTTATTTCTACTTTTAATTATAGCAGTCCCTTTAACATTTCCTGTAATGTTGGTTTTGTAGTGATAAAGTCTTTTAGTCTTTTTTGTCTGGGAAGCTCTTTATTTCACCATCTATCTTGATTGATAATTTTGCTGGATAGAGTAGGCTTGGTTTCAGATCCTTGTTTTGCTTTACCTTGAATACTTCATGCCATTCCCTTCTGGCTTGTAGAGTTTCTGATGAGAAGTCAGATGACAGCCTTATGGGGACCCCTTTGTAGATAACAGGTTGCTTTTCTTTAGCTTCCTTTAAGATTCTTTGTCTTGAATTCTTGGCATTTTAATTATGATGTGTCTGAGTGTGGGCCTCTTTGGATTCTTCTTGCTTGGGAGTCTCTGTGCCTCCTGAACTTGTGTGACTTTTTCCTTGACCAGGTTAGAGAAGTTTTCTGCCATTATTTCATCAAACATATTCTCTAACCCCTGCTTACTTTCGACCTCCTCTGGCACTCCTATAATATGAATATTGTTACATATCATGCTGTCCCACAGTTCCCTTAGACTGTCCTCCTGTTTTTTAATTGTTTTTTGTTTTTGGGTCTCTGATTGAGTGATTTTTTCTACCCTGTCTTCTAATTCACTGATCTGATCCTCAGCTTCCTCTAATCTGCTATTTATTCCTTCCAATGTATTATTTATTTCTGCTATGTCATTCTTCATTTCTTACTAGTCATTTTCATAGTTTCCATGTCTTTTTCCATGCTGTTGAGCATCCTTACAGTCAGTATTCTGAACTCTATATCTGAGAGATTGCTTATCTCCATTTCATTTAGCTCTTCGTCTATAAACTTCTCTTGTTCTTTCATTTGGGGCTTGTTTTTTGGTCTCTCCATTTTGGCTTCTTTTTTAGGTTTGTTTTTAAGTGTTAGGTAGATCTGCGAGGACTCTCAGTCTTTTTGGAGGGTCTCTAGTACAGACCAATGTCAGACGCAGTTTGTGACTGGCCCTAAGTACTCTGCTTGGGGCTATCAACAACCCTAGGCTTGAGGTCTCCACTGTTGGGGCTGGGTGCATTTGGACAGGACCAAGATGCACACCAAAGTCTGCTTTTCCAAGGCCTGGGTCGCGAAGCAGGTCAGGCAAAGACTCAAAGCACCCTGAGGTTTGCCTTCGCCTGCAGACTGATTAATCTGATTCTCTGAATGAGCCTCAGGCTGTAGAAGCTCCACAGGGTGGGGCAGCTGGTTGTTACCAGTCTCTTAACAAGCCTCAGGCTGTAGAAACTCCTCTTGGCAGGGCAAGAGGCTTTCCAGCAGAGTAGGGCAATTGCTTCCCCACTCAGGCAGAAGCCGAAAATTCGCTGCCCAGGAAAGCTGTCCTCCACAGTCTGGGGGAATGACACAGCACAGGAATCCAGACAGGCATCCCCTGATCTCACTCTCCAGAGCCCACAATCCCAGACTCTCCTCACACAGCTCCAGTCTACTCCGCTACCCCTCCGCTGGAGCCCAAGGTGAGTGGCTGCACAGGAAACGTTGTGCGTTGGCTCTTTAAGAGGGTGCCTGCATTTCCAGCCGCCTCTCCCTGGCAGACAGAAACCTGGTTGCTTTTCACAGCCAGATGTTATATGGGCACCTTTCTCAGTTCTGTGCTCTGGGCTGGGAAGCCCAGCCTGGGGTTTAGGCCCCAGAGTCCTCAGTGGGAACCCCCCACAGCTGAGCTATCCGTTGGGACCTTCAGCTGCTGCCTTTTGGAGCCCAGCCATGCTTCTCATGTCCACACTTCCCACCAGTTTCTGTGCAGCCTCCACTTCAGGTCCTTGGTCATGAGGGTGCTCTCCAGCTCGTCTTCAGTTGGTTTTCAGGACAGTTTTCCCATGTTTTAGTTGTAAATCCAGATTGGCCCCGGGAGAGTGTCAGTGTAGCTTCCACTCAGTCCGCTGCCACCTTGGATCTCCCTACTTGTTACTTCTTGTCCCAGAAATCACCATCTATTCTCTATAATCTGAAGGCCTTAGAATCAGAAAAATTACAATACAAATTAAAATATAGCATATGTACTACAAGGATGCAGAATATGCTGTGGTAACATAGTTAAGAAATTATTATTGCTTTCACCAAAGATGTGACATTTTAACTGAGCCTTGAATGCTGAGTGGGAACATTCTATGTAGAAAGAGGGAGGAAAGCTTTCCACCCATGAGCAAAAATTTAGACATCAGAAAGAATCTGGAACATTTGGAGAAGATTGGGAAGTTTGTGTGGCTGAAAAGCTGTGCTTGATAAAATTCTATTTGTGAGTTATTTGGCCTTTGTCTTATTTGGGTTACTTTGAGTAAAATTATTTTTGTTCATGCTTTCCCCATTCAGATTCTCTTAATATTGAGACGTCCGAACTCTTCACTGTGTATTTTTTCACATTTTATCTCAGTTTCCTATGGTACTTGTCCAGCCTGAGTCTTCAAAAAGAATTAAAGTGCTCCTTGGGAGATTTGAGAGTTTAGATATTCATTAAAAACAATGGAAAACCAACAGTCATTAAGAGTGGTGGCTCATGCAGGCAGAGGTCATGTGGGAGAAATTATGACTCTGGGTGATCTCGTTGGCTTGGGATAAAGTGGTGCGCACCAAACCAAAGCTGTATTCCTGGGCATTCAGAATTCATCTGCATGCAATTCTTCACCCCTTTCTGAACTCTTCTCTGTATATTATCCATATTTTCAATCTAAAAGCATAGGAAGCCAAACCTACAGGAAACGAGTGAGATTGTATTTCACTGTGAAGTGACATTTTATGAACTCTTCGTGTCCTTGTTTTCATGCATGTCTACTTCATAACAACCAAAATCTCTTCTGCCGGCCAGTGTATAAAATTCAGCTTAGTTTATTCTTACTACTGCCATGGTCATGATAGTGAAAAGGCCAAATGACATTTGATGTTTTCCAGTCTGGTTTATTACACTGAATCCACACGACTGGCATTTGACCTTTGAGTTAAATGAAGATGTATATGAAGGGTGTGAGAGAAAATGAACATTAGAACCCCTTTGTTTTGAAGTGAAATAGACACAGTGAAATGAATACAGACATAAATAGTTCAGTGTAATCTGTTATCATTATCATTTGATTTTTAATCTTGGTGAATAAAGAATCATAACTCTCATGCTTTTCTTTCGTCAATAAATTGTAAATGAAATGTTGATGTGAATAAGTTTGTAACACTGGGAAAATTAGGGGTCAGCTAGCAATAGGATTTATAACAGTACTATGCTGTTATAAATACAACAATGCTGGAAAATACAACAATGATCCTGGCACCATATAAAGTACGATTTAGGTGGATTGCCCTTATGCTAAGTTGTCCTCATTTATACTGCATCGCAGGTTATTTTTCTTTTGTTGTTGTTCATGTGTTTTGGATTGGGAAGGTAGAAAAGTCCTGGTGAGAACTTAAATTTGCAACCCAACATAAATCAAAGCTCCATTCTCCAGCCTGAAGGCTCCTGCCCCCACCTTCACTCCCAGTGACCCTGTGAATGTAATCTTTTCAGAGTGAACCTTGAATCCGGTCTAGACAGCATATGACTTATGGACTGAGGTAGGGTGAGGTGTCCAGGGAGAGAGGCAGATTCTTCAGAAATGAGTCTCAAAATAATGTGTTTTCATTCTTGGAACCCTAAAATAGGTAGAGCTGTAACCCATTTTCCTTTCTTATAGGAAAGCTATTTGCTCCTATTGGAATGCTTTCTCTTACTTCCACTATTCCTGCCTAGTCATCAGAGTCCACTATGACATTGTTTCTGTTTTTCATTTATTGAACCCTCTGGTTTAGAGGACAAGCCAATATAAATGTGTAATATTGGGTAAGAGTGAGATGAATATTAAAATCAAGATAAGGTAGCGAGGAGTAAAGAATCTGCCTTTTCCTTCTTAATTGTGCAGATGGTGCTTTCATTGTATACAGAGTAGTCACCATGAGGAACCACCCTAGGAAACACTTCTCATTAGAAGTTCTAAGGCTGGTATGATTAGTAGAAGAAAAAGTAAAAACTACAAACTGTGGTCCAAGACGGGGAGTTCTCTACGAGATTATACCTAAGTAACATTTAGCCCGGCCGGGTGTGGCTCAGCGGTTGAGCATCAACCTAGGATCCAGGAGATCGGGGTTCGATTCCCGGTCAGGGCACATGCCCGGGTTGCGGGCTAGGCAGCCAATCAGTGACTCTCTCATCACTGATGTTTCTAGCTCTCTCTCTCCCCCTCCTTTCCTCCCTCTGAAATCAATAAAGATATGTTTAAAAAAAAACAAAAACATTTATTTTAACTTATGAAAGTGATACAAATGCCAATTTCAAGAGTATTCCAACTACATGGCATCACTGAAAGTGACTGAGTCTCAAGAGCGCCTGTGTTTGTATGGCTCACAAGGTCTCTGACATTTTCCTTTTAAGTTATCGGCACTTTTGAACAATTTAATGCAGTTGGTTTCTGTAAGAGACTGAAATCTTATTCCATGTGGCATTCAGGAATCCAGGTTTGGTAGCATCATTTTTAACCCTAATAAAGTTCAGTCATTCGTTAAGGTTCATTCATTGTCTAGCCTTTGCCAGGAACACTGGGCTCCATCGCACTAACCTTCCTCGGGGTCTCTGTTAGCTGTGCTCTCCTACCTCATAGCTATATAGGGGCCAAAGCAGAAGCAGTAACCACCTCACCATGGTGGAAAGTTTTAAATCATCTAATACCCAATATCATTTATTCATTTTTCTCTTGAGGGCTGGGGATAGGACAAGGGGAATGAAACTTTTCCTTTGAGAAGCAAAAGCAAAGCAGAACAAACAGACAAAACTCTGAGTTTATACTTATTGTCGCTAGTTGTCCAGTAAGATATTTCTCTAAGGTTTTCAGTGCCATGCTTTTGGACAGCTTACACAGGGTCTCAGTGAATGCTTCACCATTTTCCAAATTCACACACGGGTAGAGCTGAAAACATTAACATCAGAAATACCAACTCACTATCTGAGTGATTTTCAACCACTGGTGTGTCTGAATCTGGGAGCAGATAGTAGCAGGAGGTGCAGGATGTTTATGCAGCTTGTGGGTTGAAAGGACTCTACAAGTAATTTTGATGTTCCCCATAGAGGCAGGTATAGTATAGCCATTCACCCTTCTCTTTGCCTTGTGCCTTATGCCAACAGTAAGTCATTTACTCATTGATGTATATTTTATGAAATTGCTTATTTAATAAATATTTATTATCACATTACAAAACCATCTAAAAAGTTCATATAGCTGCAAGAAAACAGTTGTTTCAATTGCTTATTATTACCTAGACTTGGGTGCTGAGAGCAGTTTTCAAAGGACAATCAAAATGAGCTGGGGTTTAGTGTATTTTCTTATAGTCATGTTTATGTAATTACCTGTATATACTTCTATTTACAACCTTTTAACTATGACTACTCAATCTAAAATGATTTCCAAATTATAACAAACATTGAATTTCAAAATTGAATCAGCACTTAATAACTATTTTTATGATTAGGAAGGATGCAATTTTATTGTGGAAACTAAGAAGAAAATAAAAATTGCCCATGACCCCGGCACCCAAAGGGAAATAAAAATTAACACTTTGATGTCCTCGTTGCTGCTGCATGTACTGGGTCCCACTGTGAGTCAGCGTGGTGACATGCAGGGTGTCAGTAGCCGCAGTACCCCACAGTGTCTCTCAGTCTTTCGTTTAATATCTCCACCAGCCAAGAACATTTGTATCAAGCTTTATTTTCTGTAGTTTGTATAATGAAAACAGCAAATCCGTTGGTTATCCTTTCTCAATCTATGCACACCTAGACTCTGGTGATTTCCCCCACCACCTCCCCTCCCCTCTGGCTTCCACTGGAGAATTACAAGTATAATCAGGGAAACAAAGCAAAACAAAAACCAGAAACCAAAAACCAGGAAACCTCAGATTGGGAAGTCTCTTATGGTTCTGACTCCTTCACTGTATGATGCTGCCTAGATTATGACCTCTCTGAAATTTCTAGTCATTATTTAATTATTTGTAAAATGACTTGTCAGGATCGAAATTGAAAATGCATGTAAAGTTCTTGCATAGTGTGTCTGGAAAAATATTAAGTAACTTCATGCCAGAACCTGGTTTGGGTCCTATTATTTATGCTAAGTAACTTCTCAGAACAGCTATGACATAGAGCAAGCACATGAATTTTTACATGTAACTTGAATGCCCTGGGCTGCTTCATTCTGTGAGTGCAAACGAGATCACAGTCACATTAATGCCTACATTTGGACACTTCTTCCAGCAGCTCCCATTCACAGAGGACCTCAGCGTCCCTTCAAAACATTCCTAGTTCTTCTAAGAGCCTGCAGAGGGATGTTGGAAGGTTTATCCATGTTCCGCTGCTCTAGTTGTCTTTGATCCCCCTGAGGAAACCTGCACACCCGGGTGTAGTGGAGACTTTAATAATGAACACGCAGGATGCCAGTGCTGCCGGGGGATTGGGTTGCAGAGAGGAGAGAGAAAGGGTGCCCGGGGTCTGCTCTCACTCTGCGATGAGCTGTGCCGCCTGGGGCATGGTCGTCTGTTGTGGCCTGGGTCTCACAGCCTCACAGGCACACAGCCCCTCAGCCTTCCTTACAAACCACGTGCCCTAGAGCCACTCAACACCAGCCAGCCCCTCCTCAGTGCCCACTTCTGTTGTCTTTCCATAGCACCTTGACACAAATCTCTTTCCTTCTTCCACCCAAAGGCAAAAGCCCACAAGTAGTCAGACCCTCCCATGAATAATCAGCCCATCAGTTTCACAGCCCGCTGGAGTTTAAATTCCTGTTTGTTTTTGTTTTCATTCTCTCAGATAGGGCACCTTTGTTCATTCCGAGAAGGAAACTGAGACTGAAAATAGTTATTAAATATGCATAAAGGTAAAAACAACGTATTCATCTCACCCGCACACCTTGTGGTTCATTTGCAGAAGTGCATAGTCCTGCTTTTTAGCCATATGGTTGCCCTAGCGTTTTCTGCAAAAAGAGGCACTGCGTCTGATGCTTGTCTCAGGTTGGCCCCTGCTGTGGCTCCCCAGCAGCTGGCGGCTGTGCCGGCTTTAGCCTGTGCGTGTGCACGTCCTTAGGCGTTTGTTCTGCCCCCTGGGCTTGCAGCCACCCTGCCCTCACCTCTGTGCGGGTGCAGTCCGGTGCTGCTGTTGCCATCTTCAGCACAGCCCCACCTGGGAGCGGAGGTGGAGGGGACACAGCTTCAGCACAAGGACCTTAGCCAGGCACTCACTGGAGGTCTTGCCATACTGCTCCACGCCTCCTGTGGCTCGAAGGAGATTCTGAGGAGGCTGCTGAACCCCCAGATCTGTGCGCATGCTACCTGTTTCCATAGATGTCACTGGAGCAAAATCAGATAGTGTTGACACGACATTTTCTTTTATTTCATCTCCCATCATATGTGTGTACTAAATAGATTCCATTTTTTTCATTCTATTTGTCAATAAATATTCGGATTTCTTGCTGTTGAGAACTCAGTTATGGTTATCAGTTTTATATCTTGAATATTCAGGAAAAGCTTTTATTAGTTGTCCAGGATGTTGTGGGAAGGGAGGGTATCAGGCAAAAACACCACGCACGTTGCCTCGAGCTGCCTCCTTGCAGTGGCCAGTAACCGGGCGCCTGGGCAGAAGGGAGCGATGCCCTTCCCGCGGCCCCGGCCTGCAGTCAGGAACGAGCAGGTCAGCATGCCATCGTTGCCTCGGTATAGGTTTTAGAGACTGAACACGCGAAGATTGCATTAAGGAGGAAGTGACAGCACAAAGGAGGAATCTCATCTCTCCTTCTGAGTGACAGTCTGTGAATTAAATGCATTAGATTAGCTGAGCAAAGTTCATTAGAGTAAATAGTCTTAGAACTATAGATGATACCAAAGATTAACAATGATTATCTCTAGGCGATTGATTCAATTACATGTAATTTTTTTATTTCCTTCATCGTGTTGCTTGCATTTTCTAGCATGTCTAATATATATATATAATATAAAACAATAAAATATAATTAAATATGAAAGCTTTTACAAGTTTTACCCCCAAAACATTTTAAGTATAAAAAAAATCTTCAGTTTGCAGCTTAAGTTTCTAAAATTTTCCTCACATATTAGAAAATCCAGTATGAAAAAAAACAAAACAAACACACTTAAAAAGCCTCATGTGCACCTTTAAAAAATAAAGTATCTGCTGTTTATGTCACAAATGCTGGACTATGTGGATAAGCAATAAGCTGCCCCCCAGTGCTTGAGTTATCCATCTGCTCTCTTACTAAATTACTCCAGTCATCAGAAAACCATGTGCTGGGACCACACCACCTCAATGTGTGGTCCCAGAAACGCTTTCACTGGCTTACAATTTAGTCATGTCTTCTCTGCTTCTAACCTGAGAATCATCTTAACATTATCTCTGGGTCCAACTTCAATGCTGTAATTTAAAATATTGTCCAGATTCATTGTTCTTTGCACACAGACTACATAGAACTCTCTTCTGTGACATTGTTCCCGGGAAACAGTTTTATCTACAGACAGACTTTGTGGACCTTCTTATGGCAAAATAAAAACTATCTAATCTAAATCCCCTGCCTTAATTCCTAGAAATCCAAGTCAAATTCATTGTTCACTTAGTACTCTGTATATTTACCTAGCTAGTAGCATCTACTCCTCTGTTCTGTTCACCTGTTTGCTTGTTTTTTTGCTTTGTTTTGGTTGAAATCTAATGTCTTCATCACTGTATTTTAAGTAAGTAGACTGTCTCATATTTTCTTAGAAGATAAATATATGACATGACAGTGACCACATGTATCAATGTAACATATTAACCTTTAATTTTATCAGGTAGAAATGGTGTCATCACTAAGAATATTTTAGCACTATTATAATTTTTATAATTCAAATCATTATAGTGGGATTTTGGTTGGAAAGCTTACAGTTTTATCTTCATGTGGGTGGATATGGTTCTAAACCAATGGAACTGCCTCTTCATCCTGCAAGAGTGTCTGAATTTACTTATTTAAAACTGGTTGTTCATCACACCCCTCCGGGCTGGCCCACCAGCGCTGCCACTCACCAACAATTTGTGTAATTGTTGACTTTGAGGATTGCCTGTTGGGCAGTTTTAGACTCATACTAGAAATGTGTGAGTCTAATGTATAGCCAAGACTCATTTTATAGAATAAATGCAATTATAAAATGTTGTGTAAAGTTAATTTTGGAAACCTTGACTCTACTACAGACATTGGAAATATCCTTATTATAAGGAATCCCTAGTCTAATCATTTTCCTGTTCCTTTTTGTTTGTTTGTTTGTAAATGTTAAGGGAAAAAGGTTATTCTTTATATCTTGAAAATGGTTACCTACTGCATTGCCAGGATAATGAAAAACATGGCAGGGGGCAAATAAGGCCAATCCATTAAAGCACTGTTTCCCCATTCCACCCTGTCTGACTGGTGATGAAGGTGCCTAGATTAGTAGTTGCATTACTTCTGTTTAGGACTTTCAGGATCTTATCAAAATATTGCATTTCTTTTAAGCCGAGCAGGATAAAGCACTCTACTCCCATGGTTTGCATCTCAGTTGCAGCCTCAAACTGACAGAACTATGCTGGAGCAATCTTCCAGAAATAGAATACGCCTTAAAGGAAACATCTAAATAAAATAATCCCTCATTGTTATTGGAATGAAAAATCAAAGTCAATTTTCAAAATACAAATATTTTAGCTTCTTTGTATCATATGAAAACATCGACCCCATTCTGGAAATTTACATAAGACCTTTAGTTGAGTTTTGATATAGGCATCTAAAAAATCATGTGATAAAAGAACAAAATAGAACAGAAGGTAAAAGTAATGAAGCTATTGAAATTGAATACTCCTAAGATAAGCAGAAGATGAAAAAGTAATATTTTTTTACTAGGTGAAGAGATAGGTCTTCTTATTGTATTCTTCAGGCAAATAAAAGCAAGAAATAATCATAACCAAGCTGTAGAATAAAAAGATTAAGATAAATTTTCATACAAATTGAAATGATAGTATACTTTAAGTCAGTCATAAAATTATTTGTTATTGAAGAAGTATATCACTAATACAGTAACAAATGCTATAGTTTAAATATTTAAATTTCTCTTTCCGTATAAGGAGTTATAAAATGTCTACTAAACACTCTGGTATGTTTTTATAGTGATACACATTAGTTTCATTTTATTAATAAATCTAGGTCTACAAATTTCTCAGAGATGTGATTTTTGTTAATTTTTCTGAAATTTTAAAGATAATTCACTAAATTCTAAGTTAACCTGGGTTAGTATATTATAATATATTATTAATCTCAAACAGAAAGCATGTTATAAAAACATTGTCCATAAATTTAGCTGTATGGCTCTTTAAAAAACTGCTTAGGTTTATTTCTTTTGAATTCTGGGTATTTAGCTATTTTAGACATTCATATTCTTGTAATCGAACTTGCATGACTCACTTACTTATAATACATGAAAAAAGGATTTTCTTTGTCACAGCTAAAGTTTTTAATGTGTCATAATACACCATAACATAGAAAGATTGTTTGAATAAAAATGTTGTCTAAATAAAAGTGATTTAACTTTTCCTTTTTTTATTACTCTGCATGGGATTTTGCAAGCACCAGCAAGTTCTTAAATATTTCTTTAATCGTTGTACTATTTATATCTCACTTTACAGATGTATTTTACAAAAAATATATATCTGTGCAAATTTATATGTAAAACAATCTTTGAAAATTGGGCCATAGTTTAAAGTCAGGAAAGGGGTTACTGTTTTAATCAGTAGTTGTACAACCTGTTGACTATTGGACATTCTAGTTCTTTCTGTGAGATGTTATGGAAGAGCAGAAATTTTACAAATTAATTGAAGAACACATTTCATTGAGAAACATTTCATCCATTAACCATATTTCTTGTGACTTTGGAAAGACACTATAATTTTTTCACTGTGGACACAGATTACTGTAATCCAGACACTGGTTTTCACAGATGACTCCATCAAGACTAACTGGTTTAAAGGAACTATATAGTAAATATTCCTATAAATCCAAATAGTTACTGTTCAGATCTGTGCTCCCAATAGAGTAGCCACTAACCGCGCATGGCTATTTGACTAATTAAAATAGTACAAGTCTCAATTGAGATTTGTGGGATTTCGGAGACTTAGCATAAAGATACCTCACTAATTTTTATATTGATTATATGTTGATATAAGAATATTTTGGGTTAAATAAAATGTATTATTAGAATTAACCTTACTTGTGTTTTTTTTTTTTACTTTTTATAATGTAGAAACTAAAAAATTTAACATTTGGAATTATATACATTGGCTGTCATCTGTGCTTATATGATTTCTGTGGGACAGTGCTAATCTAGATACCTCTAGTATATGTATTTTATAAACTAATACAGGAGAGCAAATATCTTTCTTTAAAGTGAGGGCCAGCTATGGAGGTATTTCAATGTATTTCATTAATATTTGTGAAATAATATTTAAAGTATTATAGCGTGATCATTATTTATATTTCTCTACTACATAGTAATCTTAAAAATAAATATTCCAATGCTCTGGTTTTTATTTATATGCCACATCATTATGTGATGATTTGGTGGCATTTGAATTCATACTTTAAAATATTAGAAAACCTTATGTTAGAAATTTCTCATAGAGATGAGCATTTCTGTGAAAGCTGTTTGTATCAATATGTTTAGCATAATGTAGCTTGGAGATTTTTCTGAAAATAGAATGAACTAAAATTAGTTTGTATGCATCAATGATTACAGCATCTTCATGCATACTGTTTTAACCAAATTCTCAAAGACAATAATCACTGATTTAAAGAACTCCTAACAATGAGCCTCTGAGAAAATAAGATGAGATGGGCTCTGCTGTGGAGTAGGACACCAGGACTTGGTAATTCATAAAAACTCATGTCAACAGTGAGAGGGTTGACTGCTATGGTAAGCCAAACAGGATAGAGGCCCTTTCTAGAGAAATCAGTTCAGTTTAGCTGGTGAGCAACACTCAAGGTACACAGTTTAGAGTTTCTGCCAAAGATTATTTGCTAAAGACTCTTAACTATTGATTTGCTTCAGTTAATTGTTATTTTTGGAGTTTAGATATTGTGAATACAAAAAGTAAAAGTGATTTAAAAAAAAAAAAAGACATTTTAGCAAATGTTTCCATTCCTAATATGGGACATAGACTACCATAAGAAATAAGCAAGTTTAAAGTGTGTCTTAGAAATTGAATATAATAAATATCAAATAAATTTTAAAAAACTTTCTAGGATAATTCCATTTGAAATGTCTTTAACTTTTTAGTTTCATGGGTAAGTGTTCCTCCTTCTACATTAGAGACTTTCAAAGTTTTTGGGCCATGACCAGCAGTAATACATTTACATCACAACATACACACACAGAGTTTACCTAACCATATTTACCATTATTCCAGCTGATGGATTTTGATATTTTCTATCTAGTCTATTCATTTTCATTTTCTGGTTGTGATCTAAATTGACCTCACAACCACAACTTACAACCATTAATTTAAAACACTCCTCAACTGGAAAAAAAAAAAATACTGTTCTATGTAGATGTCTGGCAATAGGAGTCACAAGTTCAAGCTTGAAGATTGAACAGCAAAGGATTAAAAAATAGTAGAAAGTTTGGGATAGCACACCCCATCCACTGGAAGGGCAAAGGGGCATCCACTGGAAGGGCAAAGGGGATCAGACGGTTCTGAGCACCAGACACCTGTGATTGGGGTCAAGTGTAATTCTGATGCAGTTGTCTTCTACCCAGTATATTTTCCTCTGTGAAACCAAAGCAGGACTAACTGGATGCGCCAGATAAGGCAATGGACATACCTTCCTGCTTTGAGATGGGAAATGGGGATGCAAAGAATTTCTCACAAGTGCGGACTATAATTGAACTTTTTAAAGAAAGAACAAAATCGCATTTGCTAAGCTGAATGACCTTATAAAATACACAACTTAGGATATTCAGGCACTAAGAAAACACATGGACAAATTAAATTTTTAATTAAATTCTGAATAGAAGTAAGAAAATGAAAGCAAACAAGACTGAATGATGTATTTGGGGTCATGAGTGTAGGAATTGAATTATTTGTCTCTCCATTTTTTAATCAATTTCTCTCCAAGGGAATATGGTCATTTATAATTTCTATTTCTCTTGAAGGTACAATTCACATTACTTTTATTTTCCCCTGCTATCCTATTAAGGAGAAGACATTTTTTCTTCCTAATTTTAGTGCACACTTTACTTTGCTAAATTGGAGGCCGTTTTTAAATTTCTCTCTATTCCTGGTATCCCTTTCTTTTCTTCAGCTTGTAGTGATTGGCAGAAAGCTGCACACAGCCTCCTGTGGACTTGTTCCTTAAGGAATTTTCCTTTTGCAGTTAATCCCTGGTGCTAAAACACAGGCCCTTCCGTGCACTTCTGATGTTTTTCTTTGCTAACTCTTTTCCCTCTGTACGTGAGCTACCTGAGCTGTGGCACATTTGTTGAAATCTAAAGGACGACCCTTGCCGCTGTTAGAGCGTGCAACTTGATTTCTGCTGCTTTAATTTTGGGGAAGTGGTTGTAGCTGTGAACATCAATCAAACTGAGAGATCTGTTCAATTTAAATAAAGCCTTTGTGTAGCTTGTGAGGCACAGGGTAAACAGTGCCTGTGACTTCTCAGCATGTCCCTGAACCAGTGAGTGAGGCCAGGGCTTACGGTTGAAATGGCCACTATCTCTGTTAGCCCCTGTTGGTAGATCAGAATCACTTCAGTAACTACTACCTTTTCCCTTGGTGTCACGTTTAAAAGTGATAATTAGCCTTAGCCAGTTTGGTTGAGTGGTTAGAGCATTGGCCCAAGGACTAAAGGGTCCCAGGTTTGATTCTGGCCAAGGGCATGTACCTCGGCTGCAGGCTCGATCCCCAGCCCCGGTCGGGATGAGTGCAGGAGGTGACTAATCGATGTGTCTCTCGCATCAGTGTTTCCCTCTCCTCCCCTCCTCCACTGTCTCTGAAAAGCAATGGAAAAAGTATCCTTCAGTGAAAATTAAAAAAAAATTTTTAAAGCCCGGCCGACATGGCTCAGCACTTGAGCATCAACCTAGGATCCGGGAGATCGCAGTTCGATTCCCAGTCAGGGCACATGCCCGGGTTGTGGGCTCGATCCCTAGCAAGAGGCTAGATCCCCAGTAGGGGCCATGTAAGATGCAGGATGCAGCTGATCAGTGACTCTCATCATTGATGTTTTTATGTCTCTCTCTACCTTTCCCTTCTTCTCTCTGAAATCAATAAGTTGATAAAAAATTAAAATAAAAGTGATAATTATATGGTATATAACTAGGATATAATCTCAAACTGCTCTGTCAGTATATATGTGTGTGTGTGAATATATAGTATGAAACTTGCATGCTTATATATATGAGATCCCTTATATATCCATTTCCATATATATAGTTATGCATTCAGATATATTTGTTTAAACTCACTGAAGTAATCAAAATGCATTTTATTTTCTGTCTTTGCTGAGGCATGTTTCCATGATATTAACAAAACTACACTAATGAAACAAATATGAAAAAAACAGGTAAATATAATTATGAATCCAAACTGTATTTACTCTAACTCACAAGACAGCAAGAAGGTTTATGCAGCTGTATTCACAATGCATTTTAAAAGAACAGTGGAAAACATAAAAGTAAAATCTAATTTCCAGTTACAATGATAGTTGTTTTTAATCTTTTATCTGAGCCATTAATACTGAACAAAATACAAAAATTGTTAGGTTCCTTGACATTTAATGGTGGTGCACTAGTTGAAATGTGTTCAGAAAAATATAATTTTAATATATTTAACATTTGAAAATACATAACTACAGATTTGGGAGGTTTGTTATAAAACAGTTCAACTTTGTTTAAAAGGTTGTCAAAATTCTGTTTATATGTGCCTGGATCTCCTTTTAAAAGATGGGTCCAAGTTGTCTCTGAGAGCCCAGGAGCTTCGAGAATGGTGCTGCTTGCATTGATGAGACTATTTCCACAGAGCAATATTCTTTCCAGGGCAGGATAAAATGTACGTGGAGACTCGAGGCAGACACATCCAATGAGTCTTAGGAGACCCAGGAAGACAGGAGACCCTCACGAGGAGCATTTAGGCAGAGCCAAGTGGATTTTATTTTGAGACTGGAAGTGAAGCTTTTCTGATTTGTTACCTTATTTAGCCAGAAGGTGAAGACCTAGAGTATTATCAACAGTACTCCAGGGAGTGGCTTTCACGCAGAGTTCACAAATGGATTTTGAAGCTTGAGCAAATTTGGACGCAGTGAAACAGAATGGAAACCAACCTGATGAACTTGAGACGATTGTCTTCCTTTTAGGCATCGGACTTGCTCCTCAACTCCACTTCGCCTGTGAAGGTCTTCATCTCTAAGTCAATTTATGGACTCACACTGCACCTTCTTGATAGCATCATCGGCTAGTTATTGGTTCGCACAGCTTGATGTTTGCTCATTTGGGAGCCACCTAAGACGGGAACCTCCCTTGAATCAATCCTAGTTGCCTATATTTTGAAACTCATTCTCCCAAAGTTGTTGGGATTATATTTAATAGGGGGATGTGTTTTCAATCTGTTCTCCCATGGCTAAAACCAACCTTAGTATTCTACACATTATATGCTAATATTTTATGTATGCTATTACACGAATACTTTTTTTTCTACATTACGCTTTTATAAAGGTAAGTTGATCAAAGAGCATATATTTGTCAGAGAATGTGTTTACAAATCCCATGGTCACTAGTGAAATTTTCTTCTGCTTAGTTAATTACATCATCTTAGTCAATCCCCTAATCATGTTTTTAAAAGTAAGTTCAGCACACAGTTCAAGACAGTAAATATATCTGTCGTCGTTTGGGGGGTGATTGTGAGTAGTAATGTAGTGTTGATATGCATTTTTATTTAATATAATCATAGAATAATGGTAAAATAATGACTACTAAGAACAGGCAAAATGAGGTTTTTAATTGCTGACTGAATTCCTTTTCTAGTTTCTTTAAGTCAGAGCTGTTTCATCTGGTATTGCTTATACAAATTCAATCCCATTAAACATGTGAGAAAATATAATATAAAATCATCATGCAAGGAAAGTACTTATGTAGATTAAATTGTCTCTCAAGTCAAGCACTGTTTTTACTCCAGTTGCTCAGACCTGACCCCTAAACATGAACCCACAATCCTCTCCTATAATCTTTTATTCTTGATACCATCATGATAACAACTGGCCAGTCTTTGCCAGAAGGCAGAACTTCAATTACTTTTACACTTATGGCATAAAGAGATCTAATGTGCTTTTCCAGGTTTCCTTGGAAGATAAAGGTAGAACATTTAAAAAGCTTTTGTTAGGTGATTTTCAATAACAACGACTAATTTAGGATTATTATATATTGTTTAAAGAACTATTTTCTTTTCATGCTTCAAAGCTAACAAAATGAGTTATTCAGGATGAAACAGGACAAAAAAATTATCTGATAAAATCAATGAGTTGAACCATTGATAACCCAGTGTTGTAGAACTCAAAAGTTATCATTGATCAAAGTTTCCCATTATAAGGGAAAAAAGTAATCTTGATATTCCATGTTGCTTAGATACGATTTTGGGTTTTAGATTTTTCAGTTCTCGAGCCTGGGTATGACACAGCCTTGAGTAATCAACTTCTCCTCTCTGTACCTCAGTAACCTCATCTGTAAAATGGGGATATTAAAATTAGGTTAAATTACATAAAATTGCAAGTCTATAGGTGAAATATGCTTTAAAAAATAGGAAAAATATGGTTTAAAAATTTAAAAGCTTTTAAAATATGGTTTAAATTTTAAATTATATAAAATTGCAAGTCTGTAGGTGAAATAATGATTTTAAAAATATGGCTTAACAATTTTCTATGGTTTTCTCTAATAGTACCTAGTTCATAAGATTGGTGCAAGAATGAAAAGAGTGCATGTAAGCTCTTAACACAATGCCAAATATGCTAGAGTAAGCTTCCATAAATTTTAGTTGTTATTATTAGAATTAATAAAGCCAAGAATTATTTGGTCAATCTGAGCCTGAAAGAAATATTCAAAGCAATACCATCCAGCAGCCCAAAGTAATTTATAATAAATTAAATTCTTTGCTTATATTTATCAAAGTCAGAATAATTAAAATATTTGCATTTTTGGAAAGGAAGTGTTTTTGCAGAGTTTGCATCCACATGACTTGGTTTGCATTCAATGCAAGAGTCTTTGAAGAAGTCACCCCGCCCCCAAATACTTTTTGTACTGAATTTAGCTTATATCATCATAAGGCTTTCAGTGTCCAGCTTTAAATTATAGCATATTGTGCAGTTTTAATGTAGCTATTTTCTCTATTACCATTGAGACACAAAAAAAAGACAATTACTGAGGTGAATTCAAACCCCAAACATCTAAAAACTGAATAGGCTTCAGGAAAGACCAATTAATTTGCAATTAATAATTGCAAATTACAAATTATCCCAACTGATTTGAGAAATGTAACCAACCAATGAATCAATCAGAGTGAGAATCGAGGATTTTTGGACTTTGAGAACTTGAATTTGATGATTGTGAAAAGCAGAGAAACAGCAGGTATATTTGGATCATATGCCATTTATTTTGCTTCATGACGTCCTGTCTCATGATTTTAGAATCTTAAATTTTCTTAATTATTTCCTAAACTTTAGTAGTATTATCTGACCATTTACAGAAGAGCATGCCTAAGGACAAATATATCAATAATCACATAAACCCAGAAACAATTATACTTTCCAAATGTTTGTGGACTTGAGGGCTAAAACTATTGGATCTAAGAAACAGGAGTAAAGAGCTTAAAAGAGAAGCCAAAATAGAATCCAAGCAATTGTGAAGGAATTGGCATTCACATTTCTTAGGTATAAAAGGAGGGAAAAAGAGAAGATCTGTGGGTATATAAGTTTGTAGGTCTAGTTATAAGGAACTTGGCATCTGGTGATTTCAATTTTCACAGTAGAAAATGAGGTGGGACCATTAGCTAAGAGTGAGATAAAAAAGGGGAGAAGATAGTATATGAAATAGTCATCTCAAATATTGGGAACTGAGCTTAACTGAGAACCATGAAAGAATTGCTGAGTAGTAGTAAGAGCCCAGTTGAGATGTAAGGTCATGAAGTTAAAGTGAAAACAGTATGCCTGGTTTATAATTTTCTCCAGCTGCTTTCAACTACTCAGGAAGGAGCATTAAGAAAACAAATGGCTATGTGCACCTGGAATTTGAGTTTTGCAAGGAGAGTACAAGGGACGAAAAAGGGAAGCAATGTAGTAGAGGCTAAAGACTCTTGCTTGTAAGTTGCAGAAGTGAAAACAGGAGGAAGATGAAGGAAGATGAAAGCTCAGTGGGTCCCACGCCCTGTGGGCCAATGTGTTATGAGGAGAGTACTGAGTAAGGAAGAGAGAGGCTAGGAGCATGTAATCCCAGGGTGGAATGTTTGCATTTCAGATTTGGAGGTGGTGCAGATTCTGATGATGCTGAAGTCGCTGCTGTGATCAGGAGAAAGGGTACTTGCAGGGTTGTGAAGGGGATCATCATGTGAGATAAGGAGGTTGACCACCTGAGGGTCTACTAAGTTGGAAGGATCATCTCAATTAATGATGACATGACTTTATCAAGACTGGCTAGAGTTTGTATGATCAGGAGGACAGGGCCCAGAGCTAATATCATTTGTGAATCAAGGGAAATGACCATGAAATGAGTAACAATAACTCCAGAGAGGTAGTGAGGGCAGAAGAACAGGTTTTATAAGAGGCAGGTGAAGAAATCTGGAAGTGGAAATGGAGGGTGGGGGGACCAAGAAGGACAGTTTCTTTGCCTCCTTG
This sequence comes from Miniopterus natalensis, assembly GCF_054644295.1. Lineage (NCBI taxonomy): Eukaryota > Metazoa > Chordata > Mammalia > Chiroptera > Miniopteridae > Miniopterus > Miniopterus natalensis. The sequence goes on along the minus strand of NC_142082.1, from coordinate 148,719,135 downwards.
ATCTGAAGTACATGAAGTAATAACAGTAGTAGTAATAATAATGAAATAATGATTGAGAGCTTAATGTGAGCCAAGGTACTGTTTTCAGATGCTTTACATTGATTCACCCATTTAATCATTACTGTAATCCTTTGAGAAGAGCAATGAACAGTATTCCCATTTTAGTAAACTGAGGCAACAAAAATTTGAGGAATTTTGCCAAAGTCACATAACTAGTAAGTGTTGCAGCCAGAGTTTGAACCCTGGCTGCCAGACTTTAAAGCCTGTGCTTCTAACCTACTCTGTGACTGCCTTAGTCCTTAGGCAGAAATTAAGAGAATGGACACTTCTGTAGGAGAATGTGTTCTTTGGGTTTCAGGTTGCTTTGGGACGCTTTGGGATCGGAGGGCTAGGGCTCTGAGATAGGAAAGTGAGGGTCTCAGGGATTCATGCTGTGGGCACGGAGAGGCAGAACAGCATGCTCCGCAGCCGCATGCTCCAGCACAGCAGCTTCTCACTGTCCCTCACGACTGCCACCCCACCTTGAACCGAGGTCGGGCCCCACCTGGCCCTCTGCTTTGCCAGCCGGAGGAGAGGCTGCTTGTTCCGTGACTGGGGAGAGCGCTGCTCTCAGTGGTCTGATAGCGGGCTCTGCCACTTGGTTCTCTGATCATAGCTTATTGTTTGCATCCTGAATCCTGAGCTCCAGTCTCCCACTCTGCCGGTTGTAGTCTTCAGCCAGTCCAGATCTTGAACCCTGTCTTTTTGTCTTTTTAAAAAAAATATTTTGATGTTTTTGTAATTTTAGAAAGAGGGGGAGAGAGAGAGAAAGAAAAACATCAAAGTGAGAGGAAAACATCAGTCAGTTGCCTCTCACACACAACCCAACTGGGATCAAACCCACAACCTGGGCATGTGCCCTGACCAGGAATCAAACTGGTGACCTTTCAGTGCACAGGTTGATGCTCAATCAACTGAGCCACACCGGCCGGGGCCCTGGAGCCTGTCTTATTCCACCTTCACTCCACCCCTCCGTGGGAAATCCCAGCTACGGCTAGCGACCTCACATATGTGCATACTATCTTGTCGTCCTTTATGCCAAAAGCACCACCAGCAAACCTCTGCAGTTTGCATTAACTACTGAGCATTCACTGTTTCCAAGTCCTGTGAAAGAGTACGCATTTCTGAAGAGATACACGAAGGAAAGAGCCTCATGATTCGTGTTGTTTATCCTATTTCGCTTTGCTCTTATCTGAGTATCAGGGTTCCCAGAGAACCTTTATTGGTTCAACCAAGATCCGCTTTTCATACCTAGTTATCTTTGTGGGAGGCACGAGCAGACTGAGCATTTGGACAATTAACCATTCCGCAACCCTTGTCCAAAGAGAAATTTCTCTCTCCCTAATTCCACTGGGCTTTCCAGTTGCTGACAGGGACCCCTATTACTAGCTGAGTATCTCCCACTGTCTTGTTAGTTTTTTTGTTACTGTTTTTACTTATGCACACCTCTTGGACAAAGGTCATCCTTCTGTCTGGAAGACTCCATTAAACCTTTGCCTCTCTATTAGCATTTGAATCTCCGTGAGCCTATGGCCAGTCCCAGCCACCAGAATGGAATCTTTCACAGGCCCTCTTGCTGCTCCGTTTGCCTTAGGCTTGGACCTTCGTGGTGTTTTTGTTTTGTTTGGCTTTGTGTGCTCTTGAATACCAAGAGTCTGTCTTTGGTCACACACTAAATGTAAAGACCCTTTGGAAGTATTCAGTGAAAAGTTGAATTAAAAAGGGAACGAGGGGAAGGAAGAAAGAAGACAAATAAATTGATGACTGTTGTTCTAAATGCAGATGGCACTGATTAGTTTGCAGAGATCCTTCTCAGAAATAAGCTCAGCACCATCACCTTCTTATCTGGGAATCAGCCTTCCTGCCAGAAGTGATGGCTGGGACAATGCAGATGGCTCTCAAGTGGGAGCTTCCCTCAGAGCCCAGCCCTTATCATGGCTGCGACTGGCAAAGGCTGTCACTCATGCTGTCACTCACAGTGGGCACACAATGGATCATGTCTGCCTTGCACACCATAGATAACTAGACTAACTGGGGCTGGATTTAATTCCTTGGTTAAAGAAGAGGCGAAAAGATAAATCATTGATTATGGAATATCTGATTTTCCTTTAATTCACTTGTCACTGAAACTGTAACCTCGTGTTCTAGATCAGTTAAATTTGTCAGCATCCCTAATAGAAACTGCCATTGAATAGGATTTTTTTTCAAACCACCATATACTTAGAAGTCCATGTGTGTGACTCTTTCAACCCTGTGTCTATGTGACAGTCTTTTCTTTGAAAAACAACAAAGTGGTTTTGAAGTGCTGTGGAATTTTTATCCTAATATTTTAAAATAAAGTGAGCATTAATGATCTTAATAGAGTATTCTTGAGAAATAATTGGTTAGGTAAAAATGAAAATATTAACTATAATGGCATTTTGTGTGAAAGCCCACTGTTTCTACAATATCTGAAACGGTGACAGCAGAGAATTCATTTACACATTTAAAGTAGCTTTGTATATTGACAAAGAAAGTATTCAAGGCAGCACCATCATAGTAATCACTATGCCTATTCACCACAATTGTATGCTGTGTTCTTTATATTAAACGTTACGCTCTTTATATTAAAATCATCTGATTAAAGGAGCAATAATTCTTGGTTAGGTTAATTATTGAGTTTTGAAAGCTAATAAATGATTTCTGACTTGATTTGCTTTGCTGTTGAAGGAAGGTGTTGAAGATTTTAAGATATGCAAATACTCACTGTACAATAAAACGTGTTTATAATGTTTGCCCAGGATATTAGTTATTTCACTGGGTTACAACACTGAGAATAAAGAGACTAATATTACTTTATGAATCTTATTCTTGCTCGATGCTGGGAAAATAACCGCAATGTTCAGAAAAACACATGGAGTTGATATGTCCAACATGCATACTTATGAATTTTCCTGGAGCAGGAAACTATGAACATGACTCTTGATATCCTAACCGATGTGATAGCTTTACCTAGGTATCTAATTCTTGGTCATATATTTATAGTATTACTCTTATAGTTAGTTATTCAGGTAATTTTAACTAAAAAAGGGCAGTGCATGGTTTATTAAAATGTTAACTGAAATAGAGTTCCTTTCAGAAAGAGCACTTTGCTCTATGTAACAACTGCCTTTAGGATAAGGCATAGAAAACAGTATTCTTTTAGAAAGAATCATAGCTCTTTCTAAGGTTTATATATCTGCATGCAAATGAAGGAGGTATTTCTCCTCATTTAACAATTCTCATTCTTTGCCTATGCAAAGATACAATCTGCTGCCCTTACTATTCAACAAATATGGCCAATAATATGCCAAGTTATTTAAAGTATCTTGTAGAATAATGTATATGTGAACTGAGGGCTGGTTCATCTTGGCATGTGAAGAACAGAGAGGACGGAGAAGAGGAGTTGATAGATTGAAGCTTTGGGAATAATGCACTGCTTTTGTAGTCACCATAATAGGTGACTGGCCAGCTCAGGGACTGGTTACCCTTGAGTCAGATACCACCCCCATTCCATCCCCTCAGTCCAATCAGTAGCCAACTTCGTGTAAAGACTAGACTGTCACTCCTTCCCAGAAAACAGCGCTACCTACAGGGCAGTGTCAGCCAGAAGGAGATGTACATGATAGTCATGTGACTAATGTGTTCAGAACATTATTTCTCTTTATATATGCAAATCCAACTCTGGGAGAATTTGAGAATTTGTGTTTATTCATTCAAGTTTCTGAACCAGTACCCAACATAGAAGCTGTCCAGGTCAGAGCTGTGTCCCATAAAAAAGAATGGCAAGCCTGGCTGGGTGTGGCTCAGCGGTTGAACATTGACCTAGGAACCAGGAGACTGCAGTTCTAATCCCGGTCAGGGCACATGCCCAGGTTGTGGGCTCAATCCCCAGTCGGGGGCATGCAGGAGGCAGCCAATCAATGACTCTCATCATTGATGTTTCTCTCTCTCTCTCTCCCTCTCCCTTCCTCTCTCTGAAGTCAATAAAGATATATTAAAAAAAAAAAGAAAAGAAAGGCAATATTGCCCTAATGCCAAATATAAGGTATGGCAAAAGTAGGTTTATAGTTGTAAGTATGTAAAACACAGAGTTTATTATTGTATTATTATTTATTAATTATTGTATCATTTTCCATATGAATAACCATAAACCTATCCTTCACCCCACAGTATGGGACATCCATACTATGTCATCTCTAATAATCAACTTATGGTTTTAGGGATAGCACATAGCATTCATAATCCAAGGGTGGACAAGCTAGAGGAGAATGAAGACTTGCTCCTGGATTTTGATTGTATGTGGAAATGGATTCTACAGAAGCTCAGAGGAGTTTTATAGCCTGTCAAAGTATCAGACAATAATTGCCATTATCTCAGTTTTTACAATCTCTGCTATTCTTTGAGCCATGCCTTTGTTCTCATGAAGACTTATCAGATGATCTTGGTTCAGGGTTCAGTTTCAATTGCTACCTGCCAGGATGAGAATGAAGTCATTCCTTGGAATCCAATAGGGTTCAACCATCTTTGACTCAGTCTTCTCCTGGAACAGACCACACCAAGACTATAAAGGATGCTGGGCTACCAACCTAAATGACTTCATAAAGACCTCTGGATTCACTCTCTTCCTATGCTATGTCTTTATAGTTTCTTGCTAATATGTAAAATTAGAAAATATACCATGTGTAGATGTAAGGGTATAGTATATAATTTGGTTATTTAGAGAAGATTGGTTGATACTGGTTCTGAATTTTTGTGTTAAGATTCCAACTCAAAGTAAAGTTAACTGATTCATTCATCTACTATTTATTCAGTGCCAACTATTCCAATTCTCATGAATCTCAAAATTAGTGAGGTCTGCAAGCAATGTCTGGAGACTAGCATTGTGGACTTATTTTAAAAGAAGGTAAAGATTCATGTAAAACTCTTATGCCCTTAATTTTCCATTTTGAATAGACTTCAAATGATTATAAAGTATATGCAGTAAAATGCCATGCCTCACAATAGATCAATCACTTTGGTTTGTTTGGTTTTGGTTATATAACTTATGTAGGCATAGCCCTACAGTGGGAAAAGGAGGAAACCATCCATTTTGATGATTAGACAATGGCTATATTAGCCATTTCCCAGTTCCACTACCCAAGACAGATGATACGTTTATTGGCAATGGAAACTGGGCACTCCCTTTAGCACTATACCGATTCTTCTTGGTTACAGCAGGAACTGTGTAGTTATCATTCATTGCATATCTTAGCAACCTAAAATAGCAAACACATTTTCTCACACAGTTTCTTAGAGCCATGAATCTGGAAGCAGTTTAGTTGGGTAAGTCTGGTTTAGTGTTGTTTATAAAGTTGTAGTCAAGATGTAGGCCAAGGCCTCAGTCATCTGAAGGCTTGACTGGGGCTGGAGAATCTGCTTTCTATCTCCTGCATATGGCTTCTGGCAGGAGGCTTCAGTTTCTTGCTGGCTGTTGGTTGGAGGCCTCAGTTCCTTGCCACCAGGGCTTCTCCATAGGGCTATTCACTGCATGGAAGCTGGCCTGTTTCAGAGTAAATGATCTAAGAGAAAGGGAGCGTGAACTACTAAGAGCTACAATGTTGTTGTTATTTTTTTAATTTGTTATTTTTTTAAAATATATCTCTATTGATTTCAGAGAGAGGAAGGGAGAGGAACAGAGAGACATAGAAACATCATTGATGAGAGAGTCATTGATCAGCTACCTCCTGCACATCCCCCTGGGGATGGAGCTGTAACCCAGGCATGTGCCCTGACCGGGAATCTAACTGTGATCTACTGGGTCATAGGTCAATGCTCAACTGCTGAGCCATGCCTGGCCGGGCTTGTTGTTGTTTTTTTAATTCCTCACTCAAGGATATGTTTATTGATTTTAAAGAGAAAAAGGGGGAGAAAGAGAGAAACATTGATGTGAGAGACAAATATCAATTGGTTGCCTCCTGCAAGCGCCCTGACCAAGGATCAAACCCAAAACTGAGGTATGTGCTCGATCGGTAACTGAACCCGAAACAGTTATGGGAGGATGTTCCAACCAACTGAGCCACCGGGCCGTGGCTACAGTGTTTTTATAAACTCATCTCAGAAGTGATATACCATCACTTCTGCCATACTCTGTGTTTAACACAGACAGCCCTGGTACTGTGTGTGATGAGATCACACAGGAGCACAAATACCGGGAGGCGGGGATCATCGCAGGCCATGCTGGAGGCTGAGATCAAAGTCTTCTGATCCAATTCCCAGCTGTTTTCTGGAGAAGCCTGACCCAATTAGTCCTTCCTTTAAAGCACTGATTCTCAAAAGAGGAAGAAAAGAAGCAGAGTTGTAAAAGCATGTTCCATATGATAGTGCAATTTTATAGTTTGAAGTGATAAAACACTATTTCTTGAATATGGGCTACAGAAAATTAAATCTAACGATTGTTTCTTTGCTTGTGGGGATGCACAAGAGCACGCATATTAGCGATTCTTTAAGGGAAGATCGTCTCACAATCTTGATGTGTGTGTGTGTGTGATTTTTATTTTTGTTGCAGGAGTATGATATTTTTAATACCGAAACTACTTTAAAACAAAATTAGAACCTTGTGGTGAAAATATAGACCAATTATTAGACTCATTAATCAATTCTTCCTGTTAAACCTCAATGAGATCAGGCCACATGTTTCATAGTCCTTTGATTAACAGGTTCTTCTCAGGTTTAAGAAAAAGAATTAGTTAAAATATTTGTGTCGTTTCATGTAAAGGTATCAAGGATTTCTCTCAGCCTTATGGTAGATAGATCTGAAAATGAATCAAAAATTATATTAGCTTAATTATTTCAGTCCTAAAAATAACACAATAAATATTATAAAACAGTGTATCGCTGCTCATTATGAACACGGGCATTTTTTATATTTAATTTCTTCATACTCAGGCAGCTTCCCTGAGTTGGAATGTGTACCAGAGATCAAGGGAGCTGATCATATCATCCTGTTATAGCAGAACAGCAGGCAGAGTTCAATGAGGCTTTTTATCTTAAATTATATTTTCAACTTGACCTCATTAAATTCTCCTCTTTCTGTTTGTCACTGTTAGACTTACTATTTTTCATATTTCCTCTCGGCCCCTTTACCATTTTTAAATTGTCCTTTCAAAATAACTCTGGCATGGAGAGTTCATTATTTCTGATGGTGACAACACCTTGGATGCTCTCACGCACTGATTTCATTGTGCTGCATGACCTTCATTTAGGAAAACTCAGGTAGGTTTCCTTTCCCCCAGTGGCCTATTGTTTTCTAGAAAATCATCAAATGTCAAATGCTATTTGCATGTTTATTTCCAAAGTTATTTTTAAACTGTCTTTAAGAGAGAAGTTACTATAGTCCAACAAATGAAAACAAACACCCCACTTTTCTGCCTAGATTTTGTTTTGTGGAGTGGAGAAATAAATAAGAAATGGGACATTATTTCCTCTAGCATATGACCTAAATTTCTGACATGAAGCTGATCTGTTTTTAAATAGAATGCTCGTGCCTGTGAATTTTTGTAGTAGTTAATCTATTCCTTAACTACATATTGTGTATACCACGTGGATGTAAATATATACTTTAACTATTTTACACAAGTATCAATATGGGCATAATTTTGATTCAGTCACACAGTAAGTTATTCTTAAAGTGCAGCTTTCCGAGTGTCCTTTAAAAAGGAGCGGGGGCTGCCTGAAATGTAATCAGAGCATTATTAGACACCACCACTGGAAAGACGAAAGCAACGCATGATAAATTAAAAAAGAAAAGGGCCATTAAACTGGAGAATCCCAACAATCAAGGGGAGATATTTCCGGCTCTTTAGGCATCACTGCTGGAATAAATATGTTCTCCCACTCGGCTTTTATGAAAGGCTCTTACATTTTTACCAACTTTAATCTGTTTCGTTTTTGTGTTTAAAGGATGGGAGTTGCATTAAAATAAAAATTCCATTTGGGTTATTGTCTCCCCAGCTGTCTGTACAGATCCCGGGGCTGGCCAGAGAATATTCTCATTATGTGTGTGGAGCAGTTACTCAGTGATTGATGCTGCATTAATGCCCGGCGCAGACGCCTTCCTTTTGTTACTGAATATTAGACAAATTAGTTCTTACAAATTCACGACCACCCTCTCCATCCAGTTGGTGCGTCTCCCTCCTCTCCCTCTCAGTTCCCTACCTGCCCCCAAGCCTTCTGCTGGGCACCTGACTTACAGACAGTTAATATTGCTAATAACCTTCAGTGAAAAATAAACTGAGGCACTAGGAGAGGAGTGTGACAAAAGAAGAGGCAAAGCAGACGTTGGTCCTGCTAGTCAAACAGTGTGTGATGAGGTTCTAGTCGTTTTCCAGGAAACCTCGATGCAGTGATGACAAATGAATGTTTTTTGTCACAGTCCCAAATTAGTTTTCCCTCCCCCACTTTATGCAAGAACCATTTATCTTGTCAATTGCTTTAAATTTACTTTTGTCAGGATAGGGAGAGATGAGTCATACAAATTTTGTATTTAGAGAGTTTCTTTATCTATCTAGCAAAACAGGGATGGATACACCTATATTCTTTTGGCCCAAAATGGTTGTATTGGAATTCTTTCTGAAAAATTTTTTAAAAGGCAGTTTATATATTAAAACTGAAAAGTGCATTTCTGAGCACGACCAATGGTTTCCAATTGGATTGTGAATCCTATCTCTGTGTTTTGTTGTGAAAAGGCATGCCAATGATTACTCAATGGTTAGGGTTTTAAAAATATATCATTACATGTGTATTACTGGAAGAAAATGTTCTGTGGAAAACCTTACTGTTTTCATATTGAATCTTGAAAATGGCAGATTTCCAAAGGCACAGATGAGGAAACTAAAGCTCAGAAAGTTAAGTAACTTGTCTAATGTTACCTAGTTAAAGTAGATCTTGAATCTGTCTTCTGAAAAAGTGTTGTATAGACGATATTTGGTTTATTAATGAAAACCAAATTTGGTTTAATTAATGAATTAAAATTTATTTTGTTTAGCTATCCTGAGGATTACTTTATGCAGTTTCTTTAATATTCTAAACTTTAGTTGTTAATACAGTAAATACTGATATATAAATACTGTTATTTATTTGATAAATATTGATATAGCCAAAAGCTTGATGGGGCCCTGAATTTTATTAAGTACACAAATTAAATTGTGTAACATTCACTGCAGTCTAATTATAGAGCGTTTGTGTCCACCTAAAAGAAACCCCACACCAGTAGCACTCACTCCCCATTTCCTTCCAACATTCTCCCACTAACCTACTTTCTGTTTCTATAGATTTGCTTATTCTGGACATTTCATATAAATGGAATCATAAAACTTATACAATGTGTGATTTTGTGTGTGTGACTGCCTTGATTTGTCATAATACTTTGAAGTTTCATCTATTTTCCCTCGCATATTAGTACTTCTCTTTTAAATTGCTGCACACTGTTCCATCGCGTGATTATAACACATTTTATTTATTCATTTATCGTTTTGTTCATCAGTCAGAGAACATTTAGGTTGTTCCTGCCATTTGGCTATTATGTATTATGCTACAGTGAATATTTGTGTACAAGATTTATGTGAACACCATTTGCTTTCATGCTTCTGGGGTATATTCCTAGGAGTGGGGTCTCTGGGTCATATTGGCACAGTGGTGAGGCTGTTTTCCAGAGCAGCTGCAGGACTTGACATTCTGACCAGCAGTGTACAAGGACACCTGTTTCTCCACATCCTTGCCAGCACTTATTATTATGGGGGTGTGTTTTTTATTACAGCCATCTTAGTGGGTGTGAAGTGGTATCTCAGTGTTGTTTTAATTTCATTTCCCTAATGACTAATGATGCTGAGCATTTTGTCATGTTCTTATTTGCCATTTGTGTATGTTCTTTGGAGAAATGTCTATTCAAATCCTTAGCTTATTTTAAAATTTGTTTGTCTTTGTATTGTTGAGATGTGAAAGTTCTTGACACATTTTAGAGTATGTCTTTTATCAGATATATGCTTTGCAATCATTTCCTCATTCTGTCGATTGTCTTTCATTTCCTTGATGGTATTGTTTGCAGCACAGTTTTTAATTTTGATGTAGCCCAATTATATTTTGCTGCTTGTGCTTTAAGTGTCATATTTAAGAAACTATTGCCTAACTCAAGGTCACAAAGATATATTCCTATGTTTTCTTTAGGTCTTATATCCATGTATTGTTAAATTGTATCTGAAACACCCTATAAAAACACCTTGTGATATAGTCCTAATTCTCTTTGGTTTTGCCAATTATATGTCAATTCAGAGAATATTTGTGAGCAACTGTTATATATTCAAGATATACAGCCTAGATGCTTTTCCTAGAATATGATAAGTTCTGCACCAAAGGAATTTTGCCTAATAAAGAGTAACAGACATAACGCAAATAACTAAAATATAAGGTAAAATGAGACAAGGGCTACATGACAGGAATCGAGTACATATCTTTGGAATTCAGGGAAAAAAAGGTTATCTGTGGTTGTGGGAAGTGATATTCATGCTTGATTTGAATCTTTGAAATAAAAATCAAGGTCAAGTTTTGGCAGATTTTCCCTGCTTTAATAAAGATCGGGACCATCATTGATTAATCCCACTTGCCTTGCAGTTTCAGGAGTGGACAGTATTGCTGCCCTTTACTGTCCTGTGTCAAAGAGCAGCAGTTCTAACAGTCTCGTTGGCAGAGCACTGAAAGTCCCTGAGGCCCTTACAGGGGGTCTGCTAGGACAGGACAATTTTCCTAATAATATTCAGACATGATTTTCCTTTTTCAGTGTGTTGACATTGTGCTGATTATGCAGAAGCGATGGTGGGTAAAACCGCTGTGCATTTACACGCATCAAGGCATTGGCACCAAACTGTGCTGGTCGTCATTACATTCTTACTGCCACAGACCTGCGGAAAAAGTGAAAAGGAACTAACTAAATGAAATGCCAGCCTCACTGAAGAATATCCTTGATGAAGTAGTAAAGTTATTAATTTTATTAGATCTTGACCTTGGATTCCATGTCTTTTTAGCAGTCTTGGTGATGGAACGGGAGACCCCCATAAAGCACTCTGCTGTGTACTTAGGTGCCCAGGTGTGCTCTCGTGGCTCACCTTATACAGTGTGTTTTTGTGTGTGTGATTTTTTTCACTTGTCATAATACTTTCAAGGTTCACCTATTTTCCCTCACATAGTAGTACTTCATTTTTAAATGGCTGCATACTATTCCATCGCGTGACTGCTACATAGAGTTACTGCTACTTCTTAACAATATGGGCAACGGAAACAATTCCAGAACTGAGTGTCAGTAAATCTGTCAATACTGAGACTTTGGTGCCTAAACAAGATGACACAGGGCGTAACAGTTGTTCATAGTTCATCTTCATAGATGCCTGTAGGCAAACTAGATCAAAGGTCCTGACAGCACTCAAAATAGATTAAATAAAAAAGATGCTCCTAAGGGTTCAAAGTAACCTTAGTATTTATAAAAGCCTACAAATTTAATACATCTAATTAGAAAAAATGCTATACACTGACAAAAATAATAGTATTCTGGAACAAATACAAATACATTTTAGTTTAAATTGTTTTATTAAGTGCCTGGTTCTGCCTTAATAAGCATTCCCCAAAAGGAGATTCAGATATAGTTTCGTATAAAGCATATAGGAAACAGGAATAACTTTCTGCAATATAGTAATGGTAGCTTAAGACTTTATATATATATATACACACACACACACATATATATATACACGCACACTTATATTAATATATCCCCCTGTCCTGTTAGATATGTTGTTATTATATCTATTTTTTAATGGTGTTATTGCTACATTACGAATGCTATTCTATCTACTTTATTTATAAATATGGGAATGGAGAAATTGAAACCAACCCCAGACTGGGTGGGGATCTGCCTGACCCAGGAGCAGGTTTTCTGTGGGCTGGAAGCAGCAGTGCAGCCGTCGGACCCTCATCGGCAGCGTAGCCCGGAGGGGTGTGTGCATCGCAGCCACCCTTCGGCTGGGGATTGTCAAAGCTCTATTCTGATTCCAGGCAGGATTCAATAAATGACAAAGTCTGATCTGAAGTAGATGAAATAGGTGCATTTCTTCTAGGGTTTTGGGTCATGGTTGTCAGAAGCACATTAAGTTTTTAACAACAGCAAAAAAAAAAAAAATCAGTTGAATATATGACTTGGGCTCTAGAGAGAAATTAAGGATGGAGGTACAGATCTGAGTCATTACCTTAAAGGTGGTAGTCACTCTACAAGGTAACATTATGTCAGAAATTCTGGGGAGAGGTTGTTATCAGCTTCATTATAACCAAGCAGGTGAGGGCACTCTGTGGTAGGGAGCAGTAGGCCTTGCAGGTAAAACAGCTTTTCCTGTGAAGGAGCTGCGAGTGAGTGTGGAGGGGAGGCAGATATAGAAATAGATGGAAGTAAGAGAATAAGGCAAAGGTCGTTAGTTTGGAGAACATTCCATTTTTTTTTTTTTTCAACTTTTATTGAGATATAATTGACATAAAACATTGTGTAAGCATACGGTGTACAACACAATTCGATACTAATTCTGGGGATGTAGTGTACAGCCCAGAGGTCATCCAATACTAAGCAGGTGGATTGAAATAGAGGATGTCTGTTAAATCTTTTTTCAAAGGAATGGAAATGAAGTAAGAAAGCTGGGAAATAAGTGATATAAAAGCTGAGGAAGAGACTTACATAAAAAAAGTGGAAGTGGGCATTGTATCTAATCAAACTTAGTGGTCACATTAAGTCCTAAAAAATGTGCACCCGAGTAATCAAATGAAAGCTACCTGGCCACTAGCAGATTAAATGGGATAGTGGCGCTGGCTTGTATGGGTCTGAGGATGCAAAGACAGTGAGCTCACATTTCAATGGCATCGCTGCCAAAGGAAAGAATGAGGGTGAGTGTCACCCTGCAAAAGGACAGACTGTCAAGAAAGTGCTTTTGTTGATTTAGATGGGACAGACGGAAGCATGTCAGAAGCTAATGGTAAGAGCCAGTGGCAAGGGAGTGCTGGGTGATTTATTTGGGTGACTGGCAACTCCTGTTCTACTCAGGATAAGAGACCTTGAGTTCTTTTTATTTATCATGGCATTTCTGACCCTGATCAACTTATTGTTGTCAATTCTTCTACTTTATGTCTTACAGAAATTTTGTTACATGGTTTAAAGTAAAACAAAAAAGAATTATATGAGAACAAAATATTCTAGAAGCTGGTCATGATAATTCTCTGATTAACAGGACATCAGCTAACTTATTAACCCAAATTTTTCTACACTTATTCTTTTATATGAATGAGAAACTATGTGGAGGTGGGTGATCAAGAATTTAATTTAAGACCTACTTCAGGGGCAGAAGAAGCAATCAGTAAGCATTTATTATGTGCTTGCCCTCCCAAAGATACGGTGGTGTGTACTGGAGTTGATATAAAGAATTATAGCATATGGTCTTTATTGTAATGAAGGTTGCAATCCATGGGTATAAAACTGCACACATAAAAAGATAGCTAACAGTGTGACAATATAAATGATAAACAGCAAAATGAACGATACAAATTAAATGCAATAGAAGTTTCAAAAAGATGGTTAACACTGAGAGTGTTCAGCGATCACTGCGTGGACCAGATGGGCTCAAGCAAGTTTTTAGGTTGGGTAGACATGGAGATAAAGAGAGAGAAAGACATTTGAGCTGGAATGGAAGTAGTACTTTCTCAGGAGTTAGGGACTACTATTTGGTTATATACTAGATGCTTTATATATGAATAAGCATAATTAATTTAATGATTAGTGAAGGTGAGGAGGAATACAGTTTATTTCAGGTGACTAAATGCACCACAGATTAATGGAACGAGTTCATGGTTTGGTTAGGACATTAGTTAGCCAAGGTTCTCCCTGGCATCTGAATTCTCTGTCCATGATTGGGGAATTCTCCCCATAGGAGCATAGGTAGGAGGCAGACCTTACTTCTTGCTCTAGAACTTAGAGAGTTCAGATACTTGTTTTCCCGGGACCCTTACAACCAAAGACAGGGCAGGTTCCCAGCTCCCTTACAACAGACAGGTTTGACCAAGTAGAAGGTTTGTCTGAGACTTGGAATCAGGAACTAGTTGCCTTTGGAATGAGACATCCATTCTGGCCATGGAGACAGCCACGTCCACTCACTGCAGCAGCAGTGGCCGTGCGCCTAGTGTTGACGTCTAGCCACGTTGGAGACAGGAGGCGGCATGTGTGGTATTTAGTGATCAGTGGTGAAGACAGCAGTGTCCTTACTGCACTGGACTAGTTCAGTGACATGACTTGGGGATAGCTGACTGGCTTCACTTCTTTCAGGTCCATTTTCTGAGCCAGTTACTCTTGTTTTTCCAACAATTCTGCGAGCAACCCAATAATTCTTCCAACAATTCCTTTTCTGCTTTAGTAGGTTAGAGTTGTTTTTGTTGTTCGAAAGTAAAAATTATGAAAAGTGCAAGACTTTAGGGTGAGAGTACAAGGACTTTTAATGTCAGCCTAAGGAGTTTGAACTTTATAGGAAATATCCTAATATTAAAGAGTTTTGAGCAGTAGGGTGACATTACCTAAGTGATGCTTATTAACCCAGTATTTTTTAAGTCATGATTAATGTCAGTGTTATGTAGGGTGAATAATTTGAGAGAGAGGCTATAGCTAGAAAGATAATATAGGAGAGATGGGTCATATTAACAAGGGACTTAGTTTGCAGGGGAAGAGGTTAGATAGATTGAGTTTGAGTAGATGCAACAAATATTAGGCAATAACAATATGGGACTGGGTACAGATTAGAGAAGTGAGAGTCAAAACTTTAGTAATAATAAGTTGTCTGAGTAGAGAGGTTACTGTTCTAAGCAAAGGGATTGTTGCTTTGTTGAAGAATTATAGAGCATTGGTCTTCTATATTATCTGCCCTGATATGCCTGGAGACCACGCACAAGAACAGTGGTTCATTTTGACAGTGACCCTGTTTTCAGCCTCATTTCACTTGCAAAATTTATTTGGTAGAAGCAGACAAGCCTTGCTTCATTTGCAATAAGCATCTGGGGAAGGAGGTAAGGGTCCACTGAGAAAGATCCAGAGATTATTAAATAAGCCCCTCCCCCTCCAATCCCCTACCCCATTCAAATGCATTTTACCTAGAAGTCTCTTTTTTGGAAAGTGGGGAAAAAAAGAAAAGACAGAATGAATACAGGCTACACTTATATTAAGGGCTGATAGAATGAAAAAGAATTCATAAAAGGAGGAAACAATCATCCAGGAAGTATCAGGACTGCCAGAATCCTGAATCCCACCTGCTTGTTTTAATATACAGAGGCCTACTCAGAGTGAGACAGGGTATCATAAATAGCATGAAATACTAGGCTTAGATAAAGTGATTTTTTAAATTTTATGTCCAAAACCATTGTGCCACTGAATAAAAGCTTTAACCCCTCTCAGTTAGGATAGTTGGATGGTATTTGCCCATAAAGGACACTTCCATAGCACTCTTGTAAAAAAGTAACAAAAATGCAGATTTCTCGATCTTCCAGAACCAAAGGCAAGTGGTACCATGAGAAAGCGTTTAAGACATATTCCCTCATTCCTGTAATTAGTAAATTGAAAGCAAGATAAATTCCATGCTAGTAGAGGCAAAACACTGAGAGTTGTGGAAGATGCACCGTACCGTTTAGTCACCAGTCTTGTTTTGCCACCATTTGCGTTGAAAATGTTCTTGCCCAGTCTCCCCCTCAGTTTCCTTATCTCATAAGTGAAGAGATCACTGAGGGCCCTTGGGGAAAGGGTTGAGAAATTGAAGCTATGGCTCAGGAAAATAAAATTGGCTACCAGTGGGAATGAACAGATGATGCTGCAAGATGAAATTGCAGCCTTCAGAGCAGAAGTTGAGAACAGTTACTACTTTCCTTAAAGGTCATTGCTCATATTCCAACAGGAATGGGTGGTGATGGCACATTGAGAACCTGTTGTCTTTGTGTAGGGTGGGCCCTACCCTTTTCTAGCAGTTATCTGTTTACCTTTTAATATAATTAGGCAGATCAGATTGGTATTTAGTCTTGTTCTGACAACAGCAAATTAGGCTTAACTCTTTAATTACAATGAGAAGGAAATCACCTTTCTGATATCCTTCAATTAGCTCAAGCAGCTGTTAAGTTATAATTAAAATTTCACATGGATCATTTGAGTTCTTGGAATGTTTCCATTTAATAACAAAACATTTGCATATATGCATTCAGTTTTCCACAACCTTTTCAAATCTGTCAATGGTGAACCAAGAGCATTGATACAGTATTAAACAAAATCTTTGTAGTCTTGTAAGCAGACAGCTGGGTCCCACAAAATGAAAAATGAAAATGGAAGAAGGTGATCAAAAAGTATTAGTGCCTCCAAGTTTTCTGGAGCTTGTTCAGAGAATTAAACTTTTGCTGTATGCATAGTTATCCAAGAGGGGGTGGGGAAGCTATCCAGGAGAGAGTGGTTATTTGGTGCTTAACAAATGAATGCCTACATTACATGCATCCAGCCCATTATGCAACACAACAGGCACCTACTGTTTCTTTACAAATGGATTCTTGCCTCCATAGACTTTCAAAAAATAAATGTGAGAGGAAAAATTGCATGTGAAAATTTAAATATCCTCTTTTCTTTTGTTTTTATTTTATTCTGAGAATTCGATTGAATGAAATAATTACTCTCTTTGAGCTGCTCTGGCCAGTATCTGTCTGATACAGCTATGGGTTTGAGTATGGGTGTCCCCCCAAAATGTATACACACGCTTTGAATAATTATAAAGGCAGTGCTTATTAAAGTAGATTTCATTTTCAAAATTGAGCTATCAGCTGTTAAAGTGTGCATACATTTTTGGGGGGACACCCTATATTAAGCACACTTATTTAGGTATTAAAGGTCTTGGAAACACTAAATATTGGCTAAATTAAACTGAATCAAGTTGAAGCATCATAGGAATAGTTTTAAGATTAAGTTGAGAAATTTCAAATTATGACTATTAAACAGCAGAAAACTGATTAAAACAAAAGGTCTTAAAACTTTTTTCTTCCTTTTCTTAGATATAATTTGTATTTTCTATTCTTTAACACTGGTAGGAGGAAGTGATCAAAAACATGTGTAGGTTCATTAATAGCCACGTTGGGAGGTGATAGCTTCTAGAATCTATAACCCCCCAAGACCCTAAGCTGTTTTTAAAAAGCCAGGACTCTATTCTTGCTTACTCATTGAAAGGCTATATTGAAACATATCATTCTATATTGGCTGAGAACCTAATGATGTCTTCCCAACTATCAATCTGTAATGTATATTATTGAATTTCAACCACCAAGATAATTGTACCCTTGGGAATTGAAGAACACATGTAGAGAAAGAAGAGACATGAAAGAGCAACGTCTGATATCATAATTATACCAGTGTGCACACATTTTGGGGGCGACCAGCTGTTATCAGCACATTTCCCGTCTGCCTTTACTAATTTTATTATGACCTTTTAGGACTGATTTCATCTGGCAGACAGTTGGCTCTGACACCTTCACTGAGACAATTTTATCTTTCAACAGCTAAAGGGAAGAATTAGTAACAAGTGGCATTCTATTCAGGAAAATGTTCCCAACTCATAGCTCATTATTCTTTTGTTGGAAAAGCTCATTGTTGAGTGATTTTAAGATTCCTTTCAAGTACTTAGGTTTACCAGTCTGCAAATCCACAGGTTACCTTAGGGAATCAGGGTTAGATCTAAACTCTCAAGCAATTTTCAGCTCAGGATTCTCCAGAAAATGTTTGTTTAAAAGGTTTTTATATTCTATGCAGATGAAAAACAGAGCCCTAAAAAGGTGATTTACATTATTCTCAAATCTAGAAAGATTTATATTACCTTTTCTCTCCCGGCATATTCACATTCTCTCTCTCTCTCTCTCTCTCTCTCTCTCTCTCTCTCTCTCTCTCTCACACACACACACACACACACACACACACACACACACACACACACTCTCACACTCCTTCTCCATGGAGACTCCTCCAGAATAATATTGAGATGCTTAGAGCACTCACTGTACACAGTATATAAGAAAACTGAAGCCATAG
The DNA here is from genome assembly GCF_054644295.1 of Miniopterus natalensis. Taxonomy (NCBI): domain Eukaryota; kingdom Metazoa; phylum Chordata; class Mammalia; order Chiroptera; family Miniopteridae; genus Miniopterus; species Miniopterus natalensis. The sequence continues at coordinate 148,700,927 of NC_142082.1, read as the reverse complement.
AAGGTTGAATAAATAGTGCTTGTCCATAGCAGAGCCAGAATTTAAATGTGTATATGTCTTATTCTAAAGCCCATTCTCTTAACCAGCATGATGTTATATTCACTTATTCATTAATTGGACAACTTAATGTCTACTCAGTCTCAGACTTTTCTAGAAACTAGGAACACAAAGGTGAGAAAAATGGGCATGGTCCCTGTCCTCACGGTATTGACAGTGGGTACATAGTTTTCGTCATATAAGTTGATTGTACGTCGGTGAGTAACTTCTGCACATTCAGAGGCTTGAGCCCTCAGCACACGCTGAGTGTGGAGCCCGATGCTGCCTCCGTGGGCCGCACCGACCGCGGTCGGGCAGTGGCCCAGTCCGGCCCCTGGTGGCCACGTTAGCCTTAGCGGGCTGTTTGCTGGTAGCAACAGCTCTGCAGCCACAGTGTTGGGGACCCAGATTAGACACAGCATCAGCTTTCCGAGTGGCTCATCCGTAGGTCTTCTAACCATCTGCCTCCCACCGAGCCCCCCTCTAAGGCAGGAATACCCTCTCCAGTCCCTTGTAAGTAAGGATCGGGCTGCATGAAACCCACAAGGAAAGTTTCCATGTCTTTCCCTCCCACCAAGAAATAGTGTGATATCCTTACACCGCCCACTACTGTGGGGATAATCAGGAGTGAGGCAGGCAAGGTGGGAAAGGCGGGGTAGACTTAGCAGGTCTGAAAGTTTCATTCTGAACAATGGGAACTTTCTGATTGGTGGCGATGCCTCAGAGGGGCTTGTTTCCCTGCTGGGATTTAATATTAAAAACATAAGGAGTGTGGGAAAGAGCACAAAATAGGCAGAAAAGCGCAGCCTCAAAATCATAGTCCTTTGTATACCAGCAGCCACCCCCATCTGATTATCTATGCTGAATAGAATAATTATATCCAGGATTGCCACAACTCCCATGCAATTTCTTGGCATAGGAAGAGAGTATTATGAGTAAACTCAATGTTCCAATGTTTAACAGATAGTTTTTCCAATTACTCTTTTTAGTAATAGCAGCGTTATTGTTATTCTCCCTTATATTGACATAATGTGCCAGGTAATGTTCTGGGCCATTTGCACACAATCCTCACACCTACTCACTTTCCTCCATCGTACAGAGGAGGACACTGAAGCTGAGAAAGGTTGATTGGCTTGCTCAGTGTCACCCAGCTAGTAAGTGGCAGAGACAAGGCAGAATTTGGGTCTGTCTGATTTTAAAGTTGCTCCTCGTGAACTCATCTGAGTCACGAGAGGGCTGTCTTGCCCCAGCTGCTGTGGGTCGCCCATACGTGGAACTTGCTTGTATTTTCGAGTCAGTGTTTTGCTTTGACTCTAAAACAGCCATCCACAGGTTAACTTATTTTGTGTAGATATTTTCACCTTCCAGTTGCTAGAGGGATTTTCATGTTAATTTAAAGATTGTGAGCACATGTCAAAGCTAGGTTATAATTTTGTCTTTTGGGAATAGACACTCAGTAGAGAATTGTTTTTTCCCCTGGGTTCCATTACTTCATATTTCTGAAATAACTAAGCCTTTAATTATTTAATTTATTTAAATTATTTGATAATTAAGGCCTTGGAATTGATTTGTCAAAGAAAGTTTAGATTAATGCGCTAACTGGTGGTAACTTAATGATACTACTTAAGACTTCTATTCCTATAATTGTTAGTATTTATATTTTATTGCTAACTGGGCAACTTATCACAGGTCCTTTAATATCTCTAAGCTTTACATTTCTCATACAGAATGATGTTCTGCTGCTTTCTTCAAAGGCATTTCCAATCACCAAATCTCTAAAAACTGTAATTTGTTTAATTCTTTGAAAGAAGGGCTTGGTTAATTGCATTATGGTTAAGAAGCCTATTAAATTGCATTATGGTCTTCAGAAGTCTATTAAATAACTGCTTTTGGTTAGAAATGGGGCGCTTCTATTTCTATATTCAAATTACTATATTAATATACCTACTGATTTGCTCATCTCCAAATAACATTTTAGTTCTCTCTTCTAAAAGACAATCCAATACAAGCAGATTGGGTTAATATACCAAACCTTTTTAGTTTATTAATAGCTAGAATTATTGTTAGTTAATACTAACAGTTAAAATGCAATGAATGAGGTACCTAGCTTTGTGTGATAGGTTTCTCCTAGTGTTGTGTGATGATTTTTCTTTATCATTTCTAAGAAGCAGCAGTGGATTTTGCTATTTAGAAGAACACTTGACAAAGATTTCCATAGAGGATAATCCACACAGGCCTGCACACTGGTCCTTTCTAGTTTTGCTGCTTTTTGGCATTTATTGTAAACATCATTTAAGATGACAATTGTGCTGTAATATTTGGTTAATACTTAGTGTTGTGTGAGTATTTTTCCTACTGAGATGATTAACTCTATGAACATAGAAACTATGTCTTGTACTTTTTATATTCCCCTATAATACGTAGTGTAGAGCTGAACATATCATAACAGTATAATAAATATTTACAGGGTTGGATAAATTTATGTCACAAACATTGTTGATTTATTTTGCTTAAAGCAAGAAGTGTCCATAAGTAATACAGTTATTCTCATGGTGTTTTATATTTCACAGAGGTGCTAAATCATACACTTAAAATACATTTTTAGGCAACGTTTAGATACAGGTCTTCATTCTTCATGTGCATTAGCTGTCACCTGGGGAACCTTATAACAGAACCTAAAGCAGAAGTCTGGTCCCCGACTCTCAGAGATGCAGTTTCAGCATATTAGGGGTAAGTCACAGGCATCATTACCATTAAAAGCACCCACAAGTGATACTGAGGTGTAGCCAAAGTTGAAAATCCCGAGTTTAAGATGACCACAACCAAGTCTATAGAAAGTTATTTGGCTTACGTGGCTTTAAAAATTTAATAAATGACTTGCTTTTTATATATTTTTATAAACTGACTGGAATAAAGTCATAATTGTCACATTAGTAGACTACTTGAAAGATACTTGATTAAAAATTACCTTTGTGCCCTAGCCAGTTTGGCTCAGTGGTTAGAGCATCAGCCTGTGGACTGAAGGGTCCCCAGTTTGATTCTAGCCAAGGGGACGTACCTCGGTTGCAGGCTCCATCCCCAGCCCTGGTCAGGGCGTGTGCAGGAGGCAAACCAGTCAGTGTGTCTCTCTCACATCCGTGTTTCTCTCTCCCTTTCTCTCTCTCTCCCTTCCACTCTCTGAAAAACAATAGAGAAAATATCCTTGGGTGTGGATTAAAATATATATATATATACACACACCCTTGTGCATATTATAGACCATAAAAGACAGGGAGAGCACACAAAAGTTGGCATCTGAAATATCTGTCCATTGTCAATATCTACCTTATGTTACACAAGATCTTCTACCAAACTCTAGGGTTAGGAAAATTAAAAACACACACAAAATCTATATAGTGTTCCAAAGAATTATTTATATACATTACATATATAATGTATATCTACACATCTGTATATATAATATATACAAACACATTTATTTATACGTTAAGGACCTTCAAGTATCTGGTACAGGTTTTTGGATACTTTTCTCTCCTGGTTGTATGAGAAATTTGCATCCTAGTTCCCAATTTGTGTGCTCATGTGCAGTTTATAACTTTGTCTTTTAAGACTAGTCATTCAGTAGAGAAAAAAAGTATATAACAGAAGTATATAAATAATCAACTCATTATAGAATTAACTTTCAGTAACCTCTTTCTGAAATTTAAATGTTGTTCCATTTCATTTTAATGGAAAGTCATCGGAACACTAATGAAATACATTTGCAAGGTTTCCTGCTCAAGTAGCACAGCAAAACAGCAAAGTCCACGCACAAGCTCCACTTTTCATTTTTACTGAAAACATGCAGAAAGGGAGACTTGTCCGTGAATTGGAATTGAGCTTGCTTGTGATGAGTTATGGATGTTTTAGCAATAAAATTTGGCTTTCTGGAACAAATGGATGTTCAAACCTGATTTTATTAGTGTGGTTGAACATTGTGGAACTAAAACAAGGAAATTCCTGCATATTGCCACAATTTGAGGCCATATGGATCATAAACTTTTCTATTTATACTTCACTGGTGGACATAAATGGCATTATCTCAGCAGGAAAAAAGGGGAAGCAAGGAATACAAAACTTAAGTTTAGAGACTGTACATCTCGTTACCGAATGTCAGATGAAGGTGACGCTTTTAAAGAGAAGGCCCTTGATTTCGCACCTTTAATGTGCAGAGAGAGGGATGCGCAGGGCGCATCATTAGTGTGACAGGGTGAAAGGGGCAGTGCGTTTCCTCTGTTACTCTGGGAAGACGATGAATCTGGCGCAGCTCTGGTGTCGGAACCCCCTCACCTTTCTCACAGATGATGTAGATTTTAATTGTACTCGGGGCTGCCTCGCGTCGCACCAGCTCCTACATGACACCGAGATAGATGAAGCCATTTGTTGGCATTATCAGAGCCAGCTGTGTGCTTGGCTGTGGCTACAGTAGGCATTTTATCTCATGCATAATCCTCTCATTGAGAGGGGATCACAGGCATCTGAACCATATGGCAAATAATTTTATTATGATCAAAAAAGGACTCTTGAAGCTAGTTAAACAGAAGAGTCCTTGAAATTCAATCAGAAGTTTTATTTTCATGCCGCACCATCATCCTAAGTTAATTGTTAGTACTAGTACCACAATCAAACAGCACTGAGGCTCCCCCACCCCTGCGAAGTGAGAATACGTTTAAAATCACTTTATTTCGCCTGCATTATTTTAGGGGGTTGGGAGGCTTCTAAATTTTGGAGAATTTACACGGATCCATATTATAGAAAAGAATCTGGATTTCGAAGGCTGAAGCCAGCTTCTGATTTAAAAAAAAAATAATAATAAAAACCTGTCCAAACATAAGAACCCCAAAGCAGATGAGACGAGCTTGGATTTATGTCTTCAATGCTTTTCTCCTAAAAGCCACATAAGACAGAGGCTATTTTTTTCCTCTACAGGAAGTGAAGTCTTGAAAGAAAGAAAATCTATTCTTTCACGGGGTAGCCTAATGATCCCGTAAATTTAGCATATATCTTCAAAGGGGAGACGCTGACTCGCCTTTCCACATGGCGGGATTTCCTGCGCCTGTCAGGGAGATGCATGGTCGCCGGCGGAGGCCTGTGATCCCGGCCCGCGGCCGGGGATGATGGGAAGCAGCTGGTGGAGGACAGGCCGCTCCGGGCTCCGGGCTCCGGGCTCCGGGCTCCGGGCGGGAGGACTGTGCGAGGCCGTGGGGGGTTGGTGGCTGCGTCAAACCAGAATGGCTCCTAGCCGCCACATCCCTCCGTTAATTGGGACTTTTATTAATCACAAAGGATGCTTCCAAACTCCAGTTCAAATGTCACAAGGCCATAAAAAGGCACCTCGCCTAATCTTACGTTGTGTACGATGTGTGTGTTCCGCCTGTTGTGATTTTTCTTTGCAGAGAGCGTGTAAGGTGCGGGCCTTAGGGCACCTGTTAGTGCGGGAAAGGCGCGATCAGCAACTTCCCACCGCAGCCGGGGAACATAAAGCACCCGGGGGCCAAATGGCAACAGCTGCCTTATCTGGAGACCGGTCTTTTATTTGGCATTTTATTGACAAATAAGAAAGCTAGTAATGGGGCCGGGAGAGGAATAGAGCCACCTAATTTACAGGAGCCTTAATTTTCTGCTGCTAAATGCCTGAAGCAGCTTTTTGTGCTTATCACCCCCTCATGACAAAATCTGGCCGAACTGTTAGAATAGTTTAAATGTGTATTTTTCTCTTCATTGTTTAAGAGCATATTTGGAAAAAATATACTTACTATGAAATATAACAGTGATTCCTTTTAAAAAAAAACATACACACACAAAAAACACCACGTGATGCTGATTATAAAGGCAGGACGCGCGTGTTCAGGAAGCTTTCCCAGGCCCCTGCCCGGCTAAGGGCTGGGGAGCGGAGCGTGTGCTCTGGTGGACAGGCCTGCGGGGAAGCCAGCTCCTTCCAGGAACTGCCACGTCCAAGCTTCCCGCAGCAACGAAGTGCTAAAGACGTACACCTCCATCCTTCCACCTTTTCCATCATCTTTGCAATTTAAGGAGAAGAGAAAAGAAAATAGAAAATGATTATATTGGGCCCTTAGTCTACTTGCCTGTTATTGAAGTAGAGTTATTAGCTCGATATTGCATCTCTTTATGATCTTTTTGGTCTCCATCATGATGCGAGAAAGAGCATGGAGATTTGATTGCTCTTTGACAAACAAAAGGCATTTGGGGCCTTGGTGTCACCCAGGTGAGCTTTGTCAGAAGGAACAGCCAGTGTGTTGCCCCGCTACATGAAATGCCTGATTTTGTCTGGGATAATCCTGATGCTTTTGAAAGGTTTTGGTGTTTTCTCATCAGAAACAATTTACACACTGCTGGATGATTATTATCTGCTATAAGGTTTCTGAAAGTTTTTTGCCAAGTGGCGGAACCTGTCTTCGATGCCATACTAAACTTCACTGGCAACGAAGGCTGTAGATAAATAATGAAGAGGGGAGATGGGCTGAGCACTTGGGGCCTGACAGATTATCTCGTGATGTATTGCAGTTAGATATGCGTCAGTGTCACTGCAGCTATTCAACTAGTAAGAGTGCATGACTCTTTGAAGGCAGATTTATTAAGACCTTTACTCATGTCTTAAAATTTAGGATTGGTTTTTGAGCTTCTGTAACAGCTTTCTAAATCACCTACATTTTACTTTTTTTTTTTTAAAGAATAGTTTATTGATTTTTAGAGAGAAATAAAGGGAGTGGGAGAGAGAAACTTTGATGTGAGAGCACAACATGGATCAGCCATCCCCTGCATGCCCCCTGCTGGGGACGGAGCCCGAAACTCAGGCATGTGCCCTTGACTGGGAATCAAACCAGCAACCTCCTGGTACATGGGGCGATGCTCAGCCCACTAAGCCACATCAGCCAGTGCTACACTTTACTTTTTTTAAGTATGGAATTTAAAAAAAAAAAATCTTTGCTAAATGGGTTAAATTTGTGGTTGGATATTTTATTTGTGTTCAAGACAGTTGTTGGATAACAGGTCACCTTGTCACCAGCTGACCAACAGACCAAATGGGTCTTTGGGAAGAGAGAGCGTAGGATGTAGTACAGGAATCATAGGGCTCGTCAGTGGCCAGTGATGGACATCCTAATGAAGAGCGGTTGTTTCCATTAGAAATCTTGCACACATGCATTCCAAGTCAGCATTGGCTTACTGTTTTTGCAAAAGAGATGCCAGTAGGGAGAAAAATATAAATCCTGAATGTTAAGAAGCATTTTTAAAGAGGACCCTGGTTCTAAATAATGCGCATGAAGTGTTTCTAGCTCCCTAGGGTGAATTACATAAATTAGCAGTGACCCACATGCCTGGCTCTAAAATCAGGAGGACAGTTAAACCTCATCAGAATTGTACAATGTGTTAGCTCTCATCTGTTTCTCACAGCTTTTGCTTGAAACTTAGATTTGTGTTTCTCTTATCCTAGAGCTCAGTGACATAAGAAACAATAGAGGATTTTGGGAGTGGCTAATGAGAGAAAATTTGCTTTTTCTAAATGTGAGTGAAGCCCATACTGATTTACTGTTTTGGACCCAAAGTTTCTAGCAAACTGTTTTTCTAGTTTATCCTAGATCATGTTAAATCAGGTCACTGAGAACTTATTGTCCACATAAGCACATACATCGTTTCTGCTGTTACAATATATTTCAATTGCATGTTCCACTTAAATAGATATTTCTAAAATAATCTGTACGATCATAGGATTCCCAGCCTCTTTGGCCAGAGTGCGCCTCACCTTAGAGGAATTCAGGTCTTAATTTGCTGAGGCCCTCTTAAATAATCCTTATAAAATAAATTATTTTTGATGCCCTTTGAATTATTATTTTTGTGTGTGTTGTTGTTTTTTTGCAAAAGGAGGTATATTGTGTGATGAACAGCAAATGGCTTACAAAAACAGGAAGAACCCAGAATTCTCAAAATTTTCCCTTCTCGATTTTGAGCCCAAATTAGTCTCTTCAGGGGTCTGAATAAACAAACTCACTTGTCGCTGTGGGACAACTTTTACATTCTTCAGCTAAGGACTCAGCCCAGTTTGGGGTCAAATTTTACTAGTAGCAAAGCTGATCAGAGCAAACAAGGTTTTGGAGGATTCACTCTTGTAAAAGCTGATTATAATTGATGAACGACCAGCTTGCTAGACCCTGACAGGCTGGTTGCCTGGCCTTTGCTCTCTGCCAGTTCAAGCCTTACAAGTGTGAAATAGCCAATTACTGGAATACCTATTGAAAGTAATAGGCCAATGAGCAAATTGCTACTGTGGGACACCGTGGCAGTGTAGATGGAAGGAGGCCAAGATAAAGTTCTGCTCTGAGCAGCTGCTCCCACCACAGATTGCTAATGCTATTGGATGACCAAGAGATGAGAGCAAGGTATTTTCCCATTCAAACTGCAAGTGTCCTGCCTTGTATTGACTTAAAGTTTATGATGCATGACACCATCTTGTTACCCAGGTCCTAATTTTCAGAAGTAAATCTTCCTTTTAAAAGGTAGTTAAATAGGTAATAAGGATAGTCACGGCCATAGATTTTGTGCAAAAGCATTAAATACAATTTTTGTGGGGAATGAAAAGTCATATAGTGTGTAGAGTGTTAATACTTGCCAGCCATTTGCTATTGACAGAACAATTTATCTTGATAAAGGACAGTGAAAAATTCCAATCTATTCACTGACATCACATTATCAGCAGTAATATATGACTGCATCTAAATATAAGGTTGAGATCCGATACAGTTGAGAAGTTCCAGGTAATTTCCCCGTAAATATATTGTGTACCAGACAATGAACCAATGACACATTTACCATGTAATTAGATAACCTATTTTTATGTGAAATTTTAAGTTTTGCTGTGTTTAATGGAATATGCCATAGTGTTTCCTTTTGGAGGTAACCTGTTTCCTTGGTAAGAAATTAGCAATAAAATGGGTATTATTGAGTTTGACAGAGAAGAAAGGATAGACAAAGAAAGGTAAATTGTAAAAATCTACGCAAGATGGCAATTCCTCTCAGCATTTACTACCATAAGAAAAGTATCCTAAATTTTAAATTATATTGCAATTATTATAACCATATATATATTTGTGTGTGTGTGTGATATTAGGAAATTGTGAATTGCTTTGGAAATGAATGTTCTTTGCAAATTACTCTAGCATGTCTGAATTATCTGAAATGTGCCTGAATGGGTCAGAATGCAGTAAGTTCAAGGTGGGGTGACATGGAGGCTGAATGGTGTTGGAAAGGTGATTTAGACCTGCGGGGAGCCGCTGGAGTTCCATTTCTCCCCAGGTGAGAGGGCAGGCAAGTTCAGCTCTGTGAGACTACAGGAGGCAGAAGCATGGACATGCACAAATCACTGCTCTGTTCCTGTGAACAACACCTTTGCCCCTGCATCCTGAGTCCATGTGCTTATGTGAGTCTCAAGTAAGGAAGAATGAAGTCCATTGTTGCTTTAGGTCTGAATCTTGAAATTATTGGCAAAAATGTTATGTTTGCTAGGAAACCTGCATAAATGCCCACAGTGTCTCATTAGTGCATTTTTTTTCTATCTGTTTTCCGTGAACACTTTCACAAAAGAAACGAGAATTTGCTGTTATGACATAAACTGGCTTTGGAGTAATATGTGTGTTCCATTTGGGTTGATAACTATGGAAAAATAGAAATAGTTTACTATTTTCAAAATATATCCTGCCTCTATTCAAGAGGCTTTGAGGAACCTAGATTAAATCATGATATAAAACAATCTTATTTAGTTATTAAAAACAACTAAAAAAACAAGAAAAACATCCCAGAGCACAGAAGGAATGATTGCTACCAGACCCTCGAGAGCAATGTTTTGCTGTAATTGGCACCAAATTTGACAATCTGGTTTTGAGCTTGTTAGAACAACAGAAGAAACCTGTATGCACAGTAGTGTAAGGAAAATGTAAGGTGTCTTCTATTTCTAATATTATCTTAGAATAGTCTAATACTCACTGTAAGCACTTAAGGTACGTCCTGAACTCACAGTTTGACTGCCTTTACTTCTGTCTGCCACAAAGTGTCGCTGTTGAAAACAGGACGCGCACAGTTTTTTTATGTCTCCCTGTCCACACTGTATGTTCTTGTCGATCTGTGTCCCTGTGCAGGACAGAGTGGTTTCCCTGGAGAAGACAGTCCCACAGCATCCACATTTCAGTCATTTTCCACTCTTGAGTTTATGCTTCCATTTCAACCATTTTCCCCAAGCACACCAAGAGTGTTAGAAGCCAGGGGACGCCCGGCCGGGCGTGGCTCAGCGGTTGAGCGTCGACCTAGGATCCAGGCGATCGGGGTTCGATTCCCGGTCAGGGCACATGCCCGGTTGCGGGCTCGATCAGTGACTCTCTCATCATCGATGTTTCTCTCCCTCTCTCTCCCTCTCCTTTCCTCTCTCTGAAATCAATAAAGATATATTAAAAAAAAAGAAGAAGAAGCCAGGGGACAATGAGGCTTCGGACGTGAGCCGTATGAGCGAGCTAGGACATCGGACCTTCCTCACCGAGCTGTGTGAGGATGAGTATTTGGTGAGGGTTAATGAATTACACACACACTTAGAGCAGGGGCTGGGCTGTTAGCTGTTACTCTTCTTCTTCAAATAACTCAATGCAGACCACCTGGAAGTTGAGAGCACAGGGCCCAGCCCAGCCTTCTCCCTTTCCTTCCCTGTAAGTTTTCCCTTGGAGGCCTTTGGCATCTTTCTTGTCTGCAGACTTCAGTTGGTATTATCTCAACCATTCAAAAGACTGTAGTAATATTAGTGCTTATAAAGGAAGTTGAGCTCTTTATCTACTGTTCAGGTGCTTCTGTATTTTTCATTTTCTCCCTAGTTACTAGCAGTACTGGTGAAGGCAAGGGGCACCCTTGTAAAGAATATAAGGCCCCCACTGCACTTTTTTCTGGGTGTCTTACTGGGACATGGAACCTACTGTTTTTACATTATATAACTGAAAGAGATTACTCAAGATTTAATTGCAGAATTAATCTCTAAGATAACTTTCCATTTTTACTTTAAAGAAAGCCAGCGAACTACTTTCAAGTGTTAACTTACTTGCTAAAAAGTACTGCCCAAATTGTATTCACTTTCTTTATGAGAAAATTTTCTGCAAAGATAATTCCTTCCTTGTAAGTTAAACTTAATTATTAATTTGTCATATAAAAAGGGTATTGAGTGACCTAATGACTCTATCTTTATTATGGCCTATGAAATGAACTTTGTAGGGGAAGGAAATTAGGTTTCTAAATACTATAAATAGTACCTCATTTTATCTTCACAACCCCCAAGGGAAGTGATATTATCCTGGTATTCAGGTTAAGATTCCATATTAAAGAGTTTATGGTTCATGTCCAGAAATCACATGGCTAAAGTAGCTTGTACATATGGAAACCAGAATTCAAACACAGATCACTGTATAATTTTAATAAATGGATATTATAAACATTAAATTTGCTGAAATATTTTAATAATCAATAAATTGCAGAGTCTCCCATTTTTTTCATTCATATAAATATCTTGCCCACAAATAACAAGATTTTTGTTTCTCCTTTCAATTCTTTTATTTCATGTTTTTTATTGCACTGGCTAGGGCTTCTAGTGCAATGTTAAATACATGAGAGTTACAAAAAGTATGACAAACGTCCCTGTCTTATTCTTGATTTTAAAGGAAAAGCTTTCTGCTTTCAACGTTTTAATTCTAAGAATGATATGTGCTGTGTATATTTTTGCACCTGAAGAATTTACATTTTTCTCCTTTTTATAAGATTTTTAATATAAATAAGTGTTGATTTTTATTTAAAGAATTTTTATTATTCACTGAAATTAGTTTGCACATGTAGTTTTACAGTGTTAATTTGCTAATAGGACATATAATGTTAGAAGATAATTCTAGCCCTGGCCATTGTTGCTCAGTGGTAGAGTGTCTGCCCAGGGGGTTTCGGGTTCGATTCAGTCAAGGATACATACCTGGATTTTAGGTCCCATCCCTGGGCCCCAGGTTGGGTATTGTACAGGAGGCAACCAATCCATGTGTCTCTCTCACATGGATGTTTTTTCTTTCTCTCTCTTCTTTCTCCTCCTTCCTCTAAAAATCAAGGGAAAAATATCCTCAGGTATGGCTTGTGCCCTCATCTATTCAAATGTATTACGTTTTTGTCAAAAAACATGGTCTGTGTTGTATTGATTCTTCTATCTATATTGATAGCTCCAAAGTAATGTAATATACTTATAATCATTTAAATTTTTATTATGTTTGAAAAGAATGTTTCTATAATTTGGAGGCGCACAGGTTCTTTCTCTCACTTATGTACGTGTGAGCATAAATATGTGCATATATGTATTTACTATACATTTATATTCACATATATACACCTATATACATTCACACAGTTATACATACACTCATAGACACACACACAGTATAGCAAACTTGTTGTGTAATTCTACTTTGTAATATCGACACTGCTTTTCCATCTACTATCAGTTTCTCAGAATGGTATGATAAAATCTTACAGTATAATTGTGGATTTATCAAGCCTTTCTTGTAATTCTCTTAAATTTTTAGTTTATAGCTTATGAAGAGATGTGATTAAGTGCATATGAGAACCAGATGGTTACCTTTTTCTCTTACACTGTTCATTTTATTTATAAGTAAAATTTCTTTTTGTTCATAACTTTTTACTTTAATGTGCATTTTGTTTGCAATCAGTATCATGTTATAACTTCTCTTTCAGTTTCTTTTTTACTGCTATCCTTTTATCATTTCATTTTTAGTAAAATTTCGTATGTCATTTAGTATTTAAGTATGTATCTTTTAAAAACATATAGCTGGATTCTTATTTATTTTATTTTTTATTTATTAGTCCTTTTTATTATTTAAAATTTTTTGAAAATTTAAAATTACAGTTGACATTCAATATTAATTTATATTAGTTTCAAGTGTACAGCATAGTGGTTAGACATTTATATAACTTACTGAGAGATCACCCCAATAAGTCTAGTACCCACCTGGCACCATACATGATTATCACAATATTATTGACTACATTCCCTATGCTGTCCTTTACATCCCTGTGACGATTTTGTAACTGCCAATTTATACTTCTTAATCCCTTCACCTTTTCACCCACCTCCCAATCCCCCTCCCATCTTGCAACAATCAATTTGTTCTCTGTATCTCTCAGTCTGTTTCTGTTTCGTTTGTTCGTTTATTTTGTTCTTTAGATTTTGTATATGTGGTATGTATCTTTCTCTGCCTGACTTATTTCACTTAGCATAATACCTTCTCGGTCCATCCATGTTGTCACATGCATATATGTTCTACATCTTCTAAATGTTCATTGATATTTATTTTAAATCTAATTTCAGAATCCCTGTCTTTACTTACTTATACCATTTTAAAATAAAGTATAAATATAAACCAAACGGCCAAAGCACTATTCTCCATACTTTAAATGTACTAACTCGCTGAATATAGCAATCCTATGAGCTAGATAGTATTATTATCCTGCTTTTAAAAGTGAGGAAATTCAGATGCAGAGAAGTTAAGCAACTTGATCATGGTCACACAGCTATGCTCTTATTTACTGTGCATTGAACTAAGGAATGGGGCAAGCAAGGGGCAACTAGGGTACAGAATTGCAAATCCAGGAAATAGAACCCAGAATTGCAAATCCAGGAAACAGAACCCAGAATTGCAAATCCAGGAAATAGAAGCTCGTTGAGTTTTGCTGGAACCAAAGTTTCTTTTATTCATGCCTTTCATTCACTTGTCAAATATTCATTAAAAGCCAGCCCATAGCCTCACCACAGTCTTGATTCTTCTTGATCCTTCTACCTTGCAAACTAGCCTTCACCATTACACAGGGCACGATAGTGGGACTCTAAATTACATGGCAAAGCTCGCATAGGGAGCAAGCCGCAGTTTCTCTGCTTTTCGAAGGTGTGCATTTTCCATTATACTATTCGGCAGCATTGTGGAAGTCGGGGTCAAAAGATGCGGGAATTCAGGTATAGAAATACTGTTCTTTTTTTTATACAAGTGATATTTTTCCATAGCCATTCTTTCATTTCTATCTTAATTTATAGCTTTGTATCACGAGCATGTTAAAAAAAGACTAATACTAAAGAATGTTAAAAAGTACTCAGTTCATTTACTAACAAATGCATTTACACTGACACAGAATGAAATTCATCTTGTTTTGTCAGTTGTCATTTTGTAAACAAAGGAAAAGTGATTCATAACCTTCTCCTTCATAGCTCTCCTCCTTGGGGTTTTGCCCCAGAAAGGAAGTAAATGAACACAATATAAGTGCACATGAAGTGAATTCCTTTTTAACGTTGTGATTTTGTGATGCATTGAGGGTCGTGTAATACATAGAGCTTCAGCTACAACTACTCAGTCCCCTGATTATGTCTTCATGTCCTCAGATGTTGTGAGGCCAATGAAGCAGGATCTTCGGTGCCTTTCTGCTCTTTATTACACTGTGTGAGGACTTTGGACACCTAATTTGGAAATTTGGAGCACACTATTTCTTCAGTTTTTGCCATGTAGATACTCCAGAAATTTGCCTCCCTTCTGCCAAGGAAATAACTGGAGCAAAGCTGTTCTGGGGAAGCACTCCAGGCGGAAAAGGCAGAAAAAAGGGACCTGAGAAGCAATGTGACATGCTGAGCATTTTAAAGTAGTTAGTTGGTAGAAATAAGCACTTTTATATTTTTATGGTTAAAGCACCAACTCAAATAAAATATTTATGACTGTTCAGAGTGCATTCATAAGAAGCAAGTCATATTGAATTTTCATGATTAGCAAAGATACATATTCCAGAGAACTTTGGAGTCCAAAATTATTTGGATAAACTCCATCTCAAGAGCAGCTCAGATAATCTTTGCTCTGTAAAACTTTCTCTCCTCACATGGATTAATCACTCTTTTATGTGTTTGCTATAACTTTGTACATGTTTGTGTTATGTTTATTGCATTGTATAATAGATAAATATTTCCCTACAGATTTTAATTTTACCTAGAATATATGGGGATTCTTTGAGCTGATTTATGCTAGCCCAACTCATGGAAGACTGATGCATAGTTACTTGATTTTCTGAAGGGTATTGGAGATATGTGGAAAAACCTTTTCACAGAATGGAGTACTCAATTTCTGGTCAGGTTGTGGGGGAGTCCTTTAGCAAACAAAATGTTTCATGGTGGTGGAGGAATCAGAATTTTAAGTTGTTAATATCAGTTTCAGAGTGGGAACTG
This sequence comes from Miniopterus natalensis, assembly GCF_054644295.1. Taxonomy (NCBI): domain Eukaryota; kingdom Metazoa; phylum Chordata; class Mammalia; order Chiroptera; family Miniopteridae; genus Miniopterus; species Miniopterus natalensis. The sequence continues at coordinate 148,685,560 of NC_142082.1, read as the reverse complement.
TTTTAAGGGATATAAACAACACCTATTTGATTCCAGACAAGATTTACATCACTGATCCTACAACTTTTAAAAAATAAAAAGTGCATTCTAATGGTGAGGAGGAGGGGGACAGACCATGAACAAAGTAACTTTCTATAGTAGAAAATGAGAAATGCTATGAAGAAAAACAAAACAAGCTACGAGAATAGGGAGTTTTGGACAGAGGTTACACATTTTAAAAGGGAGATCAGGTAAACAAGAAGGTGATATTTAACACAAAGAATGCAGGAGGCAAGGGGCCTAGCCAAGCAGAAGTCTGGTGTAAGGATCTTCCATGTAGAGAAAAGAGCCAATACAAAATGATGTGGGCGTAGACTTGGCATATTCGAAGGCTAATGTTCTAGAACAGAGTGAACAGAGAAAATGTAAAGAACATGAAGCCTGTCCTGCCGGCATTGCTCAGTGCTTGAGCCTTTACCCAGGAACCAAGAGGTCACCAGTTCGATTCCCCGTCAGGGCATATGCCTGGTTATGGGCTCAATCCCCAATAGGGGGTGTGCAGGAGGCAGCCCATCAGTGATATTTCTCTCTCATTGATGTTTCTGTCTTTCTATCCCTCTCCCTTCCTCTCTTTCTAAAAATCAATAAAAATATATTTAAAAAGAGAAAGAAAACGTGAGGTCACAGAAGTCCCAGGGACCAAACCATGATGGGCTTTGTAGGCCACTGCCAAGACTTTATCTCAATTAGAATAAAAGCCATTGGAGGTTTTATATAGTCCTGTTAGTATATCTACTTTAACTTTTGTCTCTCTGGTGGTTCATTTGAGAATGGGCTCTAGGAAAACAAAGATAGGAGTGGGAGAACATTTAGGAAACTATTGCAGTAATCTAGGTGAGAAATTACCTAGGGACAGTGAATGGAGGTGGTGAGAAATGTTCAGATGCTGGGTATGTTTGTGAGGCAGAGCCAGCAGGATTCCAGACAGACTGGATGTTGTATGCGAGAGAGGAAAAAGTCAAGGGCATCTACAAAGTTTTTGACCTGAGCAGCTGAGCAGATGGAGGGAGCTTCTGTATAAAGAGTAAGGATAGTGTTTTAGTTCTTTTTGTGCACTAACAGTGCTTTTCTCTCTGTATGATAATCAGTAATATTGATGACTGATTGACTGATTTTTGTATGGCTTGTCAGTGACACTGATTAAACTTGTCATAAAGTTGCCTGTGATGGCTGAGATAATTTCGCATTCATAGCCATGGATGGTTATGGTTGGGTTGTTAACTACCTCTGGAGATATTTAAAATTATATGACAAAATAGAGGGGGAAAATAAATGTTTGTTCATACTAAGAATTTTGACTGCTTTTAAAATTCTCAGGTCTAAAATGCAACATACTTGCAGGGTCCATGATTTAATATAAACAACACTATAAATGAGAAAATTAATACACTCCTAACTGAAGCAATATCTAATTACAACCAGTGAATCCAAATGAATATTTGTAAGACTGAAAACACATCTTGTTTTATTATATAAATAATTTAAAAGGCATTCTCTAGGCCTTTAAATGCAATCAACTGAAATCCTAATTTGGAACAAAAGGTGGTATTTCAAAGTAAATAAGTACACTTATACCTTTATGACAATCCAGAATTTATAAATGAAAGGAAATTTAGAAAGAATCTTGTTTCACCTCTTAATTTTTCATCTGAGGTAGTAAGATAAAGAGTCCAGGTGAATTGGCCAAGGGAGATTTAAACTCACATCTATTTGTTCCTGACCCAATGGTCTACGTTACCATGTTTATGTTTGACTTTAATATGTCTTTTTTAATTTGCAAGGAATTAAGGATGCAATGCTCTCAGCCTCCCAACAGCGTAGACATAATTTTAGAAATAAAGTGAGTTGAACACTGAGATACTTAACTATCTCTGCAATGTTACCTGGGTCCAACTGTCTACACACTGTGCCCTGTTATGGACTATGACCTGTAAATTCTCATCATCAAGTCCTCCTTTGCCACTGCCCCTTGTGCTGGCCACCCAGAGGTCAGACAGAGCTACCATTCACCTGGAGGTGTGATCAGATATCCCCATTTCTGGGTTCCTCTGGATATATATTCCTGCTGAATATAATCATCACATTTTCCATCACACTCAGAGATAATCCATTCTCGAGCTCATGGGGATTTCAATAGCATCCTGTGTTTGATAATGTTGAAAATGACCTATTATTGTTCAAATAAGATAAATAAATGGCTAAAAGCCAATAATTCAACACCTGATATGTCAACTGTAAAGAAAGGATGTAAATCTTAGTTAGATGCCTGAGATTAAAACCTTTTTTATAGTTGAGGACAGTGATATTTTTAATAACATTAATTTACAGTGGACAGACTGTGGATTTTTAATACTGATAATGCAGCCATTTATTAGACTTTAAGAGCAGGGATAATTAAGTATTACTTCCCAGAAGAGTTGCTGTGGTGTTATTTATAGCTGTGATGGGTATAAAAAAACTAAACTTTTTATGTTCCCACAAATATTAATTCTTTCTTCATTAAATGCAGACTGGAATATTTACATTGATGCTTTTCCTATACCATTTTATTTCCCAAGTTGTTTGGGCTGCTCATTTGTTATTTTATTTTGTTTTGTTCCCTACCCCAAACAACCCAAATGACCTTCCAAGTGGAGAGAAGGAGCCAGAGGGTATTTTCTGAAAGAATTGTATGCTGCACTCTCTAAGCAAAATAGAATTTCCTCCTGGTAGCCTGGCGCTTGTGAAGAACTTCTGAGCACAAAAAACGAAATATTTTTTTGATACTTCTGAACTAGGACTCAGATCATACGTATCTTTTTTTTTTTTTAATCCTCACTTAAGGATATTTTTTCCAGTGATTTTTTTTAGAGAGAGTTCAAGGAGAGGGCGAAGGAGGGGAGAGAGAGAAAAAATCATCGATGTGTCTCACACCCCGACCCGGGCTGGGATCGAGCCGACAACGATCGACTGGGGATCGAACCCATGACCCGTTGGTCTGCGGGTTGATGCTCTAACCGCTGAGCAAAACTGGTCAGGGCCATACATACCCTTTTAATTGAGCTGAGTAGCATGTTGTTATCCCATTGAGACTTACGTCCTGGAAAGTTGTTTGGTAAAGATAACGGAACAATGGCCTGCAGGAGGTAGAAATTTATAATCTCCTGTGGCGCAAGCAGTTTCAGAAGTAAAACCAAACAGCTAATGCGGGCGGCTTGGCAATAGTGTTTATTGTCTTTTATTTTGAAACGAAAAAAAAGGTACCATGGACAGTCTTATTTTTCCTAATTCTAAGCATTGGTCACATGCAGGGAGAAAGTAAAATTTCATCATGCACAATAAAATAAACTTTGCAAGTTCTGCACTGCAGCTGAAATTATGGCCTCTCCCCATTATTAGCCCATAATTGGATGTGCCATTTCCAAGGTCCTAGGACTGTTGCACCTTCCACCCCTTCAAACAGCTCAGACTCAGTTTCTTATTAAAATTCTATACCTACATGCTTCATATTTCTTAAGCCTCTACCTGTTATGTCACCCTCACTCTTGATAGAAACTTATTTGGATAATGTCTGGAAGCAAAGCGTCCCCTCCTGAAAAAGGTTAGAGATGGAGGCACTCTGTCAATACCTGACAGGTGTAAATTTTTTAATGTGTGAGCAGTGTATGAAAATACAAATCACCGCAGAGAGCCAGCCTAAAGCAGACTGAAAAGCTGTCATAAGCAATTTTCAAAAAGCATGAGTTATTTGGTTCCTTTCCAGGGGGAACAGCTCCACAGGCATAAATTTGTGAATGGTACTTGACAATCTTAACAAGTTGGCTCTCTCCAAGATGTGATGTGGGCTTTCTGCTCACCTGTATTCTGAGACCAGGGGAGAATCAGCATGATGACTGGGGAGAGCTTGAGCCACCTTACTTACTGAGGCCCATGTCAAAAAGCAGATTAAACAACCTCACAATCTGGGACATTTCTGAGCAATTTATTTGCCAATAGATTATTTGTGGGCCCTTCTCATACACACCAATTCACTGAGTGTCATAATGTTAGGGGAAATGGTAGAGTCTTTGAAATAGACCCCTCCCCCAACCACTAGTTTATATGCTCCAACATTATAAGACATTTTTTTTCTTTTTGGCCCTGGGTTCATTGAAAAATCTTTACTAACTAAATAACCTTCTCCCTAGTGTGAGAAGGCTGACTTTAGCAAAGGAGTATATGATTGGCAAGTCGGTTCTAATTGAATGAATGTCAAGGTCAAAAACCAACAAGTGATGAAGATGAGGAAGCCCTGGAGCGATGTTTGTTTCAAATCATGTTATATGTTTTCTGGTAGCACAGAGCTTTAGGGAGAATATGCAATATCGAAAAAGCAAGGAAGTTACGGTACAGCTCTGTACTGTCTGTAGGAGTTAGAGCCACTAAAACAGAGAAACTTTATTTTGTAGTTCTTAACAAAATTAGGCCACATAAAATGTAGTGATATCAGAATTCTTGAGAATTCAGCACTTGGGAATGAATAAATCACGACTGTGTCCTGAAGGATTTGCTTTGATGGAAGAGTAAAATAAAGGCTTTGGCTCTTGTAATTCAAGATCCCCCGTGGCTTCTGCTGATATTCCCCTAGGATAATGGTTCTCAAACTACTTTGATCATGGCCCAGAGAAAGAAGAGATTGTTCACTGGGACTCAGCATACACTCATATACACTTACACACAAGTGAAGTAAGCATTATTCGAAAGAGACCTCGTCCTGTCTTCTGTGGCGCACTTTGATTATCCTGTCCTATCCTATCCTGTTCTATTCTGCTATTTCAGTATTTGATTAAAAGGCTCATTACATCACACTATCTTGATGACACAGCTTATCAATGATTCACAAAAAACTATGAAATACGTGGCACCGAAAGCCTACTTATTCACAGGATATGCTGTGCATGTTTTTCTCATTGAACCTATGTTCGTACTGTTCCTTCTCTTTACCTAAAGCCCAGTTATCCTGGAAGTTACCCATAAGGAGAACTGTCACCTATTCAATCCTATTAGAAATGGTTATAAGACTAATGGTATATGAAACACTGGAAACATATCCTGCACCAGCCGTTTCTTTCAGCAAGTTTCCTAATGGAACTACATGCACATTATAAGTGCCAAAGAACGTTTTATTATTAACACCAGACCACAAGCTGTGGCAGCCCAGATCGTGTAGAAAAACTTATTTATCTAAATTTAGCATTAGCCTAGAAACAAGAATCAAAGCAACGCTCTTAGTCACTGTATTCTACTATCATATGCTATGTGCATTTGTTCAAAATTCATCCACTCATTCAGAAGGAATTATTGGGTGTCCAAGGTCCTGGGCATTGTGTGTTTACTGTGATAACACAATGGGGGTGGTCTCACTATCACCAGTACCTGTTACATACCCCCAAAATTGTTATGCAGAAATGATTTCCTTTTTCAACACTGTAATTGGTCTGAGGCTAATAATTATTTGTTGAGTAAATGCACAAACTATAAGATTTATTTAAAAGGCTTACTTTGTTGTCACGGCTATTGGTAATTGCTGTGTAACCCAATTAGTTGTAGAAAGTGCATATTTAGAAAACAGCAGTAGGACTCCTATTCCTAATTTTTTTTTTTTTTGTTCAAAATATTACAGATGTCCCCTTTTCTCCCCATTGACCCCTCCCACACCCTCCCAACCCTCAGTCCCTCGCCACACTATTGTCTGTGTCCTTCGTTTATGCATATAGGCATATACATTCTTTGGTTAATCTCTCCCCCCCCCCACCCCCCCACCCCACCCACTTTCCCCTGAGATTCGTCAGTCTGATCCGTGCTCCCATGTCACTGAATCTGTTTTGTTCATTAGTTTATTAAGTTCTTTAGGTTCCACATATAAGTGAGATCATGTGATGTTTGTCTTTCTCTGCCTGGCATATTTTGCTTAGCATTAAAAAAAAAAAGTGGGTTTTCAAGGGTCTAATGAACTCAGGAAAGAGTTTGGAACTCTTCTGTTATAGAAATGGTAGCTTTTCTGGTTATATATTGCTGTGTAACAGAATACTTCCCTTGGAATAAAACTGGTAACTGTTCTGGTTATCCATCGCTGCATAAAAAGTTCTCCAAACTTTGTGGCGTAATACATAATCATTTTATTATATCTCGTGATTTCATGGACTAAGAATGCAGGCGAGGAAGAGAGATGCACCCAACCCAGAAGCTGCAGTCTTTTTATACCCTACTTTGGAAGTGGAAGAAAATCACTTTGACCATATTTTATTCATTAGAAGCCAATCAGTAAATTTGACCCACATTCAAGGAGAGGTAAACTATGCTCCTCCTCTTGAAGGGAGGAGTATAAAATAATTTGTATTCACATCACATTGCTCCCATAAGCAAAGTGCATCTACTTCTCCCAAGGCCTCCCCAAGGCTACAGTCTCATCAGAAAGCTATTCTGGGGAAGGTCCTCCTCCCAGCTCCCATTTGTAAGTAAATTAAATAGCTCTTTATGTCCATGGCATTTTTTTCCATTGTCTATTTATGTGCTATCCTTTAATAAAGGATCTGGGTCATATTTTAAGAAAATTACAAAACAAATGAAATTTGCACAATGAAAAATCGGGTATTTGAGAGCAAATTTTATGATCAGTCTTCTTATTTGTTATATTTTATGATGAAACTTACTGATTAGAAATTATTACACTGTAATACAAATAAAAATGTCCCAATTACTGTTTTTTATGATAATTGGTCTTTATTCTCTTACTCATGTGTTTTAGTTTTAAAATGGCATGTGTAGTTTGGTGGCTATATACATTTAACTAGTAATACCTCTTTTTTGCAAGTCCAAATCACTCTCATATTTGATTTTGTTAATAGAAAGATGTGCTAAAATAAAACACTGAGAAAATATTAGAATTGCTCCATTACCTTTCCTCTTCTTTCACCTTAGAGTTGTGATTTCCATGGGTATGTTAGTTACTTACTCTCACTACTACTGTACCTCCATCCTATTTTCAATCCAAAAATACGCACAACAAAGGATTCTTTCTTTGTCCCAGGCTTGTAAATGACTGGCAAAACTAGTATTTTTTTTTTTAAGCAATTTCTACTGTTATAACGAGCTGGAATCAAAATGCCCAATCAGTAATAAGCCAACCCTTATTAACTTGCAATAGATTATTTTCATTTGGCAGATAAAATAACCAGTTCTGTACTCCTAATTAGAGTTTGGTTTAATAGGATTGACAAGTCAAGCTGGGAGAAAAATGCTCTATTTAATTGCTTCTAACATTCAGGTTTGTGTGGGTTTTTTTAGTAGATTCAATTTTGAGAAAGTTCCAGAGAAACTTGAAGAGCCCAGGACTTGTTTTCCAGGTTACTCTTACTCTTAAAAATCCAAACAACTCTAGCCAATGAATTGTTTTTATTTAAGTTGTGCTATTATACTGTCTATCAGTCTCTGTGCCCTTACAGAACTTAGACTATTATTAGAAAGCAGCAGTTTATTTTATAAGCCATTTATGTTTCTTTTTTACTCCTCTGTTACAAGAATAGAAGTCATTTTGCCCCTTGGGACTGTATCTTGTAAAAGATACACAAATTGCCACTTATAGAGAAGAGGGGTAATACGGTAACAACAACAACAACAAAAATACAGGCTTTAGAGCCACAAGACTCAAATTCACATCCTGGCTCAGCTGCCTCCTAGCTGGCTGACCTTGGGCATATATCAAACCATGTCTGTACCTCTGAGATGATGGGAAGAGTGGAGGTATAAATATGTAATGCCTCTAACAGGATACCTGGTACATAAGATATGCTCTGTAGCCCGGCTGGCATGACTTCAAGGGTGAGCATTGACCTATGACCCAGGAGATCTTAGTTCAATTCAGGGCACATGCCCGGGTTACAGGCTGGATCCCCAGCAGGGGGCGTGCAGGAGGCAGCTGATCAATGACTCATCATTGATGTTTCTGTCTCTCTCTCCCTCTCCTTTTCTCTCTCTGAAATCAGTAAAAATATATATTTTTTAAAAAGGTATGCTCTGTAAACTTTGGTGGTTGTTACTATTCCTATTTTCTCTATGTGACACTTAATTTTAAAATACACTGCACTGGCACATCCCACCTCCTGCCAGTCGAGGTGCCCCAGATCACCAGCCTGGCTGGCATTGGGAAGGAGCAGGTTGAACGTCGTGAGACTAGAGTTTTAAATTAGGTTTAGATAGAATTTTTAATACCAGGAGGTAGGACTGGGAAACGATGGGATTTACAGAAGGCGTCATTACAGGACAGGACAGTGGGACAAAGGGAATATGAAATCAGTGACTGAAGAAAAATAAGTATTTCAAATTTGGGAAGGAGGTGAAGGGAGCAAAAAGAGATCTGTTGTCTCTTTTCTAAGAAAACCATAGGCCACCACTTAAAGAAATGAAAGGATCAGATTATAACCAAAAGATGGATGTTAATGTCTGTAGCGGTTCTCGTTCGAATTAAGAATTATTATGACTTACAAATGTCATAAGCTATAACTTCTGCGTCACTTCCACTTAGTAAACTGTTTGTGTTTTTGTCAAATATCAAACGTTATAGTATTTTAATTCATATTGAAATTAAAGCATAGTCAATTTCCCAGGGATTAGAAATTCAAAGACAGATTTTTCTTCTCATTTCTTTCAGACCTTGTATAAATAAATTATAATCTGAAGATATTTATTGCAGAAATTATAACAGTGCCTGACACAGTAGGTGCTCAGTAAGTATCTTTTGGTTGCATGAAATTTGACAATTAATTTGAGAGTCTCCCCTTAGTATACCAATTCTGAGGTGATGTTATTAGGTTAAATTCAATGATGAAGTAACTATTTCACTTCACAGCACACATTTTTCCATAAAACATTCTCAGCTGTGAAACAAGCACTTTCGGGGACAACATATTTCAGTAATTTTACTTATTTGCATTATTTTTAAGAAGTTGAGTCATTGGGTCTTTGGTAAAATAGAAAACTTAGAAAGGCCTAATGATAAAGTGTTTATTATATGTACTAGAATATGCAATTCAGGAATACTGATATTTTAGTTGATCCATTAAAATTTATGTTCTTATTACACAAAAAATATATGTAGACTGTCAAAAAGGAAAAATGACCAAGGTAATTAAAAAGAGAGAAAAAAAAGTATCTATACTCATCCAAAGAAAATCACCATTAACGTATTATATGCATATATAAACATATAGGCTCATATAAAATGATTTAAAAATTAAAGTCCAAGTGGTAAATTGTGTCCTTTTATTCTGTTTCTTATTTTCTCTACTTATTTTACTAATTTGCTGCAGCGTCTTCCTTTTTTTCAGAGCTACACACTCAAATTTTTACATAATCTATGGTTTTTAAAATTATTCCAACCCATAGTGATATAAGATATTGATGTCAAAGGGAGAAAGAAAAAGCAGTAGTTTCCTCTTGTATTTCTTTCTGAAGTGTTCCATAGGCCCTTCAGCTTTAGGGTAGAGTCCAGTTGCTCCTATGTGGCAGATGCTACACCCTGCAAAGGGCACAGGGAAGGGCGGAGGCGGGGGCAGGGAGAGAATGGCCTGGTGCTCTGTGCAACTTCTTATGTAAAAAGGTGTCTCTTTTAAACTTGGGCTATTGTGCAGCATTTCTAAGGAGATGTTACAGCAGCTTTCAGTTAGGAAGCAGCTATCAGATCGCTGGGGTTCTGGTTGCAAGACTGAGCAGCACACACATACGTTCTCGTTGTTGCTGTATCTACTGAATCTGCAATTCGCTAGCAGCCTTTGCCTCCCTGCTGTGCATTTAACTTAAATCTGACAGAAACCATGGATGAATTTTGTAATTTAAGTCCCAGAAAGGCATTTTGGATCGGCTAATCTCAGCAAAATTTTAGTGAGTAGTTGGGGAATGATATAGGAAACATGTAATTGGCCTCCATTTGAAATTGTCGACTAATATTCTTCTGATGGGGCTTCAAATTCATCTACATCTGAATAATTCGTGTTAAGTGATTTGCATCACATTGGAGGCACCATCAAGGGTGCATTTTGGACAGAGGCAGACTTTAGAAATTAGGACCTCGTGGGTTATGGGTTTTGTTTGTTTGAAAATATACTACATATGTTCTGTTTTGTGCTGGGACTGTCACACAGCCCTAAAATGTTTATAGCTTTCAGCTAGAGGGAGACAGGGGGCGAGTGAGTAGATTTAACAAGGGGAAGATAATTCCATAAAACTACCCCAGTGCATTATTTTACCCTTTCTTGCAGTAAAATCTAAAGTAACCTCACTGAAAAATAATTTCATTAACACTTTTCCTATAAAAGTGTGTTAGGAACAGATGTTGCTTTGCAAGAAGCATGACACTGTCTTTCTAAAAAAAAGTGTCCAAGAGGCTAAAATAGTTCTGGGGAACTATAGCCTGCTTGGCTGAAATTAGGCCTCCCTCAATTTACCTGCCTCTGTATCCTTTGTATTTTTTTTTTTTAAATCCTCACCCGAGAATATTTTTTCCATTGGTTTTCAGAGAAAATGGAAGGGAGAGAGAGAGAGAAATATTGATGTGAGAGAGACACATTGATTGGCTGCCTCCCGAATGCCCCCAATGGGATGGAGCCTGCAATCAAGGTACATGCCCTTAACCAGAATCAAACCCGAGACCCTTCAGTCCATGGGCTGACAGTAACCACTGAGCCAAACCAGCTGGGGCAGTATCTTTTGAGGTAGATTTGAACCTGTCACTAGGCTTTTTTATTATATTCCTGAGATCCTAGATTATATAGTAAAGTTGGCTTTCACATTTATTTAGGATCTAAGCATTTAAAAAATTCTTCCTACTGTCTTAAATGTGTATATTTGAAAGAGGTTGATAGCCATAATGTGTTCTGCGTGTAGCTAAAATCCATTTACTGGCAAACCAAATTTTCTGTGTAAATGTTCAAAGTTTGTCCTTATAATTCTTTTGATCTGCTTGCTAGATAAGTTTAAAATATCCATGAGGCAACAAATTGTCACCAACTTGACACTTCGCAGACCTAGAGTCAAACAAATGAATATACCATTTCCTTTATTCAGGAAACATTTCTTGAAAGTCTAGAGACTAAGGGAAGGTATTTGAAATTGAAAGTTTCTCTCCAGTAGCTCACAGTAATAACATCAATTTCTCTAACATCTACAATACACAGATTTCAGTTGTTTCTTTAACTTGCCCTTATATTGTGCTGTGTGCTAAATCCAATAGTTTTATTATGAATGTATAATTTATAAAGTGCTCTTTTTATGTACATGCACTATCCATTAATATCTAGTCAGAAACCTTAGAATCTATCTCTGTTTTGTCCCCCTGCCCCTCAATTTCATCAAAAAGCTTTTCTGGGGAAGATGATTTCTGTTACATGATTTGCAACACATTCCAGACACCATCAAGTGTACATTTTGTACAGAAGGCAGACTTTAGAAATCAGGACCTCATCGGTTATTTTTTTCCTTCCTCAACCTTCTTCGCTGGGACAGATTGCTGCCTCACAGAGCTTCTTGAATCCACCCCCTTTGCCAGTGCCACTCCCCACCGGCGTGCACACTTTCATTCCTTATCTAGCTTGCAATCCTTTCAGTGTTGTCAGAACTCTTTTCCCTGATACCAGCTGGCTTATCTGCAAGATGAAGTCCCAAGTCCACAGAATATCACATAAAGGCTTTACAAAATCTCTCTCTGATCTTTTATCTTAAATCTAATCTCCATAAACAGGTTCACCTTCTTCATTTTGCGAACCTTAAATGTCTCAGGGCCCTTATACACTCTGTGCCCTTCGCATATAGAACCCTTACTCCTTTCTCTCTCATAAAAAATTCTGTCTTGCTCGCTGGCTGGCTCAGTGATTGAGCATTGACCTATGAACCAGGAGGTCCCGGTTCGATTCCCCGTCAGGGCACATGCCCGGGTTGCGGGCTCGATCCCCAGCAGGGGGCGTGCAGGAGGCAGCGGATCAGTGACTCTTCCTCATGATTGATGTTTCTATCTCTCTCTCTCCCCCTCTCCCTTTCTCTCTCTGAAATGAATAAAAACATTTTAAAAAAAATTATATCCATTCCTTGAGGTCTGTGTATAAATCTTGCACCCAGGGGGTGAGCGTCTCTCTTACTACAGTCCTAACTTCTTCCTAGTCTTCTCATCCATGAGGTAAGAAAACGTTTGAATTTATTGAACGCTAATGGTCTCTCAAAAATCAGAATCACCAATGATTTTACTTACCATGATTGATCAGAAATTAAATGATCTGTTTTGTATAAGAAAATTATTAAAAGAAAAATCTTTGAGGGCAGGGTCAGTGTCTGTGTATTGTTTATCTTTGCCCAACACAGAACCTTATATAGTGTTTTGTGAGTAATATGAACTAAATTGAAAAAAGAAGTTATGACTGTGTCATCGGATTTAGGGAACTTGATGTCTTCTATGCCAACTTAGATCTTATTGTTGAGTGCCTCATCACTTAATAATTCAAGTCCTAATTGTTCTTGAATCGAGAAGTCTCAAAAGGGAAGCCATAAGAAGTTGTAAAAAATGTAAAGTTGACGGTACCTCTTCCTCCTTTTGCTCATTCATTTGACTTAGACCCAGCTTGATAGTGTCAGGTACCATGCAGCCATCTCACCATGTGATAAGAACTTGAGATCCCAGCCCACTGAACACTGAGCAGCAGTTAGTAGACCTCAGGGTGAACGTTTGGAAAAATGTCTGCTCTTTTTTGTTTGGTTGGCTTTTTGCTGCTATTATTTTTATTTTATTTCTATCATCTCATTGTATCGTGATTCATCTGTAAAGAATAGTTGTGAGCTGGGAAGGCCACTTGTAGTAATGGAATTAGATCAACGGCTTTTGAGTCACCTTCTCTCCCAAATAATTGTGAGATTGGAGATATTTCAAACATAAGGAACATGAGGGATGAGGGAAGGAATATTTTGGCTATCTTGAAAAAGTGTCCCAGATGATTCACATACATCCCTAGCTCAATGTTGAAAAAAGATTTAGTCCGCATTGTACGATATTAATAATGTCAGATTCAGAAAGTTCTGGAATATCATCTTGCTATGTTAAGTAGAGAAATGTACTAGAAATATAAGGTCACTCATGGTGGGGTGTGGGATAACTGGGAGTACAGAAGAAATATATTGACAGAATTCATTAAAAATTTTGACTTAAAATTTCAATTAGTACAATAGTAAAGTTGTTCTTCTGATAGTAACTGAGAGAAAGTCTTTACCAAAGTCTCCTAAAATATTAGGTATATTTTAGTCCACACTGACATATAAAAAATTTGTAACTATGTGTGGTGATGGATGTCCACTAGTCATATTGTGGTGATCTTTTACAATATAGGGTGAGACACAAGTAGGTTTACAATTGTTCATATGGAAAATAATACAATAAATAATAAATAAAACTACAAAAAGAGCCCAGATGGCATGGCTCAGTGGTTGAGCATTGACCTATGAACCAGGAGGTCACAGTTGGATTCTCAGTCAGGGCACATGCCAGGGTTGCAGGCTCGATCCCCAGTAGGGGGTGTGCAGGAGGCAGCCGACCAATGACTCTCTTATCATTGATGTTTCTATCTTTCTCCTCCCTTCCTTTCTCTGAAATCAATAAAAAACATATTTAAATATATATAAATACAAGAATAAACTTTGTGTTTTGCATGTTCACAACTGTAAACCTACTTTTGCCACACCCTGTATATACAAATACTGAATCATTTGTATACCTGAGATTAATATCATGTTATATGTCAATTACATCTCAATTTTTTAAATATTGGCATGTAATTCATTCAATCAAAAAGTGTGTTAATTACTTTTTATGTGTCAGGCACAGTGGTAGTCATTAAAAATGCAACACGAAACAAAATATAGACCCCAGGAATGGACAAGCAGAAAGATAATTTGCAGTAAGCCATACATGCTATGAAGGGATAATCATGGTGTAGAGATATTAGCAGCATGGCATCTATGGGAGTGTATGAGAAAGATTCTGAAGCCCTCATTTGGGTGCTCAGAGATGAGTTCTCAGAGAGAAGGCATGATCTGAAGGAATTACCTGAGTTTACTAGTCCAACCATTATCAACCCTGGCTGCCAGGCAGTATCGCTTGAGGAGCTTCAAAATAAGTCAGGTGCCTGCATCCCAGCCCTGAAACTCTGGTTCTGTAAGTTTCAGACATTACTAACTTTTTAATCAATTTTATGGTTGGTGTTTTGTTTTTTGTTTGTTTTATTAAGTTTGCCAAGCTCTGAGTTGATAATTACTATAGGTGAGTGCTAGGTATATGGGGCTTATTGTAAGACATACAGAGAAAGACAAATACCATATGATTTCACTTATATGTGGAATCTTAAAAAAATAAACAACAAGACAGAAACAAACTCACAGATACAGAGAACATTTCAATGGTTGCCGATGGAGGATGGGAGAAAAAGAGAAAGGGATTCAGAAGTACAAATTGCCAGTTATAAAAACAGTCACAGGGATGTAAAATACAGCATAGGAAATATAATCAATAATATTGTAATAACTATGTATGGTGTCCGATGGGTGCTAGACTTATCAGGGTGATCACTTCATAAGTTATATAAATGTCTAACCACTCTACATACATCAGAAACTAATATAATATTGTACGTCAACTGTAATTGAAAATTAAAAAAAAAAAAGTTTCCCAAGCCATGGGTTGATGATTGCTACAGGTGAGTGCTAGATATATTGGGCTCATTGTACTATTCTCTTTACTTATATATGCTTGAAATATTCCAAATTTTTTTAAAAATGTACAAAAAAATGTAACAAAGACTCTCCATGTCACTCAGAAGTACTGTCAGTGTTGGGGCTCACTGAAAAAGACTGAAAGAGAGAGGGTGTTAAAAAGAAGACAATCTAGATACAAATATCAATACATAAACTCACAAGATAAGGTAACCTTCAATTTTAAATACACTTAACTTCCTTTTTCTGCATGCTGGAAATTTAATCTCAGTCAATGAAGGGCCTTGCCCCACTTTCTCAAAATTTGGTAGCATCAGTTGGGTGAATGATGCTATCATTATTTTTTAAATATTAAAAACATCAATTGGTTTGGGGAAATGCTAAGAGCAAGGAGAAGGTATTCAATGAATTCAATCAGTTCCATATCAAGCATGTTAAATTTGATGTGTCTTTTGGTCATCCCGATAGATACATCCAGTGGACCATTGGTGATATAGGTCTGGAGCTCAGGGTGGAAATCTACAGAGATATAGAATTTGTTGTCAGCATGTACAAAGGTAAAATTTAATTTCCTGTGATTCAGAGCAATTTAAATTTGGAATAGCAAAAAGTTTGTCTAAGCTATGATTTATTGAAACTTCTATTCTATTTTAAATCTTTACCCTAAAATACAGTGATCCTAATAGTCAAATTTGGTCAAAACTAACTGGTCCAAAGTGATTGTAACTGGCATATTATCATTACTTGCTTGAATTTTGTGATACATCTCCTCTACACAAGACAAAATGTTGAATGGCATATATATTTTTAAAATTTAAGATGAATTAAAACTAATTTTATTCTAGGTCCCTCCCCTCAAGATAATAGAATGTCATAAAACTAGGATTGGGCATCTCTGCCCTAAATTGCTACTGGAGAATTTGGATAGAAACTTGAAGATGAGTTACTATTACATGTGAAAAATGCGATCTTTCATACTCATTCTTGTAAGATTTCTCTTATAAAGCATTGAATGGATGAAAAAATCCGTCCAACTTAAGTTCCCTTGGAGTGATGACACATTCTACAGAAAGACAAGTCTCAGATAAGCCTAATAAAGTATTCCTGTAAGAAAATTAAATACTAAATACTTGGTAAGAATACTAAAGCTCTTGAATTCTAGAATGTTTTCATGGGCAATGTTATAGTTATCAAGAAGAAAAGAAAATGAAGCAGTTGAAAAGTTAAAAAAAAAAAAAGGAAAAGCCTACTTGTGGACAGCAAGGTGGTTCCCTTCATCTTGACCAGGCTACTGTGATGTCCTCAGTTTGTTGTTTTGATATGAAATTGTTGTTTATGCTCACCAAGGACAGCTCACGTCCTAACCATACCAGCTTATAAACCTTTCATTGCCAATCTGCTGAGTGTGAAGCCAAAAGTTAGGAGTTGATTTAGAAAAATCAACGCTTAAAATATTTTATTTAGACCATTTTACTTTGAAATTCTTATTTTATTTTTTGTGTATATGTGGCGATTTAAAAAAACAGGAGAGAGAGAGGAGAGAGAGAGAGAGGAGAGAGAGGGAAAGAGGGAGAGAAAGAGAGAGAGAAAGGAAAGAAAGAAAGAAGAGAGAGAGAGAGAGAGAGAGAGAGAGAGAGAGAAAGAAAGAAAGAAAGAAAGAAAGAAAGAAAGAAAGAAAGAAAGAAAGAAAGAAAGAAAGAAAGAAAGAAAGAAAGAAAGAAAGAAGCAACCCAACGTTGAAGTGTGAATGTTGCAATGACAAGAGATGTGACAACCTTTAGGTGTCCAAGCAGTGCCTGATTTGTGAGCATCGTTCCTCCTAATGAGTTGTGTGTTGTGATGCAGAACTTATATTCCCTGTGGACCTTGTGCTCCCAGAACTATTAATTTATCTTTGGTGAATTAACACTGCCTTTGTTAATCGTACTGGGTTCAGTCGTTGTCAAAGGCCTGATCCACAGAGAAAATAATGAGCTAGACTATCTCAGTGTCATTTTAGGTTAGTCTGGGTAACAGAGTGGACTCACCCAGCAAGAAAACCCTTCTTTTCTTTATAAGAAAGCTCCTAAGTTCAGTGATTTAACATGAGCCTGTAGTAAGCAGAGAGTTATTTGATGCTGAATTCTGAGCAAAGGGTTCTTTGTGGGAAGGTCTGTCAAACAGCATAGTTACCATGGCAACCCTGGCTAGATAACCCATTTGGGAAAATACTAGTAGGACCTAACACTCTATCATCTGTCATTCAATAATTTCATGTTCATAATAACTAGGAAATCAATGGCTCTCCTCTGAGACAGTTTGTGGAAAGAGCAGGCTTGCTATTGGCAGCTCACGGCTCACATTTGCATCTTTTTGTTGTGGTTCTTGTGCCTGCCAGGTTAGGAGTGTGAGAAAGAACTTGTTTGTTTGGACTGGCACAAAGATTAAAGGCAGGTTCCGTTTTGCAATCTAATTACAACTGTAGTGTTTACATGTACAGAGGAGAAAGAACCAAATGGCATATTAATAAAGCAGTTCCTAGGCTGTTAGGAAGTAAGGTTCACCTAATATTAACATTTCACATTTTTAAATTCTGCAAGAAGAGATGAGTCCAAGGTATCACGTGACTGGCATGAACAAATTCAGTAACGTAAAAGGCATTTTTCTTATCTTAGCTTTCTAATTAAACTCCTTATCATTGTACAGCCTGTGTTACCTGGACATTATGTACAGAATATAAAGTGATCATAGAAAAGTAATTAAAATTCTTAAACATGCAACCCGTTGACTTTACATACAATTAGTTTTTAGAGTGTGAGCCTTGATAATAAGCCGAGGGAGCTGAGTAGAAAAATATACACTTAATAATTACCTTGACAGTATTTATCGACTGGAAAAAAATGCCTGGAATAGTGTCAGTAAATGGATATTATAAATAAGAAAGCATGATAAACTGAGACCAGCAAGTGAACAGAAGGGAGAAATTAAGCATTTTGTATTCTATAAAGGAAGGGTGATTTCACCTTCGTGGAAGCATTTGCAAGGTACTGATTCATACATTATGAAAAGCTCATTGTTTTTCATGTAGAAGTGGTTTGAAACAGAGTGATAAAGATGTTTGCAAATGGCTTTTTCTTTCAGCACAACAGGTTTGTATTTTAAGCAGCTCCCAGTGAAGTGCTATCATATAGAGAAGCTGTGTTTCTATAAGTTTATAGAGTTCATATTTTGTCAAAGTGGATGTGTGGGAGCTGATTAAAACATCATCTTTTTCAACATAAGAGATGAAGTTTTCTAAAGAGGACATTTTGTATTTTCTCCAAAAGAGAAGTAGTTCTCTAAAAAGCCATGCCAAATATGAGCATAAAACATAGAAAGTTTATAGGCACCTCTTAGTCTAAAACTTGAGGCTTACTGGAAACTTTTAAGGTCAGGATTTTACACCTTTTTTTCCAATAAACAAGATGCTATTCTTGTTGAATTTTCAAAGATCTGGTTGAGCAAATTTACTGTTGGTTTCTCTCTTTTTCTTCCTTCTTTCTTCCTCCTGATCTCCCCACCCCCTCTTTCCATCTTTAGCTTTCTCCTTACTACTTTTGGAGCTGAAAGATATTAATTTTTATTATTAATGCTTGTTTGAATGAAAAATGAAAACTTCTGGTAGCTTTTATTTTAAGAAATTCTGCAAATGTTCCAGGCTACTTGGGTACATAGTGGAATCCAAGTGGTATCAAAGACAAAACTATTACTTTTGTGGAATGAATTTTGGCTCCAAGTAGTTTTACTTTTAAGAGAGGGTTGATTATATTTCCAAATGTAACAACGGAGAAGAAATATAAAAAGATAGCAAAAAAAATTTTTAAGTCATATCTATAGCCTTTCAGGGGTGGGGAATCTTTTTTCTGCCAAGGGCCATTTAGATATTTATAACATCATTTGAGTACCATACAAAATTATCAACTTAAAAATTAACCTGCTATATTTGGTCAAACATTTAATTAACTCACCCCTAATGTGATGACTGGAACTGCTTCTCTTCCGTGAGGCCTTGGCAGGGCCAGACCAAATGATTTCACGGCCATATATATGGCCTGCAGGCTGGATGTTCCCCATCCCTGCTTTATACAGAGGGATTTACTGTACTTTTGTTTTAGAAAAATGATTTTAAATATCTCTTTTTATTTTTTATTTTTTTTATTTATTTTTAAATATATCTTTATTGATTTCAGAGGGAAGAAAGGAGAGGGAGAGAAAGAGATAGAAACATCAATGATGAGAAAGTCATTGATGGGCTGCCTCCTGCACACCCCTGACTGGGGATCGAGCCCGCAGCCCGGGCATGTGCCCTGACCGGGAATCAAAC
The DNA here is from genome assembly GCF_054644295.1 of Miniopterus natalensis. NCBI lineage: Eukaryota > Metazoa > Chordata > Mammalia > Chiroptera > Miniopteridae > Miniopterus > Miniopterus natalensis. The sequence continues at coordinate 148,666,419 of NC_142082.1, read as the reverse complement.
CCCAATCGCCTGGATCCTAGGTCGATACTCAACCACTGAGCCACACCCAGCCGGACTCTCCTATTTTTTAAAACAGTTAAAGTCTATGCTATTTTGTTATTCCTTTATTCATTTGTTTAGAACATATTTATTGAGTCTATCAGATCCCCAGGTGCTCAGCTGAGTGCAGAAGTTATGAAAAGACAAGACTTCAAACTTCAAGTACTTTTCAGTCCAGTGGAGAAAGATAAGTAAACAGAGGGGTTCAGTGGAAGGTCACTGCTGACAATATTTTTTGACACTTCATTTATTTACTGCTTTATAACTGAGGATTTAGAAATGCCAACATGTGAAAAGTTTATCTGTATTCTCAATAAAATTTAGATATTAAAAAAGATATTTTTCAATAATCTCAGTGAAACTCAGAAACCAGCATTTAGCGTGTATGTTTTAATTTCATAGGGTTGTCATAACAAAATACCCCAAACTGGGTGATTTAAAACAATAGGAATTTGCTGCCTCACAATTTTGGAGGCCAGAAGTCCAAAACCAGGGTGTCAGATGGGTCATGTTCTCACTAAAGCCACCAGAGAAGGAGCCTTCCTTGCCTCTTTTAGATTCTAGCAGCCCGAGGTCCCCCTGAGCTTGTAGCAGCATAAAGTGACTCTCTACCTCTGTCTTCACTTGGCCATCTTCTTATGAGGATACCAGTCGTATTGGATTAGGGCCCCACCTTCCTCCAGTATGACCTGATCTTAACTAATGACATTTGCAATTAGCCTATTTCCAAATAAGGTCACATTCTGAGGTACTGAGGCTAGGACTTCAACATACCTTTGGGGGAGGGGAGCTGGCAGTTCAACCCAGAGCAGTATATAAACATCCGTTCCAACGTTTTACCATTTTGCTAAAATTAAACAATGTAAAAGTAAGAACAATGGCACATGTGTTTTCTCCCAGAAACATCACTAACACTTTTTTTCATGTTTTATTGGCCATGGTCATATGTAGTCTTTCATAATTTTTTTTAGAACCATAAGCATAGATTTCCTAAAAACCCTCTATATTCTCATATACTGGAAAATACACACACACACACACAAAGATAAAGATGGTTATGCTGAAACTTTTGCATGATAAGTTAAATTCAGCTTTAAATACATGCCACTGCTTGGAATTCTCTATCATAGGCAATTCTACGATTAACATCTTTAGTTCCACCATTTTACTATTGAGCCTTCTGATATCGTCTTGGCCTAGCTGAAGTGAAATATTGAAATATTATCTCATATTCGTGATTTAAGTGATGCAGTCTTTCTCTTTAGTATTTATTTATTTATTTATTTATTTATTTATTTATTTATTTATTTATTATATGTCTTTATTGATTTCAGAGAGAGGAAGGGAGAAGGAGAGGGAGAGAGAGAGAAACATCATTGATGGGAGAGTCATTGATCGGCTGCCTCCTGCACACCCCCCACTGGGGATCGAGCCCGCAACCTGAATATGTGCTCTGACTGGGAATCGAACCCTGATCTCCTGGATCCTAAGTCTGTGCTCAACTGCTGAGCCACACCTGCTGGGCTTCTTTAGTATTTACAGTGTCAGAAAGTATATTCTGTTTGGTACCCTAGGTAGGAAGAAAAATTGCCACAGTGAGATGTAAAGGAAGATGGATTTAATCTGGAATCCTGTTCTGGCTTACTGGCTCTGACTGCCAAATCTGTCTTGGCATTAATTTCCTCATCTTTAAAAATGGAAGGGCTGTTGCCAGGATTAAATGACAACACGTGAGAGTGCCACTTTCACTATTAGGCACATAGGAGCTACCTGGGGAAGGGTTAGTCAAATCCCATTGGGAATTCGCAGCAAGTGGAGCCTAGGCTTTCACAACCTAGTGAGACCACACAAAACCGTGTTCCCCCCAGATGTAAGTACAGCTGTTCTGTTTGCAGTGCCTGTCCTTTTTAGCCCTTCAACTTCCCATTTAAGATAGGAAAAGTGAAGGGAAGTCAGAAGGTGACAGTCCTCATGGCCACGTTAGAGATACACCTCCTCCCCTGGGTTTCTCTTTTTAGTCATGGATTAGATCAGAAAACTTGGACCTGTGAGTGAGAAATAACATTGATCAAACCGACTCCTCTCACTGGGTGGAAGAGTAAAAATCAATTGATACAGGATTCCTGGTTTATCGGGCATTCGTCAGCCAAAGCACAGACATTTCATCTTGGGTTTGAGTTTTTAGCATGTTAAAGAACTTGGAGGAAGAGCAAGTTCTTACTTGCTTTTTCCTACTGGATTATTGTGTCACTGAGTGCTGCTTAATTGAAGCAAGAATGCTATTTCAAGTAAAAGGCATCAAAAGACATTTCATTTAAACCTGGTTAATTCTCTACAAAGCCCTACAGGTAAACAAAATAGAGCAGCTATGTCCTTCTCTGTCACCTTCTTCTATTAATTTCAGTTCTTAATGTGATCAGCAGCTTTTTCTTTCAGGTTATTATAGCTAAGCAGAACTCTGCTTGTTAACAGAAGGAGACAAAGACATTGAGAGGAAAGGACAGAAAAAAGAGGGCCAAGAGCCTAAGATCTCAGGCTCATCCAGTGTCTGCTATACATGTCTATATGATCTTAGGTAAGACAACTTACCTCTGTGGGACAATTTCCTTAGACATAAAAAAGAGAGTGCATTAGATCAACTTTAATATTTTAAGGGTTAGGGTTTTCTCATTGAAAATCTCACAGTTCTTATCGATTTCTTCCCACCATATCTGGATACATATAAATACAATTTTATGTATAATATAACAGTAAGAGATGCCCTTGAGCCACACATATGGGCATACCTGTCCTCCATCCCCAACATCACTTCATGGCCAAATTATTGCTTCTCCAGTCATTATGTTCACTTTATATCTGTTGGAAATATAGCAGGAAGGAGAAAAGGGTGGTGAAAAAAATTGAACAAAGGGCTTAAACCAGCAGTGATTTAAGGAAAGTTCCTGGGAGCTGCTACATGACATTTTATTTATATCTCATTGGTCAGAAACTTGGCTACATTCGAAAAATGGATTTGGGGTAATCATGTACCAAGTTAAAATTTGGGAGTTCTTTTACTTGGAAGAAGAGAGATGTGATATGAGGTGACAACTAGCAGACTGCACTATAGAGACACAGAGATACATAGCTACATACTGAGTAAACAACAACAAAAAAGGTCAATATTAACTCCAGGAAAAACAAGATTTTGTATAAGGAAGGATATATCAGAATATACCACATGACTCAGTAGCGAATTGTATATACATGGTGATGATGACATAATAACTGAATGTTGATTTAAATAAAAATTGTGATGGAATAATTAATACCCAAAAGTTAGAAGGGACGTAAAGAACTAAATCCTCATTATCCATTATAGAAGTTCAGTATTTAATATCTATAACTCTGAAATCTAGAAATAAGGCTAAAGAAGATAAGCATTAATCAAATTTTCACAAAGAGTAATCAAAACTATAACTGCCATTGGTGGAAAAAATAACAGAACACTACAAATATTTGTCTAGCAGATCAATAACCTCATTTGGAACCTCAGGAAAGATGTTCCAGAGGAAATGATATTGTAAGATGAGTAGTCATTGGTGGTTCAAAGAAAAGTGTTCTTCATTCAGAAGGACTGACACAGCCATAGGTCCTAAGGTAGCAGGCAACAGCGCAGTGCACATGTGAAGGATTGAATACAGGCTAATGACAGGGAATTGCAGCAACAACTGAGGCTGGAAAAGCACAGATCTAACCATGCCGGGCCTTGCAAACAGTATTATAGATTTAGGTATTTAGGTTTAAGTCACCAGGAATTCACTAAGGGTTTAAAGGATGTGGTGTGATCCAGCTTGCATTTAAAAATGCACCTCTAGTCTGGATGAACTATAGAAAACTTGGAAATGTTGGAAGGGGACATATGTACTAGGAGCAGTTTTGTACAGCTAAGAGTAAAGGTGATGGTAATTTCACCTTGGTTGTTTGCAGTAAAACAATACAGACACATGAGTGGAACTGAGATACTTTGAAGCAAAAACCAGTTGGACTTTCTTTTTCTTTTTAATGTATAACTTTGTAAAATTCAGTTACTAATTTAGAACCTTGCTTTTTTGTCTCCTAGAGTCTAGCAGTATATACTTCCCAGATATTAATAAAAGTTGACCTGGCCGGCATAGCTCAGCAGTTGAGCATCAACCTATGATCCAGGAGATCGTGGTTCGATTCCTGGTCATGGCACATGCCCAGGTCGCAGGCTCAGTCCTCAGTAGGGGGTGTGCAGGAGGCAGCCGATCAATGACTCTCTTATCATTGATGTTTCTATCTCTCTCTCTTCCTCTCCCTCCCTCTGAAATCAATAAACATATTTAAAAACAAACAAACAAAAAACAGTTGAATGAATAAACACCTTAGCCTATATATAGGAAAATATTGATACCACCAAATTTATAAAAACTAACAGCCTTTGTTGTAAGGTGTCCAACATTTCTGGTGAAATTTTGACTTTGGGAAAGTACTGTAGTAAAGTATAGAAATGCTTTTCTTCTGAATTTAAGGGAAGAAATTGGTTATCTTATGGTAGATAAAACATAATTATTTGAAAATGAGGAATTGTGTCCAGAAGGCATGCTTTACCATAGCAACCTCAACAGTGAGTTGCAGTGTGTCTCTCAGTTTTACAAAAGGGTAATTTATCATCGGAGGAATGTGCCGGATATGTCACATTTTACTACCTGCTTATTTAGTTAGACAATCAAGATCTTGACTTTGGAAATAGAATTATTCTAAGTTTGGTCTGTTTTCAAGCTTGCAAATATAATATGTACATACTTTATATTCATTTTAAGTTTTAAATAAATTGAAATTCACTAAGTCACGCAAGCTCACACAGATTCTAGCAGCAAAGCCATATTTTAGTTTTCTTCTATGACTTATAACTGTGTAATTGATGTAGTCTCAAGTATTTTCCTCTGAGATTGACATTTTTTTTCTTATCTAAGCCATTAAAATTTGAGAATTTACACACATAATATAAATTGAAAAAGAGAATTTGAATTAAAATGTGAGCAAATGTACTAAATTTATTTTCATAATCGTTCCTATTGTCTCTACCCACTTATGTCTCTACTGTAGTTTCAAGTCTGGTAACTGAGTCTTTATTTTAGAGATCTCATTTTCTCCTGTTGTAAAGAAGATAATCTTTTCTTCTTTCTGAAGATCAAGAATGGCAAAAGAGGATCTTTCTTCCTGATTCATAACATTTAGCCTTTTATTTTTCTCAACATGTGTTTTTATGTACAGCTGGAAATTTGGGCCGATTTAGCCACAGGAGACGGCTACAAGGCCTGGAATGAATTGTTGTTTTCCTTCCCTAGGTAGGTGTTTTAGTTTTGTGCAAGTTGACCTGAAAGTGTGTGTCGGATTAGGCCTGTTTCTTTCACATTGCAGCAGGGTGCTCTAGCTGAGTCCAAATACATGTAAACTTCTTCCAAAATACTACCATAATACCCTTAGTTAAAAGCACTGTGTGTCTTGATGTTTAAACTTTGTGATAGAAGCATCTGTCTTTGTCCATTTCAACTACTATAATAGAATACCATAGGCTGAGTGGCTTATAAACAACAGAAATGTATTTATTTCTTACTGTTCAGAGACTGGGAAGCCCAAGATCAAGATGCTGACAGGTTCCTCGTCTGCTGAGAGTCTGCTGTCTGTTCATAGATGCCGTCTTCTCACTGTGTCCTCACATGGCATAAGGGAGTGAGGGAGCTTTGTGGGGTCTCTTTTATAAAAACATGAATCCCATTCATGGGAGTTTTGACCTCAGCACCTAATCACCTCCCAAAGGCCCCATCACCAAATTCCAACACATTGAGTTTAGGTTTCAACATACGTATTTGGGAAGAGAGGGGTGGATACAAACATTTAGTCTATAGCAGCATTGAAAGAATATGTTCTTAAAGAAACTGGAATTTGACTTCCTATATGAAGTCAAATTTTGTTACGCATGATGCTATATTTTATTGTTTAGTAAAGCAAGTAAAGATGTAACCTCTGTTTAATACTTCTAGAAATGAAATATTGAGATGAATGCTATAGTCAGACCAATGATGATTTTTAAATATTCTTATTTGAAAAATAAATTGCCATATTTCCTCAATTCTAAAGAAACTAATTATTAAATATTTTCACATTATTGCAAAGGTAAGAAAAAAAAAAAAGGCTTAAAACTCATACATGCCTTTAATGTTGTAGTATTTTTGTTTTCTCCCCATCTCCTCCACTTAAAGCTGATATTAAGTTGATGGTTGTTTTGTAGGCAATGCTATCTTTGGCCAGAGAAGATCTGGTATGTGCCACTGTCAACACAAACTAATTAGCATCACCTACTTTCAGGGAAGGCAATTAGGAAAACCATTGACAAGGCTAATAGTTTGAGAGATTTATATATGATGTTCTTCCTTTTTTGGCCGCTCTTTTAATTTCGCACATCTCATTCAATCATCCATTAGTACTTACTGAGTGTCTTACGTGTGCCGGGCAAGTATTCAAGATGCCAGAAAGGCAGACACAGTGATTGTCCTCCAAGATGTCACAATCCAGCAGGCAAGTAGGGTACAAGATCAGAATTCCTGTAACAGCAATAGTTATAAAGTGGTGTGGAGAACAGAAAAGGAGGCACCGGGTTCTGCTTTCGAAAGAAGGGAAAAGCTCACAGAAGGGGTGAAGTGTGAATTCTCAGATGGGTTAATAGTATTCAAAGTAGAGGAAATAAGACCACCAAAAGTACACAGGATAAAGGTACATGAGAATGCTGGAGAATGTCAAGACTATGCAGTGTGTGTCGGGGGAGTAGAGGTAGTTGAAGGTTGAAGCTATAAGGCACACTGTGTGGGTCTCAAGATTTATCCACACTTTATGATTTTCCCTCTCTCTCTATATATATAAAATGACAACTTAGTCCAACATACTAAGTCCCTTGATAGTCATGTACCACAAACAACCCTAATTCATTAATTTTCTCATTGTTTATTCTTACGACAGATAATAGTCTCTATCTTATATATGCATCATATAACTTGTGTAATTAGACTTGTATATTTTTATTTAAAAAGCTGAACGTTGAGTGAAGGGTAGAATTTATGCAGTTCTAATAGGGTTATTTTTTTCTTGCTTCTATGAGCATTCTTCTGCATCAGGTTACCATTTATTTGAATTTATAAATGACATTGACAAACAGCAAAAGTACATGATGTTCACATGTATTAACTTTTTAAAAATAGCAACATGCTTTAAAATCTAAATTGAAAAACTTGGAGACATTGGTTTTATTCTATGGAACATTAATTGAAAGTAGAATGTCATCCTGAATGAATCATTGGTATCATTTCTACTGGTACATTATCTGGAAAGAGTGACTGGAAGAGAGATATTGTGAAATACATTTTCAAACTGACATAGGCACTCTAGCTTGCATCAAAACAAGGAAGTAATCACAGTTACTACAGATAGATACCAACTTTAAAAACTGCCCTTAAGGAATTTCATTCCTAGTTAAAAAAAAAAAAAAAAAAAAAAAAAGCCCCTGACTTGTTAAAAATTGTGTGATCATGCTCCATGCAAATCCAAGAGCAAGCTCCATCTCTTTAAATAGTCATGACTTTGTCCTATTTTAAATGGTTAAACCGGAGATTGTATGAGATTCACTACATTTTGCCTGTGGCTACTTTCCTACCATGAAATTTCAGAGTTGGCTGTTATGTAAAACAAAGCAATTTCGCTGCAGCCCTCCTTGGAGGACAGCTCTGATATATGAAGGAAGCGTTGATCTATTGCTGTTTCCCTGAGTGGATACGGCAGCAGCCAAAGCAAAAGGGGTTGGCCGAAGAAGAATAAGTTGGGTGACAAGCGTAGGGTGTAGGTGTCAGTGCTGAGGTGACTGCTGTCTTAGATCAGCATCCAGCTGACGACCCACAAACAGAACCAGTCAAATGTGACAAATCTCCCCTTGCGATTTGATGGGATGCCCTGCTTGGCTTCTTGTAGCCAGAAGAAAAGCAGATTTCAGATTGAGGCTATGTAAATCCATCCTGAGATAAAGCAGGATTTTCTATGCTAATTTGTATTATTTTCCATAGGAAATGAGACTAGAGGAGAAAGGCCTTGGTGAAACAGACTTTAGCAGTAACCCTGTATTAGGAGGCCCCCTCTTCCCCTTGTCTTGAATGCCGGTTTCATGCTGGTGTTTTGGTTTTATGCTTTTTGAAAAAAGTAGGATGGCTTCTGCGAGAGCCGCCGTGAAGCTGCGGTTGGATGGCAGAGCGCTCACTGCCAGGCTCGTGGTTGCGTGTGCCAGAAGCCCGGGAAGGGCCTGTGCCGTAGGGTGGCAGCTGGTGCGAGCTGCAGGCTGTGTCAGCGCGCTATGTTGGGACCTGGGGTCCAGGCAGACAGTGAGCCGGGTCAGCTTGGAACAGACCCGCGCACCCCTCAGACAGCTGGCCCGGTAACTACACTCTAGCCAATCTTGGGAGGGAGACTCGTGGAATAACATTAATTTTCTTCTCCAGCAGACGGTAAGGTAACCGAAGCCAGGTTGATTGCGCTGCCTTGGGATTTTTACCTAATGATCTTCTGGAAAGCAGGTGCATTGGCAGGGATTTCACGCTTCTGAAAACCCAACTAGTATTACAGAGTAAACCTTTGCCGCCTGGGGGTTTTCCAGGAGTGGGGTGCATTAGTGTGAGATCATTACAAAGCATTTTGCTGACTACTGCAGTATTAACGACACTTTTATGACTGGCGGGTAATGACTGTCAAGAAATAAGAGTTTATATCAGTTCAAATTGTGATTTTAAATCAAACTAGCCAGCTGTTAGATGCATCCAACGCACGAGGAATTCTTCTTGGTAATGTTTGGTGTTTCTCTTACATCCATCATGTTATTAGATTAGTACTTGCAACCTCGATTGTTTTGCATATGCCTGATGTAAGTTTTATCATGACAAAAGCAAAGCAGGTTGTCACTTCTAAGAAGCAATTTCCATGTCCCTGTGGAAACTTAAGTTTCCTTCAGCATTGAACTACTTGAAATTACTGCTGTTTGTTAAGTATCTGATTTTTTAAAGTAATACTGTTCTTTTTTTAAAATTTAAAAACTGTACCCTTACTTCCTACATCATTGAATGCAAAGGCATCTAATGTGAGCTCATTCGACTCTTCTCCCTTCCCACACTTCTAAATTGCCCATGTCTTTATTTGCCTTTGCTTCTTGTCCGAGAAAAATATTTTCCTCCAATCAATACCTAGAGCCTTTTCTGTTTCTCTCATTCTTTTCACTTTTAGTTCCTCTACATTTGGGTTCCATCTCTCTTCAGCATCTTAAGTCTCTTCTTTCTTAGATTCACACTATTTTTTCTTTTTTAAATTTATTTTTCAATTACAGTTGACATATAGTATTATATTACATTCAGGTATACAGCATACTGATTAGATGTTTATGCCTTATAAAGTGATCACCCCAGTAAGTCTAGTACCCATCTAGAACCATGCATAGTGGTGCAGTCACTAAGGAAAAAATTAAAAATAGAACTACCATATGACGCAGCTATTCCACTTCTGAGTATTTATCAGAAGAAACCCAAAACACTAATTTGAAAACATATATGCACCTCTGTGTTCATCGCATCATTATTTACCATAGCTCAGATAAGCAACCTACATGTCTATCAATAAATGAATGGATAAAAAGTATGTGTTACATATATACAGTGGAATATTAGATTCATTACTATTTTAAAATAATCAAACAAACCAACCCTGCCTTGATCCTGCTGTAGCCTACAATACCTCTTTAGCTCCCCCTTTTTTCCATTGTAAACTTCTTGAAAGAATAATCTTAATCTCCTGTTAACACTTTGTCTCTTGCCCCAGCTCTCATTCAACTCTGTGCAGCTCTCTTTGCTTTATCTAAGCAGCTCTTTCAAAAATGACTGATGTGTCCCAATCCATAAATCTACCACTCCTCACACTGCACCCTGCCTGAAGTTCACACTTGACCCTACTGAGGATCCCCTCACTTTTGAACCTGCATTTCTGTGGCTTCTCGAGTCCCTGGACTCTTGTCTCTCTTCCCTGGCCCTTCCTCTTCTGATTTCTTTACCTAGGGTTATGCAGAAGTTCAGTTCCTTGATCCCTTTTTTAAATATCTTTTTCTTTGTAATCCCAACTCATTACGTCAGTTTCAAATACATATTGGTGACCTTCACATTCATGTCATTACCTTGTCCTCTTTAATCAAAATTTCAACTCCATAAAGGACATCTTAATTCTAAGAAGTACCTCAATGTCATCATGCCCAGCTGCAATCTGTTGACATAGTAACGCTTCCTCCTGACTTTCTTATTTCTATTAAGGACACAGCCTTTGACCTAGACACCCAGTCTTACCAATGTACTCATTGTTGATTTCTTCCTACCCCTTGCCATTGACTTGGCAAATAGCTTGTTCCCATCTCTGTAGCATTTCTCACCTATTCTGTATACTTGATCTTTCCATTTCCCTTTCTCAAAACCACTTACACACTATTGTAAAAGATTTATTTTTATTATTAATGCTGTTATCCGATTCCTATTTGTTTCTTCCAGTTAAAGAGTTGAGAAATTAAAATAATGACTACATTTTGGCACTCCCTTACACAGAAGTCTTCGGAAGCTCTTTATTACCCGTAGCAGAAAGAACAAATGCAGGCTGTCAAGACTCTCCCCCTAATAGTCAAGTTCATCTCTCCTGACAGGGTTCCGCACTTCACCCTGCAGACTAAATTCCTTGCTGTGCCCTTCATGTTCTTGTGCTTTCTCAAGTATTCATCTTTTCTTCACTATTTCTTCCACCAACAGTTTTTTTAACTCCTCCATCATTGCCTGCTAAATCTATCCTGCCTTACATTTTTCTGAGAAATAGTAAAAAATCACTAACAATGAACTATATACACATGTATCATATATTTATAAGTAAGTGATATATAAAAATAGATTTTCTTAACTGGCTGATATCCCACAGTGATTAGTATATTGTATCTCTACTGAGAACTCTGTTTTAATGATTTATTTATTTAATTACTTAAGGTTAGCAGAATACCCATGTGTATCAATAAATACTTTTTGAGGGAGTAAATGAATTTAACTGATTGTTTTTAATTAGAATCTCTTGGCTCATTACCTTGATATTTCTTAAGCTAACAGAGTTATCAATTTTGCTTTTATCTGTAGTTTTATTCTCACAGACTTGTACATTGTTTTATATGTTGCACCTATGGAAATAGTTAAATAGGTTTATCAAAAAAGGAGAGTCATAGGTACCTAACAGATTTGCTGGCACTTCAAGGACTTTTGTTGGTTGTTATTATAATAAATTTAATAAAATATATGAGAAATCATTACTAGTGTCCAAAATTTTAAAATATACACATACACATAAATATATATGTACACATAAAATATACATCTCATTCTCTCCATGTGTGTGTTAGCATGCAGTGAAATTCTTTTTTGTCAGTATGACATTTATCCGAGGCATTTACAGAATGATTAGCTCAGCTCCTCTCTGCCAGTATCTTCTTTTATGTATGCTTATTCTGGTTTTCCTAAGCCATTACCTTCTGATTTTCTTTGTTCAACAACTCCTCTCTGTTGGTTAAAAATTGGCAACAGATACTCAACTCTGGTTTTTTGTTGTTAGTTTTATTTTGCACTCTTCAGCATTAATTTAAGTTAGGTAAGTGTTTGAGATTTATTCTACTTGGACAATTTTCTCAAAATTTTCCTGAATCTATATAATATGATGCTTCTGACCTTTTGCATGTAATATTGTATATAACGGACCTACTACTGTGAAAATTTTGCCCAACTTCTAATATCAGTTCCATACTCCTGAGTCTGTCCTCAAATCAGAAGTTTTCATTTTACCATGCCATTGGACTCCCCCCCACCCCAGTACTTAAAAAGTTGATATTAACAAATTTAGCTATTAAAATTTTGAACAAGTTAATAATTGTAACCTGTCCAAAGTGATAAGACTCTTGGGAGCTGGGATAGGAAAAGATGGTCTTCTATGAGGAACAGTACTTCATGTAAACCTATCAGCAATGCCATGAGGCGAAGCTATTGACTTTGTTGTGCAAATGGGAAACAGTTCAAATTGTAGAGCTGGAATTTAAACCCATGACTTTTGATTTTGCAGCCCATGTTGTTCCATTACCCCTTCTGTGTTGAAAAGTTCCTCATGCTCTGGGAAATCCCTATTCTCTAAACCACATAAAAAAACATTCATCCTATATCTGGTTTCCTTCAGGCCCACTCTCCTTTATTTAAAAATAATTTATCACTTGATTTGGAATCATCTTAACCTACTTATGCTGTTTGTTTGCTACAGAGTTGCTGTCTTAACCCAATTAAGATGCAAAACCCCTCTGAGCATCCATCTTTCTGAAATGGGCAAGGTTTATCTCCAGGGGATCATTAGCTCTGTATGATCACACCACTCATACACTTAGTCTGCTTCTATAAAACTGTCCTTATATTGGATTTAGCCTCCCTTCTTTCAGAAAACATACTGCTTATCTTTATGGTTAAACAAGTGATCCGATGAAAATCTGGATGGCTTCTAAGGAAAGTTGACAATTTTTACACTGCTCTTTCTGAATATTCCTTCCATTATGGTAGGTCACAATGCTGTATTTCTTTACACAAAATTGCCAAAGAGGTCCCTAGAAGCCATCATGACCTGATAATGGGTCATGATGAGTTGAGCTTTTTTGTGCTGACTTATTTAAGTACGTGAACTCAGAAGTGTTGTCTTTGAGTATTAGTCATGCTAAGCTATACTGGGGTGACAGTTTTCAAACCCATAGTGGGTTAATGTAGTAAAGGTGCATTTATCCTTTATGCAGAGTTGGATGCAGGCCTGGAAGCTCCTCTGAATGACTTTCTCCAAGTAGTGAGTCAGGGAGCTAGGCTCTTATCACCATGTGGCTCCACTGCATTGGTGTCTGTTGCTGGCAGGTATGTGGCGAATGGATACATGTGGTCCTTCCCCACTAGATTTAATCACTACTCTGCTGGGTCTACTTATGCTTAACTAATAAATAAGCTTACACATAGCTAGATTCGAAACAGGAACAATTATAAGAATTCCAACCTGGAGCCACAATTTCCAAAGTACACTCTCCATTATCACTTCTTTGATACCATACACTTTATGACCTTAATGACCCTAAGTGCCTTCTCACTACATACTGCTCCTTGAGAAACAGATTTCAAATGACAAGCAACTAATCTCCACACAGGTTGAACTTGGTGTCCAGAAATACTAAAAATCAAAGAAGAATCTTATCTTTTAGAAGATTAGATAGATTTATACATTTCTTGATCAATTATGGTACATTATGGAAAATTCTCTCAACATAGAATTCAGTAAGCTGTTACTGAATTCCCTTCCCCTTGCATCAGTACCTGAAACTTGGGCCACTCACTGTCCCACTAAGAGATGGTGGGCTCTTCATCCTTAACCACATACCTGATCTCAGATGCTAAAACCCAGCCTTGTCACAGGTCTGATAAGAATTTGCTCCTCAGTACAGCCCATAGGTAGGACATGTCTGGTAAACTGCGAAAGAAGACAATGACTTTGATTCAAGCCCAACCCTGCCACAAATTCTCCATTCATGGGATGCAAGACTAAAGACACTGTGCTATAGGAAGTGGGTCATTTGCCTTCCTTACCGGACAAGGCAGAATCTTAAGAGTTCAGCCCGTGTGGATTTAAATCTCAGCTTTTCCACTTACCAGCTGTGTGACTTTGATCAAATCACATAGTATTCTGAGCCTCAGTTTTTTTATGTGAAAAAATTACATATATCCCATAAATGATTGTGAGACTTAAGGCACTTTTGATAGGTAGGTGCTTTATAAATGTCAGTTCCTTCTGTAAATTAGTAACAAAGACCCAGTGATCTTCATAATCATATAAGTAACTATATTAGAAATTATAGTAATAGGAGGCATTCAAGAAAGTGTCAAGTTTAGCCCTGGCCAGTGTGACTCAGTGGTTAGAGCATCAGTCTGTACACTGAAAGGTTGCAGGTTCGACTCCTGGTCAAAGGCATGTACCTGGTTGCAGGCTCTATCCCTGGCCCTGGTCAGGGCCCATGCGGAAGGCAACCAATTGATGTGTCTCTCTCACATCGATCATTTTCTCTCTCTCTCTCCCTCCCTGCCACTCTCTCTAAAAATCAATGGAAAAAATATCCTCTGGTGAGGACTGACAAAAAGAGAGAGAAAGAGAGTGTCAGGTTTAGCACCTTACATCTAGACCTGGAGGAGGTAAAGGGATGCACACATCTGAATTTTCTGTGAATTGTTTGAAAATGCATATCCCTGGGACTCGTTCAGGTTTGCTGACTCAGAAGCCCTAGGATTAGAGCTTGTGCATGTGCAGTTTGAAAAAGCTTCACAAATGAGTCAGACACATACCCCTAATTAAGTGTCATGAGCTAAAGGCCTCCACAGAGCATGGAATATAAGAGGTACTCAGCAAACATTTTGGAATTCAGAGGATCCATGCCTTGGCCCAGACCCTACCTCCCATAGCTATAGCTCTTTTCTGCTCCTTCCTGGCTGCCAGTCACTATGACATCAACCATCATTTATCTTAGAGGAATCCAACCCCTCCCAAAGGAATATTGATGTTTCAAAGTATATCTCCCACCATTTGCAAGAATGCAGGTAAGACAATAATACAGCTACTTGCTTTTTTGTGTATCTTCACAATAATAGAATTTAGAGCCTTCAGCAAGAGGATTTTATAGCTGTAATAATACTAGCTAATATTCATTGAGCACCGACATGGAACAGACTCCAGGTAAAGCACATGTTCACAAAATCCCTTTGTAGTAAGTACTATGAATATCTTTATTTCACAGTAAGGAAATGGAGGCACCCAAAGGGTGTTTAACTTGTTCAAGTTTATATAGAAAGTTTTTTAGAGTAAGATTCAAAGTCTAAAGACATTTTTATGTCTTCAAAGTCTAAAAAGAACTCAAGTGCTCATTCTGATGATAATGGTGTCCTAGCTGGCATTTCTATGCAATCAGGCATTGTATATCATCAGTTTCACAGAAATTGATGTTGTATTGACAGATTGATTAGTAACACTAATGTTTCAAACAGCCATATTCAGGCCATTTTCATGATACAACAAAAGTGGCAATGGGATGGGGTAGGTCTGGAGATGCCAAGACCACAGTAGATAAGCAATTTCCTAGGGCCTGAGGTAGAGTAGACTTTAGACTGTGAACACCCTACTAAAATTGCTCATCTGTTTGCTTGCTATCTCCTTCCCTGCCTTATTTTTCTTCATTTATATTTACTTGATTCTGTATATGCACATGTATTAGCAGTCAGGAGATAAAATAGGTAGTAAGAAGTTCGAAAATATCCAAGAAGGATGACCCAGGTACTATCTATCACATCACCCTGTTAATTCCATACATAACCCCTATTATTGCCTGGATATTTTATGTAATGATTATCTATTTATTTCTTTATTGCTTCCTCTCACTATATGAGATCTGGGACCTTTGTATATCTTGAATAGCATTATAATGACTGAATAGGTGTGCTGAGTCCAAGGGTGAGAGAGGAAAGCTCATGTTTCACAGTGCCAGACAAAAAAAGTAGAGTCTAGAATCCATCAAGGTCAGGAAAGAGAGAAACATACCAAAAAGACATAAAGAGTGGTGTTAGTAGAGATGGAATTTATGTACCTATAGCAGGAATATTCTGTTGTGTGTTCTCTTTTGCAAATGTGTGTGAGAGAAGGGAAGAGGAGGAGAGGGGAGAGAGAGAGAAGCAGAGAGAGAGGGAGAGAGAGAGTAGGGGCCAGGAACCTGGAGGTAAGAAGGGCTTATCAATGTGTGTTTATAGGCAGAGAGAAGCAAGAACCCAACAGGTGGCTCCTTATACTCTTGTAAACTCTAAATGCTCATGAGTGAATGAAGGACCAAGCTGAGAAAAAACAGTAGCCTGAACCTAAGAGAGTGGTCCAGCAAGGAAGAAAGGAGAGATTGAGCAGCTCAAGTTGCTAGTGCTCGGTCATTAGGTGCACGGAGGTGAAAGAGCCGAAGCAGACGCTCAGAGCTCGGTGAGCACGTGGGCATAGTCCTGCCATCTTTGACGAGAAGCATATGTGAGCAGCAGTTACAGGGCAAGAGGGTTATCACTTAAGTTTGGTAAGTTGAATTTAATGTACTGTGGATTGTGCTAACAGCCCATATGTTAATGGACCAGTCAGTGAATAAGTGGCTCCGAAACTTGAGAAAACACGTCTGGAGATTCAAATTTGGGTGTCACCAACAAAGCAATACCTTCACTTTTCTCAAAACCTCCAAATTTACTTGTCTTAAGTTGATTGATGATTATTCCTTAATATAGGGATATGACTGCCCTACTATCAATATACATATTCCCTGCTATAATAAATATTAAGAAGAAAAAGTGTTTTACAGTTATTGGTACATATTCAGTGTAGCAATACCCCACCACCAGTGGAGTGGAGCAAGGTTATGAAATTGCTTAGATTTAGTCAATCTATTCTATGCAGCCAAGCTTGAGGACACAATTTGTAGCTTGGGAGTTAATTTTAGACTATATTCTAGTCCTTGGGGAAATTCTTACATCGCAGTGTGCTACAAGCATCCCCAGAATGCTTCTTCTAGCCATCCAGAAATTTGTTATAATGATAACTATCTCTGAGTGACAGGCAGTATAAAATCCTGATTAAGCAATGGATCCAGACTACTTGGGTTTGAGTCCTAGCTCCTCCATTTCCTACTAATGTTACCCATTCACTAAACATGTCAAGAGGAGATAGTAATAGTACCCACCTCAAAGGGTTGATATGTAGATTAAATGAAGTTATTGATTTCCAGTACTAGAACAATGATTGGTGTTTTAAAAATACTAAATAAATGTTAGCTCATATATTCAAAATGTTTAGGAATTATCACCATTCTCTACTCATAGCAATGTTCAGTAAATACTGGTTGAATGAAAGTTTTTACTGAGCATTTACTAGGCCACTTTTATAGAACTAAAAATGGTGATGGTAGTGTTCTGGGAAAACCCGACATACTACCTAAACAGTGTGACATGACCAAAACATGGTACCTGTGAAAGTACATGGCCAGTTGGCCTATAGATGATTAAATCAAGAAAAACAATCTACTGGGCTAGATTAGTAGTCATTAAAATTCCTCAAAGAAATATCATTGGACTACCTTTTTTATAATTACATAAATCTTGCTTCATGCTGTCATTGGTTTCTTATATACTTATGTCCACATTACTTACACATTATACATTAAAAGAAATAAATAGAACTTCAGAGTTATTACTCTGTATGTATTGCATTCTTTATACAAAAGAAATGTGTGCGTGTGTGTGACATTGACAAAATGATTACTTCCTATGCCACTATTTTTTATACAAAAGACTCAGAAACAAAGAGCCTTTCAGAAGTTGTTGAATGATCAACAGAAAGTGTACAGTTGCAAGCAAAGTGGACAGAAGTATGAATAAAAGTTTCAATGAAGTAAATGTCAAATAATGTAGTAGAGATTTATTATCACAGCAAAATTAGAAATAGATCAACCGGAACTCTAAAATAGAGACGACTGTTATTATACTCATATGATTATGATTACTATTGCTAATATGTATCAGGTATATACTATGTGCCAGGTATACTTGACATATGTTATCGTCACAACTTATCCCTTGTAATAATTGTTTGGTAGATGCGGTTATTGTCCTTGCTTTAGAGATGAGAAACCAAGAAACAGAGACAATTACAAAAAAAATAACTTGCCTGAGACTTGACACAAGATAGATTGACTCTAGAACCCATGCTGAACCATCACACCAATTTAGACAAAATACTTTGCAGTTTATGAATCCTTTCTTATGTATTTTATCCCATCCCATCTTTGCAATCTGCCTGCAAGGTGTTATTTCAGAGTGTGTCAGTTGTACAAAGCCACACAGGTACTATTGACAAGGCTCAGATGGAAACCCCAGTCCTCTCCTTTGCAATCCCACTCCCTTTCCATTAGAACCTAGCCTAATAACTTGACAATTCTTAAGAGTTCATAAATTGGTAAAGCAAACAATAGACACAAAATTAAGATGGTCACCTAGTGAACACAATGTGCAAAGGATGCTTGGTTACACATTTATCTATTGAACTTTAACCAGGCAAATGGATGGCACATGGCAGAAGAATTTCTATAAATTCATGATATTTGTTAATATTGAACAGTGTTGTGAAAAACAAAACAGAGCACTGGATTTGAGTCAAAACTCAAGAGTTCTAGGTCTCCTGGTATTGGGATTTTCAACATCTAATGATTTGGTCATTATATATATAATATCTGACATGTTTACCTCAGAGACATTGTGAAAATCAAATGAGATGCTACATAGTCCCAAACACATGACATTCATACACCATCAGTCATATAAGTGCTCAGTATGTGTTTGTAGAATAAATAGGTGAGCATGTGACTGGCATGTGGAACAGCATTTACCTTTAAGTGTGTATGTAGTCAATGTGTATACAGTATATACATGCAATTACACAAGCACTAACTGATGAAATGGATATGCTCTGTCATACCTTATTCATTTGTGTGCCTGTCACAGAAATATTTATTTTATAGACTTCCAAATGTATGTTTATCGAATTAAACAAAATTAAATATATCTTATGTTTATGGTTCTTTAGTCCTTTAACTTAATATTCTCAAAGCAGCCCTTGGGGGGGGAAAATGTCACCTGGCAATTAGGCATACACACAGAAACACAAATTTGTGTCGCTTTGCCAGAATCAGGTCCGCTTTCACCCCAGTCACATTCATTCGCCTTGATTGTGAAAGACACACGCCAGGAGTTTTCGGAAGTGGAGGGTCAACTGTCCAACTCCTCCCAGTTTGCCTGGGCCTTAGGCCACTGCTGCCCTCACATGTCGCAGAATATAGTAAGGGGGGGGGTAAAGCATGTAAATGCAGGTGACAGAGGGTACAAGTCATGTGTGTCTTGAGGTGGGTTTGGGTAAAATGCACTGAGAATTCAGAAGGTGAAGAGGTCATTACCTCAACTTTGTGAGTCCAGGGAAGAGGGAGCATTTAAACTGGACCACAAAGTGTCAATAGAGTGATGTGCGGAGTTTCTGAACAAGCAGGATGGGGTAAAATCTGGGGCAAAGGCAGGAAGATGGGGACCTACATACAGGACTTCAGCTTTTCTGGAGCCTGGAAAAGGAAGTGTGCACTTCAGTCCTATTTGCTCAGGACTGGGGGCGGTCCCGGGATATGGAGCTTTAAGTGCTAAGCCAGGAAAGTGGGGGCATGAGCTGGTCGTTCCCAGCGTGCACGCTGGCACAGAGCCTGGTCACTGGCTGTCGAGAGTATGAGCTGATTGGCCTTTAGCTGTGACACATAAAAGTGTCTCAATACTTTGATAAATAAAGTTTACATTTTTAACCATAACTCACTTCCCTCATTTTAGGCTTTTAAAAGTTATTCTCTCTCTTTACTTTCAGCACTCTCCATTTCCTTAGTCATCAGGATCAGGTGAAGGCATATTGATGTAGCTCTCGCTTCCTGCAGGAGAGTTAGCTCAGCAAAATAGCTCTAGAATTCAACCACGGAATTTGTAATTGGAGAACTGAGTTCAGATCTCTTTACTCAGTTTGACCTTGAGCAAGTCACTGTCTCTCTGAGCCTTGATTCTTTGTCTTATGATTGAATATAAGATAGTAAACTTTAGACAATGTAAGGCAGCTAAGTGTCTACTCAGTCTGCCCAAGTGTCCTCCAACAGGAATACAGGATTGGGACTAGGAAGGAAGTTTATAAGCTAAGCGGCAGGGAGGTGATAGGCCTAATTGGAAGGTCATATTACTGAGACAAGGACATGGTGAGGGTAAGAGAGTGGAGTTACCTACTGAACTACCAACAGAGGAAAAAGAACATCAGAGTCATTGCAAAAGCAGTCGAGAAGATGATCATCCACAATTTATGCAGTGTCACAGACTTAGGAGATGGGTGATTCGAAAGAGTTGTGTTCGGGTTTACCGTACCTCTCAGAGTAGGGACTGCAGCTGTGTACTGCTTGGCCACCAGGGGTGGGATTTAGGCACAGCCTCTTTGTAAATTAGTTTTTAAAATGTCTTTTTGTAGCCTGGCAGCATGTGGCTCAGTGATTGAGCGTCAACCTAGGATCCAGGTGACCGGGGCTCAATTCCCGGTCAGGGCACATGCCCGGGTTGTGGGCTCGATCCTCAGTCAGGGGCATGTAGGAGGCAGCCGATCAATGACTCTCTCATCACTGATGTTTCTATTTCTCTCTGCCTCTCCTTTCCTCTCTCTGAAATCAATAAAGACTTTTGTTTTAAAAAAAAGTCTTTTTGTAAATGTAGCAAAAATATAGAAAATATATAAAACAAGGTCAATTGCATGAATTATAAAGTGACCGCCTCATATCAGGAGTGAGAATTTTGTTAGCCACACTGAAACTTTCTGGTGCCCCCTCCCAATCACAGCCACCACTCCTCCCCTAAAGAGTAACCATCATCTTGACTTTTTTGGTAATATTTTTCTTACTTTTATTTATATTTTTATTATCCAAATGATGTGCATACCTAAAATATACAGTTTAATTCCTGTTTTTAAATGTTGCTAAAGTCTCTTTTAGTCTATAGATTTCTTCCCATCATGTCTATCTCTAGTCTCTCTCTCCCTCCCTCCCTCCCTCTCCCTCTCTTTACCTCTCCCTCTCCACCCCTTTCTCCCTCTCCCTCTCTTTCTTTCAGAAACTGGAAAACGTGTGTGTGTGTGTGTGTGTGTGTGTGTATACACACACACACACACACACACATATATATATATTTGTTTAGTTGCCCACTTTCTGAATTTGGCTGATTGCATCTTCGTGATATAGTTTAATATGCTCCCCTGTCCTCTGTATTCTCTGTAATTTGCTCACTTTTGCGAAAGCTTCTTTCAAAAGTAGTGTCATTTTCTCCTGTTGGGTGGTATATAATGTTCAGTTATCGTGTGTGTGTGTGTGTGTGTGTGTGTGTGTGTGTGTGTGTGATGTTAGCAACCATTAATTCTCAGTACCTAGACCCATTAATTAATTTAGGATTACTAGCATGGACATGTTCTATTATTCCTGGCCAGAATTATTCAATAAATAGAAACTCTCATTTATGCTTTAGTTACCCAGTGGCACGATTTATATAGGAAAAGCAAGAGAAATGCTGGATTTCTTTTCCTATATGTCTCTCACTTAGCTCTTTTAGATGCCAGTCTAGATCTTGACAAACACGTGTCCTATTTTGAATGCCATGCATTTGAGGAGGGGGCATAAAGAACACAAACACAATTAAAATAAATAACTATATCTTGAAATACGTACCCAACAAACTTATGCTTTCACATTTTGTGATTTTTTTTCCCCAAGGATATTTGGAAAGATAGTCATTTATTCTCTGCTTACTTTTTAATCCATATTATCTCAATTATTATTACTGCTCAAGATAGATAATATCTAACCCATTTATATTTTTTAAATGTTCAGATTAACTTATTTTTCCTATCTACTTCAAACTTTATATTCTAATACAATATTTCTCAGTTTAGTCATTAAAAAAACCTAACCCTCATGTTCTAATGACATTTAGAGAGCTTTGGAATTATGGGTCACCCTTTTTCAAATCACCCTTCAATTCTATGTGATGAACCCATTAGTAGCAGAAGATAGAATCTTTCCAGGATATATGGCCGAAGAGCAGCATTTGATAAATGGTTAGAGAAGTAGCCCTTGCTTCCTGAAATAGAAATAAAAGAACAGGGGACTAATAATGAATAAAGAAAATAGCCAAAGAAATTCCCGAAATAATAACTTTCATTTGAAATTGCCCACTTCACTTTAATGTTCATTCTTTACTTTCTGATGACTAAGAAAAAATAATATGAGAAGAAAGCTCCAATAAGCAATGATAACTTTTAGTATTAAATTTCCTACTTTGCTTTTAAAGCCTGTCACATAAAGAAATTTTATCAGTGGAGGAAGCAAACACTTTCACTGATACATGAGTGAACCATCCTTGCCTTACTGCATTCTAATTCCTTGATCTGACTTTTTAATGTACAGAATTTAAACACCTGAAAATCATTAATTCATTCACAGCCCAGCAATACAGAATCCATCAAACAGATAGGCACTGCTTACATTTAGGATGTGGACTCGGGCATAAGAACATTTCATGGGAAGTGGTGTAGAAACTCAGAGAAAATTAAAATTAAAAGAAAAAAGCACCAAACATATATATTTTACAACTGCACCTATAGGGATTGCTTCCATTTGTGGCCACCATTGATTTTTCATAAAGATCCGCTCAAATACCTCCTTGAAAACATTCTTTCCATAAAGGAGTCAAAATAATATCAACGACAAGTGGTTTCTTACTTGCAGGAAGTCTTGGTGAACTTTGCTCACATGCATTGTTCCCAATTATGATGCCACTTTCACATAGGTCTCTCAGCTTGGCTCCCATCCAGGCCGTTAGGTGAAATTAGGCCCAGAAAATCGGATTATTACCTCCCAAGGGAAACGTCTGATAAGCAGCAGATGATTGCTCATCTCCTTGCTCCTTGCTGGTGTTGAGGTGTTGCTAGTTGCAAAGCCAATTTGTTAACAATTAGTACTCATTAGAATCATTTCCTGTTATCAATTCTAAACGTTTGACAAGGCACTTTTAGGAAATTGGACCCCCAGAAGTAGCTATCCATAAGTGTTGAGCAATTAAAAATCTTCAAGATCCAATGTAATTCCTAACCAGAGTCATCAGTTTCCCAGTAATTATTTTTGCTTTGGAACCCACCTGCTATCCTGTCCAGTTTAAAGATGTGCTGGAGCAAGGACATACTTCTTAATTAGCAGAGGTCGTGGATAAGTCAGTAGAGGAACAAAAGGAATTTTCTTTCATTATCTGCTTTAGCTGTTTGTAGTATATCTTTAAGGGACAAAAATTGCCAGCTTGCAATGTGATGTATGTATTTGTGAGAGTGTGAAATTAAATGCATTACTTCTGTTATCTAAACATCTAAGCTTAGTTTGTAAGTCTGTGTTCACCTTTGTACATTACGAACACTAAATATAGAATCATAAATGGAGTCATTGTGCATTACATTAGAATTTAAATATTGCCAATGTCAGCTTTTTCTGAAATGTTATATATGACTTTAATAAAATTAGCATAAATACTATATGCAATTGAAATTTTTTTCAGAAAAGCCATTGTATATATCTAATTTTTCAGTATAGATCTGCATGCATTGCTGTGCTACAAATTCATATTCAATAGATATGCTCTTATTACCTAATTAAAATATTTATTACTTCTACAAATATCATCTACTCATAGCTGCTTAAATGTTCTTTATTTAAACTAAGAAAATGTGCCTCATTTTCTCTCTAAGAAGTAATGGTCATTCCATATGAAATATTCGGTTATTTTTTTAGGATCAGAATTAAAGCTCTGAACGACACCCCCTATCTTCTGGTCACTTTCCACATCACTCCTCAAATTTTCCCTTGCCTCTGTAATTCTTTTATAAATTTAAATAATTGCTCCTATTCATCTTTCCCTAGACTTAATGCTGAAAATATTTCTTCTAATTGCTGCAAAACATGGAGAGGTGAACTAAATATATTTCTGTCCTTACATTTCTTATTCCCATATTAAAAGCTTCTATCAATGGAGAAATGAAGTGTATGTTCTTTTTTGAAATGCCCTGTGCTCAACCCCTCTATCCTTAATAAACAGAGATGGTATTGACACAAGTGAATTTTGTTTAACCACACTACATTTGCTTCTTAATTAGTGAATATTCATCTGTCATCAGCAGCAGCTATGACACCCCTCCCTGCTAACATGTTCTGTCATAAATAATCAATGAGGCACTATTAATATTCATGAGCTGGAATCTGTGTAGTCATGTGCACTGATGCAGAGACGGGGGAGTGTTGCCATGAACTGACTGGAAACTCCGTGTGTCTCGGTGAGCGCAGGATACTTCGGGAAAGCAAAGGAGAGCATGCTGCTGCGCACCGCCCGGCTTGTGCTCCCAGCCAACAGCGGTTTGTCTGTTTCTGGACTGAAGTGACTGATGAAAAACAGTAGTCAAGTCTGGAGGGTGATTCCCTTGCAGTTCACTTGCCTTGCAGTTCTGGGGAAATTAGAAGATTGGCTCTCTCCCTCTGCTTCTTAGAATGGGCTGCAATTTGTGCACTTTTCAGAAAAGAGAGGAACACTACAAACTGCTGTATGAAGTTTCCCAGGTGAGTGCAGGCTCTGAGACCAGCAACTGAACAGCCAAGCTTTGTGTTGTCTGAAAGGTGGGCAGTGAATTGTGGCTAGCTTTCTTTTTCCTTTCAGGAGATTGCAGAATTGAGGGCAGACTCGCTGGTTTGTGGGCTTTTTATTTGGGTTTGGGGTGGCAGTTTTCAGCTTCCTTGCCACTCCCCCTTCAGATGACTTCCTGTGGGATTCTTTTTAACATTTTTTGGTATCTACTGCCAAGATGTCAGTCAAGGAAAAGGGGTAACACTGAGATCCGTGTCTGTCATATTTTGAGACACCTCTTTCATTTTGGAATAGTGTTGACATTTGAAAAGCAAATGTATTATTGTCTGCATAAATATTGGGATTTAATAGGTCTGTGATCTCAGTTATTTTGAATAGACAGGAAAAGTTTCTTGCCAAATCTTGTTAGCCGGAGGAATTATTTGATTAATTAGGAATTTTTGCTTCGGTTTAAGAGGAAGACCCGGTATATTTGTATTATAATGAGGGGGGAAAGCATGATATATCTTGGTTTAAAAGGGAGATGAAAAAAATTTTCATATCACTTGTTCTTGGATCCCTTTTCTAATTTTTTGCCTGTTTAGTATTAGAAATTAATTTTAAGCGCTTGTTAGAATATCTGTATGTGTTCTATGAAAAGGTGTATAAATTCAGATGTCTTTTTAGTGTATATCTGAGGGCTTTTCAGAAAAAAATAAGAAAACTGTATCCCTAGCCTTCATAGTTTTTATAGAATTGTATTAATTCACTATTTTATTTAGGCAGGTGTTTGTTTTATTCTGGAGGTGTATGCTCAAGTCCAAATTCCTTGTTTGTCAAAATAAAGTTTATTCCTCCAATCTTCCAGTTTGTACAGATGTGACACACTCTACTTCTATGTTTAGACCATATTGTTGATGAAAGGCAATGTTTGGGATGCTGGTGGTCTGTGGGCACAGCAGCAGCCAAGTGCCCACTGCCTACTGGCTCCCTCCGATTTCCCCCTAACGTGATTCATTTCACAGTGGGCTAATTACAAAGTGGATTTGCTACACATGAAACAGCCTCCTCAGTTGCAATGTTAATGCACATTTTCATGGTAATGTGATCAGAGGCTCATTAGCCAGTTTCCAAAATGATCCTCTGCATTAATTAAATATAAAAATGACTCCTTTATCACCACAGAGAGGAAAAAGAAGATTAACATTGTTAATTACACCAGGAGCAATACCTTTTGCTTCATTTTTTTACTGCAAACTTGCAAGAATAGACTAAAATAATATCCATTTCATAGATAAGCTCCCATCCACTTTGACTCATGAAAACAGTCTCTAGGTGGAACACTTTCCTTTAGTTTGGCTTGTTGGAGTTTGAGTTCTAGCATTGTTTTTCTTTGGGTGTTAGAGGAGCAGGGGAGTGGATTCTATTTTTTTTCCTTGAATTACTAAAATGATAAAAAGTATAATATGGAAGAAGTGGTGGGTGGCATCCTCCCTGAATTTGCCTCGGTTAAGCTGTTTATATTCTACTAAGAAATCAAGCAGGATTACTGCCTCCAGAAAGGACCACTGTATTTGTTAAAGGAGCAGGAGCCTTTGTTGTGGATTTTTTAAATGCTTGCCTGTGAGTTTTGGCTTTAAGTGCTTCCTAAATCTTGAGAAAGTAGATAAGCCATACTCTTTATTGCCTCCACCTGTACTCCTCCGTATATTTATTTTCTCTACTTCTGAGTTGCAGTACTTATGATCTTTAATAAAGGGATTGAAAAATGAAGTATTAGCTTCCATTTAACTTGGCTTTTATTAGATAAGTTAAAACCCCAGCTTAAAGGTCTTGCATGTCTTTTCCAAGGGGAGCCCTCCTACAGTTTGTCCCCAGCTTTGCGCTCTATTTTATTGAGTTAATGGAATAGATAAGATATCAAAGGGAACCAGTGATAGGCTCATATAATACACTGGAGCCCCGTGTGGTGTTGCAAACTAGTTTCTATTTTTATTTGGAGGAGAAGCAGCTCAGAGCACACATGAAAGTGAGCCTGTTCTTAACCAGGTGTTCACAAGGGCACATAGCTGCCCCCATTAGAAAGGATACTATTTACAAAAGTGACTTGAGATTGGAAGCCTGAGTGTTCCTAGCTGGTACATTAAAATGAATTAGCTCACACAAACATTAACACCTGACTGTCCAAATCATATGTGCTTATAGACTTGTAATTCTCAGATCACCTGCCCTTTTGTTTCTTTTGTTATTATTTCTTAAAAGCTAAGGCAAATTAAAGTTTATCAGGGCATGTTATAAATTTAAGATCAGCAGTGACTGCTAAATGCATAACCAGGAGTAAAAATGTTCATCTCTCTATAATAGAATCATGATATTGGACTTTCTCACATTTTCTTTCTGGATTTAGCAATCTGAGGACATGGGACGAGTAGAACACAGTTTTGGACTCATAACTGCAGTAAACAAAAGCAAGTGTGCTCACTTTGGAGTATGGTGGGACAATCAGAGTGATATGGTTAGGTGTGAAATGAGGTCAAGTTTATATTTTGTTGCTATTTTTTGCTCCCATAGAGGAGCTAAGACTTTCAATTGGCAGAAGAGAGGGAATGTCGCCTCAAGAAAATTATTTTCAGCTGGAGTTTGGCCAATCAGGCTCCAGTATAAACACAGATTCGAGATTCTAGGATTTGGGTAGATCCAGCAACCTTCACACCAGGCAGTTTTCATGCATCTTTATGCATCTACTAACTTTTATATGTGCCATGGATACAATTGTTATCTACAGTGATTTATTTTATTCAAAGTTGGTTATTTATTAACCTCTTAAGAATTAATAAATGGGTAATTTTGAACAATGCCTTTCTGTTGACACAAACTGAATTGCCTGTTTTGTATTAATCTGATTAAATAGCCTGCTGGGGTAAGAGAGCTACGGTTGCTTCCTAGGCATTGCTGACCTAGTAACAGATTTATTCTGTGAGATTGCATGGTAATACCTAAATCTGTTGACTTTTTAGTTGGATTTTTCATAGATAAAGCAAATGTAACTTTTTGATTGATTGAATAATGGAAATTATCAGTGGGGTGTTCATTGATGTTGAATAATGTGTTCAAAATGTGGGCAAATATTTAAAAGTTCCTACTGTTAACATAAAGCTGTTTAAGATTTCATTAAAATCTCATATTGTGATATGCAATATTCTTCTCTAATTTCTTGCCAAATTAGAGACAAGAAAGAGAAATATAGCCTTTAATCTCAGGAAAATCAGGAGTGGAACAGTGCTCACTCTCTAGGCAATGTCACTGATGTGACTACTGGTCCTCTTCTAAGTAGCACGACTCAGTTGATTTACTCATTTGACTGGTTTGGCACAGCTCAGAGGTCTCCCTACAACCTGCTCCCATGAACTAGCAACATAAAATGAAACAGAATCTGCATTGAAAATAACAGCAATCACAATATTGACAGCAGCTAGCAGTGAACACTTATTTTATTCTGGGCACTGTGCTAAACACTTTTCCCCTAAGCATCATCTTACTTAATCTTCATGAAAACTAAATAAGAACTTACAAGATAGCATTCCATAACTTTAAAATATGTTAAAGACTCCTTTATTCTACAACAAATTTCTTGAATCTCATGTAATCTCCCTTCTCTAGTCACTGTCCCATATCCCTCAGAAATTTATTTTGTCACATACTACGTAAACCCAACTCATAATGTCATACCTTCTTTCTCCAAATGTCATTTTTTCCCCACATTGCTTAGCAGAAGTGAAGGTCTCCCTGCCCTTCTTGCTATCAATAAGCACAGAAACACTGAGTTAAAGTGGATACTTCTGTTTTCTTCATCCACACAGTGACCTTCTGGCTATTGTACTTCTGCACATTGCCCAGCATCAGTCCCTGTCTTCCCCACAAGCACAATTTCTTTTATTAACTCTCTCTGATATCATGGTAAGAACTTTCCCACTTAAATTTGCTAGTGTGTCAGCCCACCCTGACTGCTGTTGCTGGGATAATATTTCTTTTTTAAAATATGTTTTTTATTGATTTTAGAAAGAGAGAGGAAGGGAGAGGGAGAGAGAGAGATAAAAACATCAATGAGAGAGAAACATTGGTCGGCTGCCTCCTGCATGCCCCCTACTGGGGATCGAGATTGCAACTTGGGCCTGTGCCCTGACTGGGAAGAACCAGAGACCTCTCAGTTCGTAGGATGATGCTCAGCCAACTGAGCCACACTGGCCAGGGTGGAATAGTATTTCCTGAATGAACCCAATGGCTCCTAATTTCTGTAAGATGCAATACATCTTATTATAGTAAATTCAAGGACCCCTGAGCTGGTCTTGCGTTCCTTTCCAGCTTTCCCTTTCATCAATCTTCTCCTGATGCAGTTTACAATCCCTCCAAACCAGTCTTTTTACTTTCCTCTTTAAGTTGGCTTCCCAGCATGGAACCTTATAACTTAGCTCTTTTTCTTCAGCCTCTGTAAAACATCTGTGTCTACCAAAGAGAAAGAAAGGAGGCTTTAAGTAGATTAGGAAACTTGGAGGTCTCTGGCCCACCAGATCGACAGAAAGAATCAGAGACACTTGAGAAATAAGGACACGGGCCATGAGAAAGAGAAGCCTACAGGATAAACTACAGATCTTCGGAGTGGCCTCACTTTCCAGGCCCATTACATCCCTACAATAAATCTCTAGTCACTTAAATTCGCTTGAATGTGTCTGTCCCTTACAGTCAGAAGAATGAATGAGGACACGTTACCATACCCTGCTTTTGTCAACCACCTGGCAAGTGCCTTAAACTCTAGACATGCAGTTCAACTCAATAAACTCCCAGGAAGCCCCAGCTTTCAGTTTGTGCCAAGTCCTGGTCTTTGCCAAGGGGAATGTGAAGACAACTGTGACAGTCCTTGCTTTTGAAAAACAGACACTCCTGTAGCAGAAGAGAGTCACGTATGCAGAGGATTTTCTTATAATGTGGTAAATAAAGCATTGAATCAACAGAGATGTTCATAGGCATCTATAGCAGTGCAAAGGTGCTCAACATGGTGGGGGCTTGGGGAGCTGGGGGGAAAAAGAAAAGATAGATGGCAGGGTCAAGAAGTCCATGGCAGTGGCAAGCAGGTGATAGGTATGAACGTACCTGGTTCATGGGATGGTGCTCAAACAACTGAGCCACACTGGCCAGGGTGGAATAGTATTTTCTAAATGAACCCAGTGGCTCCGAATTCCTATGAAATGAACATACTTGGAGTACGGGAACTACAAGGGATAAGTTTCTTAAACCTAAAGTGAGAGGCAGGCTGCCAGGACATGGTCTGAGTAGTAGACAAGACCAGACTCTGGACTGTCTCCTATGTCCTTGTTTTTTGTTTTTAAAAGAGAGAGATCACTCTGATAATAGTTAAGAGTGTGGACTTGGTTGTGGTGTGTGTCGGGGGCTGACTGGGTTTGAGTTGTGGATGGCGCACTACAGCAAGACCAGAATGAGGGGGACCGATTGGAAGGCTGTTACAAAGAGTCAGTGAGCGCTGGAAAGAAGGTACAAGGCAGGACAGCACTGAGACCCATGAGGTCAGCTCCGTGGGTTTCTGGCTTGTGAGATGGCAGGTGTAGTGAATTTACAGAGAGGAGAAACAAGGGGAGGGCACTGAGTGCCGGGGAGGGGAGAGACGGCCGTTGAGTTCACTTCTGGGCTGGCCAAGCAACGCCCTGCCCACAGACTGTTCGAAACATTTGGCATAAATATGTTTTTTAGATGAGATCACCCAGAAAGATATAAAAAGTGAGGAGAAAAACTAAAAACAGGGAGATGTGAATCAAAGATACAATATTGAGAAACAGGCAAAGGAGAAACAGTGACATTGTTATGGAGCGAGACGTTGAACAAGGTGTGGGAGCAGCCAAGAGAAGAGTTTTTAAAAGGAGTGGCGGCCAGCGCGGTCGAACACATTAGAGAGTATAAGTTAAGAACCTCGGTGTCTCCACATTGGAAAGATGTCCGTGGCTCCTCAGGTCCCTCGTCAGCTGTTGAGAGTGATGTCAGTGAGAAACGTCAACCGTCAGCCCCTTTGGAGACTGCTGTGGGTGCAGAGAGCACGGTCACCCAAGGTTACTCCCCTCTCGGGAGGCCCCATCCAGTGACAGATTGGGGCAGGTGCGTAAGGGCCTGGTCATCTTTGCCTGAATGGGGACACTCTGAAAGGCAATTCCAGCTCTAGAGCTTTCGGCAACTGTTGTTGGGCCTGCATCACAATTTGGTTCCTCTCAATTCGGCTTCCCTCTTCTCCTTTCTACAAAGGAAACACCCCTTAGCAAACATCTTGCACACTAAACTCTCTCTCAGAGGGCTGGCTTCCTGGAAAACCTAACCTGGGCAGCGGTCAGTGGTAACTATTACAGAGCAGTTTAGTACAGAAATGTGGACAAAATCCAGAAAGTGATGGATTCAAAGAAAAGGCCACTACAATTTTAAGAAGTTTTTCTGAGATATGACAGTTTATCAAAAGTGGACTCACTGCTTTACATTGTAGTAGTTTTACTTAGCTCTTTTTTTTTAAAATGCAAAATTATTTAAAATTATGAATTTTAAAAATGAAAGTCATCTTTCATTTAAAAGGTAAGATATATTGATTTTACATCTTGAGCCATGGTAATAAGATAGTGGTGATGATATAGTGATTAAAACACAAATGTGCATTTAGCTAGAATCTCCCTTATCTAAGACTTTCAAAGGGTGTTATTGATATACAAAAAGCCTTTTGTAAAAATAAATATTTTCATGATTGCAATTAATGTATAGGTTTAATAAGTGTGTTTTCCTACTAGAAGGATCAGAATATCACATATTTTATTAAAATGTATATAT
Organism: Miniopterus natalensis; assembly: GCF_054644295.1. Classification (NCBI taxonomy): domain Eukaryota; kingdom Metazoa; phylum Chordata; class Mammalia; order Chiroptera; family Miniopteridae; genus Miniopterus; species Miniopterus natalensis. The sequence goes on along the minus strand of NC_142082.1, from coordinate 148,635,064 downwards.
TTAATTCTTTATATTTCACCACATATTGAATTGATATAGACCTAGGAGAAGGTCAGCTATCTCTAATTGCGTATGTATTTAGATGAAATACTGTAAGAAAACATTTTCACTAGTTCCGTGTTATAAGAGGACATGTTGCTAAAAACTTAGCAGATATGCATGCTGAGAAATTTTACTCTGAGCTCTTCTGAATTTGCTAGTTAAGTAGGATAATCTGATTAGAAATTTCTTTAATTTCAATTTTTGTTGAAAATATTTCTAAGACATATTATCTTATTTACATAATTACTTAACACATGCACATTTGTTATTCATTTTCAATCACATTAGATAGGAACAAATGAGCCTCGTATCTTTAGCAAACAGTGATTTCTGAACTTTGCAAGTATAACTATTTTTGAAGATTAATTGGTAAGTGATAAATTCTTCCACAACAACCAATTATGGTCCAGTACATTCAGTTTACATATCTATTTTTTAAAGAATAGTTGATTGATGAAGGGAAAAGAGAGAAACATCAATGCTAGAGCATAACATGGATGAGCTGCCTCCTGCACACCCCCTACTGAGGATTGAGCCCACAACTCGGGTATGCACCCCGACCAGAATCAAATCAGCAACCTCTTAGTGCATGCGACCACACTCAACCAACTGAGCCACACTGGCCAGGGCACATAAGTATGTTTTTATATATTGAATTTTCACAAGTCAATTAATAGATATTCAGTCAATCTTATTAAATGATCCAGAAAGGCACAAAAATTAAATCACTAGGTCCTCAAGTAGAGGCCCCGGGATTATGGTTCTGTGAAGGATCCCTGCCCTTTAAATGTTTATAATCCATGGGGAAAAGATGAACAAGAGTCTGATTCAATCATTTAGTCTTCTGCAGACATCATATTTCCCTATTATCCATCCTAGGGCACATAGCATAAGAATTTTAGGTGTTATTCTTAATAAATGTCATCTTCTTTTGACACGTGAGAATTTAGGTACCACTAGGTGGTAAATTTGTCTTCAGATTTGGGATTCCAGATAATTCAAGTGCAGCTGTGTTTCTCAGAGCTAACTGCAACATTTCCAAAGTCATCCATATAGCCTGTCCCTTCGCCATCTCCCTTCCAGCTGTATTCATTTCTCCTTCCTTAATTCTGTCACTCTCAGTGTGGAATAACAGCTTTAAAAGGGTTTTTATGAAGAGTTCATTGTTTCCTTCAACAAAAAGCTAAAAAGGTAGCAGCCTTGTATTCTCCTGTGTTTCAACATATAACATCTAATTGCTAATTTGCGCCATTCTGTAACAAGCTGTAAATCTTGCTTTATGGCTGTTTGGGTCCTGGTGAAGTATTCTCCCCCTCATCCCCTCCCTGTTTCTGTTTTATATAGCTTTTTAGAAATACTGTAGGAAATTTTCTCAGAAACTTACTCTCATCTCAGTGGAAATTAGGTTCTTGTGAACTAACCTCTCACTCCCAAGCCTCCTAAGGGTCTGTGTCAGGTACCTTTATTTAGTTTTTTAGAGACTCTTTCGAGGGTATGTGAACAAAGAGAATTTCTAAAATACTTAGTATGGTTTGAAAAATAATGAATCCACAGATGAACGACCACTATTGTAATCACCGATAGTAATTTTTTCCATATAATTGAATTCAGGTATTAATATTTTTTCAAATAAAGGAAAGTTTGGAAGACTATTTCTCATTGACTAACAATAACTAATCACTCTGTACCTGCTTTGTGCTCAGTACTATGCTAGTAGATAGCAACAGGGGACACAAAAGAAGCCTAAGCTAAAAAGCCAGTCTTCAAGGTGGTACATTATCATGAAATGATTAGAGGACAAATATGGAAATGTGTGACCCTAACACAGTGGACATTGCAGAGAAAGGACAGTTCTGTATGGGTAAGGAGAGTCTAAGGGTCTTGTGGAACATCTTAACAGTAGTTCAGGAGTGAAGATTTGTTATTTAATTCAGCAGGATTATTATACATCTATTAAGTTGAAGGTAATATGTTTGCTGTCCAGGATGGATTGTAAAAGCAAAGTCATAGAAAGATGACTAAAAGGACATATTTGGGGGGAAATGGGAAAAGCAACCTGGCTAAAACAGGATATAGGATAAGAATAGTTGAGTGTCCTGATCTCTGTGTAGAAATGAATGGACTTGGGGCCATAATCACTACAGAGCACTATACACCCTGAAGTTGCAGAAAGTCGAAATCAAATAGAGTCTCTGAAGCTGATTTAAATAATAGAATATAGGTAAATATTGCTAGCTTCCTACTTCATTTAGAAGAGCACTGCTATGCCAGTTTGCCACACAATGGATAGATCTTGTCTTTTACACCTTAATTATGCTCCATATTTCCTCGGCGACTCATATTTATGATGTTTGAAATCGGTTTCGCCTATGTGATTGTGACCCTCAGTGTCAAGACATGGAAATAGTGAAAATGTTTTACTCATTTGACACATGGGTATTTCTATTTGATGACTCGGCTAAATACCAATCACAGTGTGGTACACAGGAGAGGCCCTGTGTGTAGAAGAAAGAACAGAGGCTTTGGAATCCAGCAACAGCACCATTTCCTCTATGACTGTGAGCTAGTTACTTGACTTCATTTAGCCTTTGTTGAATTGATTAATATCCCTCTTGAAGTGCTTTGTTGAGGATTAAGTGAGATAATATATGTAAAGGGCATAACACATTATACAAGAATGCCAGATATAGTAACTTTTGAGGTTATGACCTCATTTCAGCCTAACAAGTGACCCTGTGACATGGGTAATATTGTCCCAGTTTACAGATGAGAAAACTGAGGCACAAAATAATCAAATGGTAAATTCATATTGTCAGCAAGTAGAACACTTGGAATTCAAACCAGGATCTGGCTAATGCCAAAGTCCATGTTTATTTTTTTATAAGCATCAAATATCCCTCCCCCTTTGAGCTCTCCACATTTATCTGCTTTACTGATCCATAACTACAGAGCACCTGACACATAGTAGGCATGCAATAAATATCTAATAAAGGAAGAAGGAAAGTAAGAAGTTAGGAAAAATGGGACAGAGAGAAGAAAAGAAGGAAAGAAGGAAAATAATAGATGGTATTTAAATTTCTCCTCGGAAGGGCCTGTGGAGAAACAGACCCTCTCTGCTACTTCTTTCCTCGTGTATTTTAACCACTTAGGTCAAATGATCTTACCTATGAGAGCCCATCAATGTGAAAGTGCCTTGTCACTCCCACTTTTGAGAGCTTGAAAGCCTTTCTTTACTTTTCCATAAATCCAAGTCTGCATGGAAGATCCTTCACAATCTGCCATCTTTCCTTATGCTCTACGAACAGTCCAAAGTTTAGGACAAACCAAACTATCATTTTTTATTCAAAAACAATGAGAATTTTGCATATCTTTGCCTTTCAACACAATGTCCCTTTTGCCTGAGGTGCTTTACCCACCCCCATACATGTAAAAACTCTAGTCCCTTATGACTCAGCTCATATTTTGCCATCTGGGAAGTCCTCTCTGAATCTGACAGTCACTGTCTCTTCCCAATGCTCCTATGGTGCCTCACAACTTGAAATGTAGTCAGATGTTTCTGTGTTTGTGTTTAGCTTTCTCCTTACCTTTCCAGTTCTACCACACCATACAGTGCCTGGCTCAGAGCTGGTATTTAATACAGATCAAGTCAAGGAATAGGAGTGGGAGTATAGCTACACCTGCATCATAAAAGAAAGCTTATTTTATTATTCTTTCCAGTATTCACTGAGTTGTCTTTGAAAATGAGATAATTCAGGAAACTGAATATTCTATACTTCCTGTATTTTGAAGATACCATCTGTTTTAAGATACTGTTCATTGTAAAACTGGTCATCAAATTTAAGAACAGCTGGTTGATAAGCTACCACCTTTAACACGCATGTTGGTGGCAAGCTACATCCCAGTTTCAGAAACAAGAAGATATCAGGGGGAACTTATACCTTAGAATCAAGAAAAATGTGTTATTGCTTTTCTTTAAAAAACTCTATTGACCCTTCCTTTGCCCCTGCTGAACTCCTGTTCCCTGACCTCCTCTCACCAACTGAGGATTTCATTACCCAGATGGACCCACCATATCAGATCCTTATCTCATAATATCTAGTCATGATAGATAATGATAGAATTTTCATTCCTCAGGTATCAAACCTAGCTGTTTTTGTTTTGTTTTGTTCTTCTAGAATTTCGCTATTGTTTTTCAGTGCACTAAGTTGTAGCCCTCCTCAAAGCTTGGGTCAGGCATCACCTATCCCAGGAAATCTGCCCAGAGTTTCTGAACTTGTACAAGACCCCTCTCTTCTCTTTCCAAGGTACCCAGCACTTACCTTTGTAATAACATGTACCAATTGGTATTGATTCTCAGTTTACTTGCTTATGATTTCCACTGGTCTTTGAATCTCTGCAGGGCAAAAACCCTGTCTTCAATCTAACCCAGTGTCTGTATAGATATTTCTTGAGTAAACACTAAATGAATTCTGTGTACAGCGCAGTATGAAGGTGACCAAAAAGCAGAATAAGATGAGATTTCTGTCCTCAAGGTGTTTACTGTCCAGCATGCTTCAGTACATAACTTGTTCACAAATAACAGCAGAGCAAGGGATGATATTTGTTCTATGAGAGAGAGAGAGGTGGGGGGAGGGAGAGAGGAACAAAGATTCATGAGATGTCATAGTGATGATGATTTGCTATAGTATACACAAAAATTAAAATGAAGTATCTAAAGTAGGATGTATTATATATACATTATATAAAGCAAAATAGTGCTGTGTGTGATTAAATGAATTGACTGTTGATTTGGTAACTGTTATGTTTCTTCATCTGGTGTCTTATATGCTGTAAAATTGAATTAGATATTTTGTGTAAAGATGCCTTAATATGTGCTGCTTTTTATTTTAGATGGTTTAAATCCATCACTGAAATAGTAAAATATGGCTGAATTATTGAACTATGTGTTTTACATATGTTCCTTCTTAGTATAAAAAATTTTAGGTGATGATTGTAAAATATTCTGAAAAACGCCTGAATTTTCCCTGATGATGATGCTGCCTTTGGGTTTTTTAATTACTTTAGCACAAAATAGGAATGCTCCAATTGCAGATATCCCGATGAAGATCATATAAAACAAAGAGTAGCCTAAGAAAATCATGAAAATCATTTTTAAACCTAACTTCTAACTAAAACCTAGTCTAATTCAATAATATACAAAACACTTATTTTTTTAATAACCCAAAACCATATTTATTGTTATTCATACTTCTTGGAAAAGCTAGGATAGTCTTTGAGCTGTGAAGAATATAATACGAGTAAAAAGAACCCCCTTCATATACCCAATATCAGTGACACTTTTCAGGAGACAACCTAACTTGGTGGCTCACAGATAACTTGAGATAGAAAACTCAAAGAGAGTGGAAGTTAAGTTTTCCAATTTAAAAATTTCCTTTTAAACTAGGATTAATTTCCCATTCCCATGAAAATTAGTTCTAAATTGTGACCTGAATGCCCAACATATTTCACAATAGACTAAAATCTTATCCAAATTCTAGGTTAATCTGATGAGGGAGGGAAGGAGGGAGAATATTTTTACTGTCTTGCTTATGGTGGACATTTTCAGAACTATATATAAGGGTCATGTCTCTACCTGAGGGTCCATTGCTTAACTCTCAAGAGTAGGAAAATTAAGTAAAATTTTTTTTTTCATAATTGCACCCAATTATATATATATTTTAAAATATGTCTTTATTGATTTCAAAGAGAGGAAAGGAGAGGGAGAGAGAGATAGAAGCATCAATGATGAGAGAGAATCATTGATCGGCCCTCCTGCATGCCCCCGGGTTGTGGGCATGTGCCCTGGCTGGAATCAAACCTTGACCTCCTGGTTCCTGGTTGGGGCTCAACCACTGAGCCATGCCACCGGTCTCACCCAATTATATTTAATGTAGTTAGTAGAACTGAGAGAAAGACAAGAACAATTTCTATTCATTATAGTAATATTTGATTAGATGTGAAATTTAGACTTAAAAGTCTTAGAAAATATCTCCTGAATGAGCACAGATTAGATGGCTTATTTAGTCTTTTCCATTTTCGCCTCCTGAAATATCACCCATAAATACCAATAATCTCAGCAAATGTATAAAAATCACAGATTCATTGTTGTAATGTTCATATGGACAGAAAGTTATTCACATATTTATTTAAGTGTAGTCTGTGACTGTCAGCTCTTTTTTAGGTTTGTGGGATCCATTGGGATGCTATTTTTAAAAGTTGTTAAAACTAAGTTAAATATAATTTATAAAGATGCGGCCTTACAAATCATTAATACTATCGTTCCAGTCTCTTGACAGCAGTGTAACTGGGTCCTAGATTTCAGGAAAATGAAGTTGTGGTTTTATTTAAAAACAACAGTGATAAAAAGTATTTAAAGCAAATAGTATACATTAATAGCCTCCCCAGCAATTTCTATATGAGACCTCATTCATGAAATATTCTTCATGATAGATTATCAATTACTGATGAACATGACCCACTGACATCACACAGCACACCCAGTAACAATATTAACGTGCTAATGACCACTTCCCAGTGCTTTCCTCTTCTCCCCTCCATAAATACCTAGTTCACACCTTCTAAAACAAATGGAACATCATTTTAAAATTGGTCCCTCACTTTGAACTTTGTTTTGATAGCTTTGAAGTATGTGCAGCTTTCCAGCCAGTATTATCCATATTTCATAGATCACAGAAAATCCTAAGAGAGGGAAAAACATGTATTAATTTGAGATGTGGAATCTTCTGTGGATATATTTCAAATAGGTTTAATTTCATTTTTAATATTCTGTAATAAAGTATTGCTTTTAGAATGTACATAAGAGACAAATGGCTAACAGGACCTTAAGGAAATATCTATTTAAATTGTATTAATAATATTATAGTATTCATAGGTGGGAACCAATAGGTTGCTCATACAATACCAAATGTTACCTTGAATCCCTCAAAAAGGAAACTGCAGGCCTAGGAAGTGGTACCTTATCCCCTGAATGTGTTAATACACTTTGATCAGTTGCTGGAGTACATAGGGATATAGGGGCCCACTAGAATCAAACTACTTAAACTATTACATGTAATATGTTTTAAATGCTGTTTAACTGTTATATAAAAAACACCTTTTTGTCTGTGTAAGTCCTAAAAAAGTAATAGTATGTTATTTACCAATTGTGAACCTGAATGTTCATAGATATTTTATTTTAGCTCATTTAAATTATCTAATTATCTTAATTTGCTGCAAAGAAAAATGAATGGCTCTTTGCATTTGTGTGTGTGTATATATATATGTCTTAGGTTTTGTGTGTGTGTGTGAATATATACTGCCTTAGATTACATGTCCCTGGAAACAAGCTCTGAGACAAGAGATTTGCATGTGAGATGCTTGGGGATTTGTCTGGGGAACAACACCTGTGTGGAAGTGAAGGCAATAGGATGGGGCCGAGGAAAATTAAGACTGTGATTCAGCTTCAACAGAGACCTCCGCTGACAGCAGGGAGAGCTGAGAAGCTGGGATGACCATGCCTTAGCACCTCTGCATTGTCTAATCTTCGGATACGGTAGCCCATGAGGAGAGAGTGTAACTTTTACACAAGGCAACTCCCTTTGGCTAAGCACAGTTCCCAGAGCAGGACGGGCCTGTCAGGCTGTGACACCCAGTGATCTCAGCGCCAGGGCGCTTGTGCCTCCATCCTGAAGGGGGATCTCAGTGCTCAGCAAGCATCCCTTGTGTACACCAGTTCACCTTGTAAGCTGTGGGTATAATTTCTAGGCTGTAATAGAACTCCCCCTCTAAAAGAATGTTAATCACTTATAAGACAAGGTGAAGGTTAGAGTGTTGTTCTCCTCTCTATCCACTTTGTTGCTAGATTAAATCATTTTCTAGAATTAAGAGTGTCATTGAAGCATATTTTGAGAATGTGACTTTGAAAGTCTGACCTGTGGAAATGTGATCAATTGTGTCTGGAGATTGATTTTGCTGAGCGCTAATACCAAATCATATAGCCACGTACTTTCACTTACTAAATACTGCCCAGGCCGTATTGCTGAACTCTGCACTGCCACGGTCACCTCATCAGGATGTTTTCCGTCCTGTGACTAGTGACTTCAAATGTACCCATCCATCTTCCTGTCCCATTACATTTTGTGTGACTGATGTTCTGCACCCATTAAAATTGATGGGAAAGAACAAAGAGAAGAAAAATGTGCCCTTCAATTGATTACTTCTCTGAAAGAGCAAATGAGAATTCTCTAGTACCAACAAGAGATTTAGAGTGGTAGCTTTATCCCATTTATTAAGTGTTTTAATTAGCTAGGTTTACCAAACAGTCTTCTATTTATAAGAGCACATTACTCAGTGAGCTTTAAAATCCAACCTCCTTCTGAAATGTTTGATCTTTATAAGATGAATTTAATAGCTGTTACATTGTTTATAGTCAGGAGTTATTTTGGTGAATTCTCAGTACTAGGACCAATTAGATCAGATGCCTTGCATGTCAGAGTTGGTTTTTTTCCTTCTGATGAGCTATCATAATGGCTCATTTATGTTCTGTGATGGCCGATAATTAAATTGACCATTATTGTCAACTGAAGCCAAAACCATTGTGATTTTGGAAGGCCCGATCTTCCTAGGTTTTTCTTGGATCTATTGAATGTTATCTTTGCGTTCAGCAAATTGCAGAACAGCAAGATATGTCTGCACTGCTCACAAAACATTTGTTTAATTGCAATATGTAATGTGTTGAGGGGGAAATCCTGCCCACTGGCAGTTACCAGGCTTTGGACTCTGCACCTCCTCTTTCCTCATGTTCCTGTGTTTAGTTACAGGGAACAGCATGGACTTCTTTCTTATGAGACAAGAAAGAGTCACATTTATCTAAATAAAATTCACAAAGGAAATGTTTGACCAAATAATATGAAATAAATTATCCCTGACTGCCCAGGGATCTGTGGGGTCATTGACTTAGGATAATATGGTCCCTCAAGAGAGACAGGAAAGTAAAAAACATTCTTCTGTGTTGACCTTGGTCACAAGGATGGCAGGAGCTATTCTGGGACTTTGACCACAGGAGTATATCTGTGAGCAGCTGTCAAATTGGATGTGGCCTGGCTGGTCTACATTTTCAGCAATACTAATGATCATGTGCTATACAAATACTTGGACCAACTGTGGAGCAAGCAGAGCTCTCGGACTATAGTCAGGTTCTTTCACTTACGCCAATAAATGGTCTCAGCTAGCAGCAGCTAATAGAAATGTTTGTTGATGGAAATATATAATATCTGTGTTGTTGAGTATAGTAGCCACTAGCCACTTGGGTATATTGATTGATTAAAATGTGACTAGAGTCTCTAAGGAACTGAATTTCTGATTTTATTAATTTTAGTTAAATTTCAAGAGCCACACGTGGCTAGTGGCTACGGTATTAGACAATACAGATCTAGAAATTCTTAAGGAATCATATCCAGTGCTATAGATTTTAAGGTCTTAAAATGTTGATGTTTACAGTTCAATTCTTAATCTTTCCTAGCATTTTTTAAAAAGTCTCCATGGATTTGTTTGGGGAGGGAGGGCTGGAATTGTTTAAATATGTAATGTTTCTTTAAAAACTGATAGAATATATATTTAAAAATGCATAAAAAATATGAATCACATGGAATAGCCCACACAAAGGAGTCTTAGAAATGAGAACACTAAAAGAAGCCCTTTGCATAACAGTTTAGTAAATATTCCTGGCACCAATTTTTTACAGAAAAAACACAGTCTTACCATTTTATAAGTTACAGATCCCCAAAGCCTGAAATCTGATTCATTGTACTTTGGCAGTGGGAGTAAAGAATGAATTCATTTAATCCACATACAGAAGAGCTACATTTCTAGACCTAAAAGAATTGTCATCAACTGGAGCATTCTGGGAAAAGAATTCCTCTTTAAACTGTAAAAGCAAAAAGAAATAAAATAATAAAACAACAATATTAATAACAATATAATTAGGGAATCCATTTGTACTGAACCTTCTTTCACAGTTCCCCAATCTGAGGATTCTGCCTATAAGTCATGTACATATTTCTTCAATGCTTTTATTTGTCTGTTTTGGCTCTAATAATTTCTTTTATGTGCGTATTATTTTATATATGTTCCGTGTTTACCCCAAGATATGTGCAATTCAGGCTAAACATTCGAAAGTATACCTATTACCTTTGAATAGAAATTTGCCCTTTTTCCCTCGCAGGGGTATCACAAGTCATTCATTCACTTCAAATCCTAATTTGTGAGTCATCCTCTTACTCTTCTCTGTCCCTTATCCTGTTCTCCCAGCCACCACATCTAGACTGTCAAATTCTGCTGTTTCTCCTCTACGATATTTCTTTAACTCTCCTCCCTCCTTTCCTTTACCACCAACCTTCTGGACTTCCTGAACCTACATTTTCTCTCTACTAATAACCCATCTTCTTGCTTTAGTCTCCTAGCATCAAGCCATCTTATACCCAGCTACCAGTATGTTCTTTTTCTGGCTTCTTTGCTCAGAACTCTTTAGTGACATATTTCCCACGGTATGCAAGACAAAATCCAGTTATACAAGTTACAGGAGCTTAGAGAAGAACACAATCCTGAAAGCCTCCATTGAAACCAACTTCTCTCTTCCTATGTTAGTTAATTGCATTTATTTTCAGAATAACTCCAAAGTATATAAAGGAATGAATGTTGGTTTCTTAGAGATTGCAAAGCATTTTCTTTTCTTAAGTATGTTTTTATTGATTTCAGAGAGAGGAAGGGAGAGGGAGAGAGAAATAGAAACATCGATCTGCTGCCTCCTGCATGCCCCGTACTGGGGATCAAGCCTGCAGTCTGGGCATGTGTCCTGATCGAGAATCGAACTAGCGACCTCCTGGTGCACAGGATGATGCTCAATCAACTGAGCCACATGGGCTGGGCACAAAACATTTTCAGTGCCCTACCTCATGTTTAACTTTCCCAGCAATTCTGTGATCTACGTAGGGCAGGCCGGATTGTTTTCCCACTTTGTAAAGAAGGAATCCAGCAGAGTTTAGAGAGGTGAAAGAATAATCTAAGATTATAGAGTCAGGAAGTGACCCAATTCCTGGATTCCTTCCATATTAATAAGATACAGGTTTCAATAAAAATGAGAATATCCCCAGTGCCTATTTCGCACCTGGCATATAGTAAGTGTTTAAAAAAATACGTGTTGATTGATTGAATGAATGAGTGAATGCATTCATTACGGCACCTTGTAGAGGGCCTTGAATGTCCTGACTGGTGTTTGAACTGGATTAACCAGACATTGAGCAGTTACAGAGTCACGTGAGCAGGAGGGGGTGCAAGTAAATTTGAAAGGACAATTAGGAAGTTATATGGAAATGGGACAGAAGATAAAAAAGGAGAGTAAAAAATATTTTAAAGAAAAAGTTAAGAATTCGAAGTTCTTGACACTAATTGAATGTGAGGGCCAAAAGAGACGGCAAAGGCCACATCCAGCCATGGTGTGTGGTGAGAGTGGTGTCCATCCCAGAAAGGGACATACCTAGAGGAAGAGTTGTCTTCCTTGAGTGCAGGTGAGCCTTTATCTGTGCTTTGGCACCTGATTTCACTATATATTGTCTCCTTCTCTTCATTGGGTCCATGTCTAATTAGTCACATGTGAACGTCTTGTTTTCCTTTGTCTTTTAATTCTTTATTGCCCCCATGGCACTTGGGCAGAGGTAGACCCTTCAAATGTGGAAATTGATTAATTTGAATATGTTATAAACACTATGCCATTTAATTATGCTGCATCCTTCATGAAAGTTTAATTTAGGCACAAGTTGTACAACTGGAAATACTATTTTTCAAAAACATAGCTTGGCTAAAATAAGGGAGAGTTACTACTAGCAAGGTAAGTGTGATTTTCACACTTGTTTTTAGGAGTAGGATCTTTTTTTTGCAAATGAAGTAAGGAGCTTCGATATATAAATCAGAGTTGCCTGGCTGAGTGTGCGGAGTTTCAGAGGGTAGACCGAACATTGTTAGCCCCACAGTCTCCCCTGCACTCCTATAGGGCAACTGGTGCCATAGGTAAGTGAGAGAGACCAGAGGTTAACTGGAAAATCAAGAGAAATGAGATAGGGGCCGGGACTGGCTTGGAAAGGGTGGCTGTGAAAGGGAGCCAGGCCAGGGCGTCGGGACTGGGGGACTGGACCCAGTGGAAGCAGTCGGAGGGAAAGGAGGCAGAGAAGTTGCTGATGTGTCGGACTGGAGCACTTGGGCAGAGGGCAGTGGCCCTAAGATGGGAAATACAGGAGAGAAAAGAACTAACAGGTCTCAAGGAATAGGTGTGGGACCCGAGTTCAAAAGGTTTGTTGAACCGAAGGTGTCAAACATTCAGACAGATATCAGCGGCTTCACTCAGCGATTTGAAGTGTAGCCATCTGATCGCCCAAAGTCACATGGGTGCACCCAGATTCAAGAGGGCGATTCGTTTGTGTTTATTGCTTGTCTTTCCTGAAGCTTAGTATATCCCGAAGCTTCCTTAAACTGATTTTTTACATCACCATTTCAAAACAACATTTCAAGACTTAACTAAAGGAGAGTCTTGACACCTGGCATAGGATACAGGCTGATGTAACAAATTTTAAAATGTGTTTTCATGGACAAGTTAACAATGTGCAGCTTAGAGAGTAGCTGAAACTCCATATGCCTCTTTTGGCCAACACAGTAATGCAGCTTGCGGAGATATAAATGAACATTCAAAAACTGGAAGCATGCCTTTGTCTACAGTCCGCGCCAGATTTAAGCCTTCTTACGTCCTGCAACCTTCCCATTAGCTGTCACCAGACTTCACTTCAGAAGCATTTAGCTGGTTCTGGAGTCTCATCCTGTCTGCGGCTGAGTCACATTCCATGACTGAGAGATGCAATGGTTTTAAAACCTTTATGAATAGACTCATGCAGCCCAGGATTCTGTTATTTCAGGAAGCTGTTATGAACAACAAGGCTCTAAATTCTGAGTGCTTGCTAGACACTATAAATCATTTTGCCTTGCAATAAACATCAATTAAATGTACTTCATGTGCCACAACGCGTGGAACAGATTGATTCTGTGGGCCACACAGCCCTGCGTTTCCTGCGTTCGGGGGTATGGAAAAAAAAACAACCTATTAAATTAACAGCAGCTTAAGAAAAATGAAAACTTCTGGAACAATTACAGTTTTACTGTTTTGACTGAAGGGGGAAAAAATGACCTTTGTTCCAGGAGATGTGACTGGAACAATGCAATTCTGCCTGAAATTGAGAAATTGCCCACGCTGCCCACCTGATGGATAGTGTGCGTGAGATCTTAGTTCTGCTTCATTAGGCTCTCGTGAATGAGTGGTAAATTTTCCCTATTTATACATTTCCTGTCAGGAGATCATAAACATAGCCAGCCTAGCACATGTTTTTGCTGCTGTCTTTTTATTTACATGTTGGTTGCAGCTTTGACAAAGAGTTTGTTCCCGGAATGAATAAATGTCCTCCTTTTCAAATATTTAGATAGGTGTTGGGAACAAGTAAAAAGATTCACTCGCTGTTTCTTATAATGTTGCACTTTAAATACGCAGCCTTTAAAGGTTGTAATTTTTCACTTTGAGTGAAAAGGAGCTCCTGTTTACCTGGTTTGGAATTTTCTAGTGCTTGCATCTGAGCGTGCTGGAAATGGAGCTGCGCAGAGAGGCATTTCCTAAAGGAAACTTTCTTCCTATTCAGTCTGAACAAAGCAAGACTGGAGATGAATTCGGTGGGGATTTCTTTTGAGAAAACATTTAAAGCAAGCTGTTTGTACTAGTGTTCTTAGTGCCTACCTGAATACATCTGTGTAACATTGAAAATCCATTGTAGTTTTGCAAGTAATGTGTTACTAATAATTGTGGAAAAGTACTTAATGTTCAGAAACCATTGTGTGTGAGTGTGTGAGTGTGTGTGTATGCAGAAAGAGAGAAAGAGGGAGAGAGGGAAGGAGGAGGGAGAGGAGGAGTGGAGGAAGGAAGTCTTTTCCTGCAACCGCACCGTTTACTTTCTTGCATTCTGCTATGCTTCCTTGAGTGGGAAAGACGAGAGCTGTGTCTTGCTTTAAAATGCACATATAACCCTAGATGAATAGGTTCATGGAGGCACGTCCGTCTGTCAGGACTATTCGCCTCCATGGTGCTGGACTGAGCAGCAGCAAAGTGGATTGCAGGGGTTCGCTGGAGTTCCAAATCGTCCAGTCTGATTTCTTCGTCTGAAGGGGGTCTCTGCTATGTCTGTGGTTGTCCTTCTCAGGTGTGCAGCGTTTTCCTCTACACTAAATGATGCTCTGGAGAGTTTCCTGTGTAATCCAGGGGGTGCCTTGCCTGGGCCATGGCCTTTGGAGCGACCCCAGTCATTTCATTGGGGCTGCAGGGAGACATTAGCTAACCACCCAACTGACAGGCACAAAGGCACAACAAAAGCCACCACTGAGCTACATGGGCCCAACTTACCTAAAGAGGTGAGAGAGGAGGCTCTCTGACAACCACACCTCCCCATGTTATTCCCAAGTGATAGCTTACATCTCCAGACATTTAATGGAGATGCATATTAGCCAGATTTCACCCCTATAAAAATATTGGGGAATGAGAGTGAGTTGAAGGGTTCCTTATTTCCTTACCTTTAAAAATTCGATCTCGCCTTCAAGACCCAATTTAAATGTCACCTGCTTTATGATGTCTTCTCAGAGCCCTAAATAGAATAAATGGATTCTTCTCCAAAAATCTATAATATTGTCTGGGCCTCTCTTATTGAACTCTTGACAAGTGCTTTGTATTTTAATTGAGTGCATGTCTGTCTTTGCCCTCTAGAACAGGGCCTGTTTCCTATTTGCTTCACTCCCCTACCACACCCCAAATCTTATAGAAGGGTGCTTTGCACATAGTAGGTGTTCAATAAAATGCCATTTATGTTCTCATTCAACATTAACTTGAAATTGTGCTACCAAGGGTCAGACTTTGATAAAAGCACTGATTACATTCCTTTCCTTTTTTTTTTTTTTTTTTTTAACTGAAAAAAAATTGTATTTAGAATTAGCCAGCTGAACTCAGTTTAGATGATCCAAATTTTTTTGGCAACATCTAAAGCATCATAGTTAGGAGCCAGTCAAACATATGCCTTCTTCTCTCCATCAGGATTGATCAGGGTGTTGACCTTGGCCAGGTCAATGTCATAGAGCTTTCCCACAGCCTGTTTGATCTGGTGCTCATTGGCTTTGATACCCGCAATGAACACAAAGGTATTGCTGTCTTCTATCTTTTGCATGGCTAACTGGGTAGTCGGGGGAACCTGATGGCATAGTGGTCAACCTTGTTTCTCCTGGGGGCGCTGGCCCGAGGATATTTGGGCTGCCTTTAGGGCCACAATTTCTTGGGCCATCAGAATGAGGGAGACGTGAAGGCCTTTTTTTATGACTCTGGACACCTTTCAGCACTGCTTTCTTTGCCTCCAAAGCCTTTGCTTTGGCTTCAGCTTTGGGAGGGGCAGGGGCTTCCTTCTCCACTTTCGGGGCACCATCTTCATAAAAAAGCTGATTACATTCAGTCTTATGTGACTATGCAATGTCTATCTTTTCTGCAACCAGTAGTCTAGGTAGTCTTCTAAACTTGATTTTCAAATCCATTCAGGACTAAACCCAAGTACATTAACTTCTATAATGAAAGGTCCCTGAGGGAAATATTCATTCACTTCATATATCATTTTTGAATCCCACAGAGTTGCTTAACAGGGGGCTTTTAATAAAATAGATATTCAGTGTTTGTGGAAGTAAATTGTTAAGTCAGGAATACCTATAAAACTCACATGGAGTCTCTCGACTGCTGAGCATGCATTTCTTATGTATATTTCTCATAGAAAGTTAATGTACCAGGAAGACTTCATTAAGTTTTCATTATGCTTTAACTCTAAAAAGGTATTGGCATGGTTTAAAAGTCATTGATCATTAGTCACAAGATGCTGCTAATCTCTCTACCTGAGTAAAACAAATGAAGCTATCCAGGTAAAAATTGGCCATCACTTAGTCATTTCTTCAGAAGAATTCCTACACTACATTTAAGGATATGCACCCAATGACCCCTGCCTGGATTCTAAGATCTGTTCTAGCCAACCTATTAGCAAAAGGCAGAAATGATGACTTTTAAGCTTTTCCAAATCAAGTAAAAAATAAGTGAATTTTTTTTTTTTTTTTGGTGAGGGGGCTCTTTGCAATAAAAAGAATATATCACAAAAAAAAAAAAAAAAAATGAACACTATTATTTGTCAGTAATTTTGTCAAAATTTTTTTAAGAAAATGATCTTATAAAATAACAAAACAAGAATTACAATAATTCAACAGTGATATTAGCAAGAGCATTTGGCTGGGTGTAAAAGGACTTGGGTTCTGTCCACTTCCAGACCCTGGGCACATCCCAGTTTCCTCAGGGCCAAGATGAGGTCATGTACCCTGAGATCACTTCCAGCATTAATAGACACAGCCTATGATTCCTTGCCACCCTACCACCAAATGCATACTTTTTTTTTAATCCTCACCTGAAGATACTTTTTTTTTCCATTGCTTTTCAGAGAGAGTGGAAGGAAGAGAGAGAGAAACATAGATGTGAGAGAGATACATCAATTGGTTGCCTCCTGCACACACCCCGACCGGGGCCTAGGATCAAGCCTGCAACCGAGTTCTGTTCCCTTGACCGGAATCGAACCTGAAACCCTACAGTCCTCTGGCTGATGCTCTAACCAACAAGCAAATCTGGTTAAGGTGCCAAATACATACTTTTAAAGAATACCTAACAACATTTCCTTGCTCAAAAATATTTAGAGGCTCCTAATTGTCTATAAAATTACAAAGCCAGATATGAATGCTTAGCAAGTGTTATAAGAATTCTCTTAAGCCAGATTGACCAATTCTCCCAAATATACAAATGCCAAACTGGCAACTGCCTGACTTCTGAATTTATTTTGCATTTGCCCATTCTGTATTCTCTGTTGGAAACATGTTTTCCAGCCCAGAGATGCCTCCCCAGCCCTGAATCCTTTCCTGGGTTCCTCAACTATACTTTCTCGCAGTCCACATACTCGTAGTTTAATAACAAAGTTCTTCACACTCTGGCCTAGACTAGAGTCGCTCAGATTTGGGGAGTCTATACTTATATTATACTCACCTTGAAAGAAGGAGTGCTGTCTTAGGTTTGTTTCTTCTATAGTATCTAGCATAATGCTTTGTTCATTGTGGACATAAACAATATAATCTTTAGATAAACAAATGAGAACCCATAGCACCTTGGGAGGCACAGTACACCCAACAGAATCATAGAATTAGAATATTATATGATGATCACCACATTTGTATCCAATACGTGGCTCCCTTGATAAGTCAAGTAGTAAGATAGACTGTGATATATTTAAGTTAAAGGAGAAATTGTAAGTAATGCACATCCATTTGGCTTAAAGTAAATTTTTTATTTCTATTCCTGTCAAGTCAATCATCAGAAAGCACCTAGACTTAGACACAGTCTCTAATGAGAGGGAGGACAGCATACTCTCCCATCAGTAGTTAAAGATCTTGTGTCAGTAAGATATAGGAGGCTTTAGTCTGGCCAAACATAGCAGAATTCTGGGAGCTCGGCTAACCCAGAGAAGGCCCACACCCTTGGGGCACAGAGGATGGCCAGGGCTCTCAGGGCTTCCCCAGCGAACCGATTATGAAGGTTGGATTTGGATATCGAGGGACACCATGGGAATAGAGTTCAGTTACTTCCAGGAGTGGCTGCTTTGTCCACATTCCGTAATACCGGCCACATTCAACTACAGTAGTCACGCAGCCATGTGCTGGCATCATCTCGAATGAGCACAGGAGCAAAACACCTTCAACAGGCGATCCAGCCGGCTCTCTTCAGAAATCCAGTTGTGTGCCGAGAGAATTAGCCCAGTTCTTGGCTTCCACTGCAATAGCTTCCAGAAAAAAAGAGAACGTGGCTCTCATGTGTTGGTCAGTTCTATAGACCAGAAGAGCTCAAGTACAAGTGAACAGAACGGCCACGTGTGCCACCTCACCATTTCCGTTATGACGCCATGCAATGGAATCACTCACTCATTCAACGGTGTCTGGTGATGCATCAGTCTAGGCTTGGTATCAGAATATTTAGAAAATCATAAACACAATTAATATGCATTCTGAAATTAGAGTTGTCCCTGCGTTTTTCTTTAAGTTTATTTTGGTATATATTGTTACTTTTTCTCTTCTGAATTAAAGACATATTTTGCTACAGAGTTTACTACATATAAGAATTCATAAATAAAAACAGGCAAGTATTAACTTACATATTTTTTTCTCTTTAATTCACTCATCCGGTGAATTTACTCATCACTCTTTGGAAAAAAAGTAAAGACAGAATGTGATAATGAAAATATTATGTGATAACTGGAGCCTGTTTAGAACCCTTTAGGTTGAGTTTCATTGGTACATGAGGGAATGAATGTGATGGCGTTTCTTTTACTTCTTGTCTACTAAGAAAGTGAGTGAGTGTGAATGGACAGTTGTCATATCCTCAGGTTATACTGCTTTCTCTTTAAAAGCATGAAAGTAACCTCTAAACATCTACTTACACGGTTTGTACTCCGTGTTGTGGAGGGAGGAGGGACCTTATATTGAGCCAATGTAGAAGAGACATATGTTTAAATTAGGACATCCAAGCACATCATTAAACAACCACAGAGATTTTCCCTCTAACTCACTGATCATCTGCTAACGAAAGTTCTTTTTCTTTTTTCCCCAAAATATTTTTTCTAAACCAAGAAACAAGAAAAGGTGCATGTTTCTGGGGGAAAAAAAATGGCCAAAGAAAAGCCATGGAGAAATATTATGTTAAAATTAGAAATGGAAAGTTTCTGTGTTGAAAAGATAGCAAATATGCCCGTTTCGCTTAGTTATACCAATATAATCATAACATCATTTATAGCCTCCTTCTGTCGAGCAGTTGCTGCTCTTTAACCTAGGTCCTGCTGTCCCCCTTTCCATCTCCCCTGCCATGGCCTCGCTTTATACCCCACGGTTCGGGCACTAACTGGTCTCTCTCCCCGCCCCCAGTTCCTTCTGGCATTGGGAGTGAAGAAGAGAGCAGTGTGCGAAGTGTGTACTTAAGACTGTTTCAATTTCCTGCCAACTGTTAATTTATAGAATCTCACCCCGTAGTACTTAACTACAGCTTAAGTTATAACGCCACAGTGTTTTCAGAAAATATATGCATGGCTGGTTTTACGGTTCTTTCTAAAACAGCCTTGGTTTCAATGCCGTTATCGGTTCATTATCAGTGTATTGTTTGTTTCACTGTCCAGCACCACTGTCTGATAAAAATCCTTAATTATTAAGTATCTGATAATACTATCCAAACAGCTTTAATTACAGCACATTTTGTGCCTTGTTTTATTACATGTCATGCCAGAGTGAACCTGGCCAGGATCTTTAATAAGGCCATATTAAATCCGGGCTAGAGGTTAAAACTCATGAGGCAGCCTCGATGCTCTGCCTATTGTGTAGAGAATCTCATCAGAAAAGCCCCAAACTTCATTAAAGACGGCTGGATGTGGGCCCTCCTCTATTGCCATTTACTTTAAGGGCTATCACTCAGGGGCAATTATTGGTGTGCTCTTCATGATCCCTGTTATATTAAGGCAATTTCTACACCTAGGTTAGGCATTAATACCGCCATTATCTCCAACACAAATCCCCTGACAGTTAGAAAAGCAGGAGAAATTACAGGCGGATTAATCTCTAGCGCCCGTCCAAGAAGAAAACCGTCCCCCAGAGGCTGCAGAAGGCGGTGCTGAACTCAGTTAAGCTGTGTTAGGTGTAATGAAAAAGAGCCCCCTGTGCCTGCCTCTGTCGGAGCCGTCAGATGACCTTTTCTCAACTTGTCAATATCCCTTTTGGGCTTTCCTCCCCTCCACTCCTCCTAGGCTTCTCCGAGGCCTATGGCATCTTTAAATAATTATGTTTCTGCTTAAAAAAAGGAGAGAGAAAGAAACAACTAAGCTTATCCATGTGGGAAGGCTGGACAAAGTAAGCTGTTTTGTACCCCCCAAAAAAAAGAAGAGAAAAGGAGCCTGGTGTTTTCACAAATCCTTTAAATTTCCAGGTTGTCTCTCCAGATGTGTTGGTGGGTGTCTCACGGCCACTCACCACGCCGAGAAAAGCAGATCAGAGAATGAAGACAAAGGCTCTCACTTGGCACAAAGGACCAGGAGGACAGGCGGTGGCAGGGACTTGGCAGGTCATCCCCAGAGCGCCCTGCGCCTCCAGATAAGGATGCCTTGGACGGTGGCTGCTGCTGCTGGTGGCGCCCCTCTGCGCCTGCCTGCCGGGACCCTGGGGTTTGGGAAGGGAGCGATAAGGAACACAATGCATAACTAACAAAGCTCCTTTGATGAAGGCAGTCATTTGCATGACGGCGCAGAATAGCCCCGCTCCTGATGGGAGCGTAGCACACCTCAGCACAGAGATGGCACCCTTCAATGACACCGAAGGGCAGGAGTGGATGGGGCGAGAGTGTGCTGGCTGGGAAGTTTTAATTCATCACCGTATAATTGTGCAGAAAACACCGGCCCAGAGAAGAATATTGGTATTGTTTTTAGCCTCAGGAACGAATGAGGTTTTGTTTTGGTTTTGAGGGAAAATATAGTATGGGTCATAAGAGCCCATTCTTTCAAAAACCAGGGTAGTTGAAATTAATAGCCCGTGTGTCCTTTAGACAAAGGTGTTAGGGGTGATTCACGGTTGAATTTGCCTCAGTGCTCCCGAAATGCCACTTCACCTCCCTGTATGCCTGTTCTATTCAATGGGACAAAAATGGAAGGGGGTTTTGCATGTCCTGAGGTCGAATGGGAGGGACTCTCTGGGTTCTAAACTCTTTCAGAGGAAGCAATTGGATCTATTTGTCACTATGATGTGGTTTAGCCATTTGCCCGCACACAGCAGTGATTTGCAGGTTGAACTTAGCCACTCTTGTCTTACTACAAACCAGAAATATAAAGCTGTGACCCAGAGCCAGCCACAAGCTGTAGCTTCATCCCGAGTTTTGATCTACTGCTGGTGATAACTGGTGACTCCCGACTCATAATGCAGGGAGCCCCAGGGCACTCGGCACTTTCTGGCCAAGTGAAATCTAATATAAAGTGAGGAACTGCTTATTCTACAAATCATGCCTAGTTCATCGTATGTCCTCCCTTTTTTTGATGGTAAACTAGTTGCTATTCTTACTGAAAGGTTCTCTGCCCCTTTAAATTACTCAAGTAATGGATATCTTCTAACATTCACTCAACAAACATATTGAACATCTATGTGCTAGTGATTACATTTCATTGATGGAAAAATGGAAATAGCATCCCTCCTCGAATGGTGAAGGAAAAAGCATATCTGCATCCTAATTTGAGTGATGCTCTCGTTGAGGTATGAGCAAAGTACCCTGAGGACACAGAAGAAAGGGGCAATTTCAGAGAATACGCAGCTGATCCCTGGGAATGTGGAAACTAAAAATGAGCCAGTGAATGCTTAGGAAGACCTCCCAACTTAATTCTCTATCCCTTTGGTAGAGTGATTAGATCATGGAAAATATTCCGGGTGGTAAACACACAATACAACATACAGATGATGTATTACAGAATCCTATACCTGACACCTATATAATTTTATTAACCAATATCTCCCCAATAAATTTGATTTCAAAAGAGAAAAAATTTGGAAAAATATTCCATGGACTTATATGGGCCCCAGAAGGAAACTTCTTCACCCATAGAAATGAGAAAATGTTTTCACTTTAAAAGATTCGAGCATTGTTGCCCTCTGATTAGAAACTCAAAAGCACTGAGTTAGACACAAACTAACATCATCAAAACAGATATTCTTGACTGATCTTTAACTAAAAGGGAAACCACCAGAAAGATTAAAATGTTAGTTTTCCTTGCTAAAAATGTACCTTCCTTCCCTACTCCCATTTATCCACTGGAAATATGTATTCTTAAATAACAGCCACACTTTCCTAAGCAAAAAAATTTTTTCTGTTTCTTCCTTTTGAGTTGTAGGAACGATGATTAAAATTTTTAAACTTTCTGGGTCTTCCCCCAGCAACCATAACGTACATTTGTTAGAATGTAACCTTTGCATAAGTATTTAGCTTACAAACTAAATGTGTTCCCTAATCTCTTCTCCTCATCTGCAGTGACTAATTAGCAATAATCAGAATCAGTTCTATCACAACCAACCTTTTTGTTCCCTTTTGTTTTCTGCCTTTGATTTTTGCTGCTCAAATCATCCCGAAACTTGTGCCTAGTCATTGCCATCCTATCCTCGGTTACTTTGTGATAATGGTGATAAGAAAGGTCAAAATTATCTTGATAAAAAAATTAACTAATTCACTTGGGATGGGATACTTTCTTCTGTTGGTTGGGAGACCTTCCTCATGTGATTCAGGGACCCAGGCACCTTCCGTCTCGTGTGTGTCATCCTCTGCTCCAGCCAGCAGAAAGGGAAAAGTAAGGGAGTAGAACCCCCCCGCCCCCCCCACACTTCTTAAAAGTCCTGACCAGAAATGGTACCGATCGCTTCTGCTCTTACTTTGTTGACAAGAACAAGCCCCATGACCACAGCTGGACACAGTGGGGGACTCAGAAATATAGCCCCTGGCTCAGTAGCACCCCAGCCACAGCCCCACACTGGGACAGCATGACTTTATGGTAGATAACTAGCCCTCTCAGCCACAGGTAATAAACAGCCTGGAAAAATGAGAGAAAATGCACAGATAGATAATACACACACACATAAAATCATCTAGCTGCACCAGTATGCAAATTACCTACTAACAACACTCCTGGCTGACTCAATAATACACTCTGAGTATTGTTTTCAGTACCGGTGGTGGCTTGAAATGACCCCTTTCCTGATGAGAAAGTTGCACGCGCAGAGCTAAGACGGCAGACAGCCCGGCCGAGGCGGCAGAGTGCCCATTGGCGGCCTGCGTTAGCGCAAATGGAATCAAAATGTGCACGTGGCCAAGAATAAGAGTGATTTTTTAAACCAATGCATGTCCTTCTCACTCTTGCTGAAGCTATTTAAATACGCTTTATTGGTTTATTTGCTTATTTACTATCTGTTTATTATTCGCTACTTATTGTCACATCTAAGGAGTGATGTCAAGGAGACGTGTGAAAGTCAGTCAATTTCTAAAGTAAATTACGTTTGATGCCGTATATGAATTGAGCTTTTAGAAGGGGGTTTATTCTTTGCTTTGGCAGAGAGGGGGATTTATGTATTGGTTAGTCGTTTGAACCATTGCCTCCTAGATAGTAGGTATTGAATAAATATTTGATGAATTTAAATAGGCCTCTTGATGATGTCAGTGATGATGAGTGTGATGATTTTTATTCAGAAACTCAGAGATAGTTGTATGAATTAATGAATGCTGGTTGAAATTGCTTTAGCTCTTACAATGAATTGTATTATTATACTAATAATCATTATTATAGAGTAAGGATTATAAGCATAAATCATTGATAAAAATAGGCCAGAAATATACTTCAATTAAGACAGAATGGTCTGCTTTTATAAAAATTTCTTTGTAGAAGTCAATTTGCTTTTTTAAGAATACATTTTAACAGTTAAGATCCCTTCGAGTATAATTAACTGTATTTCTAATAAATGTCAATATAATTGATAGGTGAAAAATTATATCATCAATAAGTCAGATCAAGTAGTAAAAACTCCATACATTTAATAACTGTTATTCTGTAATACTTATTTAAAAGGCCTAATTCTATTTAGATATTTCATATCACACAGTGCTATTTGCTTATCAACTGTGACAAAAAATGATAGATACACTTTCATGGATTTATATTTTTGCTAGAGTGCATTTTACTCTCTCAGGAATTATAAAAAGTAATTTACTTTCTGTGAAAGAATTTTAAGAAGTATTCTAACTACCATTTACTTAGCTAAGAATTATTGGGTTTTTGCTAAGTTCCGGGTTTCACTCTCTGGTATTCCCAACAGACACAGAAGATAGCAGCAATATTACTTCCATTTTTAACAGCGAGGAAATAGAGGCATAGAATGCTTAAATAACTTGCCCAGCATCATCCCACTGCTCACTGGTGGGGTAGGACTTGAACTCAGGAAGTCCAGTACCAAAGACCTTGCTCTGAGCCACAGTAAAGCTGCCTCTCTACTAAGAACCTCTCTACTAAATGTTGCTTTTTAACGTAATTTTTGCATAATAGTTTTTGTAATGTAGCTAAATAACCACAATATTAATGAAAAACCAATAATGGGATGGAATGCATATGTAGTTTATTAGTACGTGTAAAAGAGAGAAATGAGAGTACCCATTATTTTTTCTGATTTGAAAAATATCTTTTAATCATAGGAGACTCTTGATACAATTAATGCGTAAGGAAAAGGGGAGGGGAGAGTTGAGTTTTTTTAATTAGCTTTATAAGTTAACTAATATTATACTTTTTTCAAAGTAAAGCATCCTAGAAAAGATAAAATATATTCCATTGAACCATATGAAATTGACATATTTATTTATTTATTTATTATCTATTATTTATTTATATTTATCCTCAGTAGAGGATATTTTTTCCATTGCTTTTCAGAGAGAGTGGTAGGGGGAGAGAGAGAGAGAGAGAGACATGATGTAAGAGAGACATGATGTAAGAGAGACATCAATTGGTGGCCTCCTGCTCCAGGCACCGGGGATCGAGCCTGCAACCGAGGTACATACCCTTGATCAGAATCGAACCCAAGACCCTTCAGTCCGCAGGCCGATGCTCTAACCAGTGAGCCCAAGGAGCTAGGACATGAAATTGCCATTTTTATAGGTCAAAAATGGTTACATGTTGGCAATCCCATATAATGCAAAAATTGCCAAATAAAGAAATTATGATACAAAAGATCCAACTATTCAAAAGAAGTAATACATGGTCCTAGCCGTGAGGCCTTACAGTGTGAGTGTAGCAACAGGACATCCCTACCTGTAAATGTAAATGATACAGCTCAGACCTTACAGAGTGAAATTGTGCCCAGGTGCCCGGCTCAGAGAGCCTTCCCGTAAAACCAATAGAGATCCAAGGGCAGAAAGGCGTTCCAGGCATGTTTACCTGACAAGACCACTTGGAGCACGCCTGCCTTGTTCCACTCACCTCTGCCCATGCCCTCGACGCTGTACTCCTGAGTCTTTCGGGCTTGCACCCCTGCTGATGTCTGAAGTTATGCACTTACCCTCTCCAGGCCAGGTGCCAGTGACCTGCCCAGTCCCCAACCCCTGGCTCCACCCGCAGCATCCGAACTCTGTGTCTGTCTCCTGTATGCAGTGGGACTGTCCCCCACACCCATGCTGACACCTTGATAGGATGCAACCTACTAGTGGGAAAGTTATAAATATTACATAATAAAGTCTTTCAAAGTGACCCAAACAGCACTGTGGTTTTAAGGATAGGGAGTCTTTGAGAATCAGAGTATTCAGAGGAAGTTTCACTGCCGTGGATAAGCCTTGAAAGGCAGTTTGAACAACTGGTAGAATGGGGCTGAATGGAGAAGTAAAAGGATATCCGGGCTGTGGAAAGAGTGGAGCGGAGAGAGCAACACAGAGGGGCCCGTGGCCTGCGGAGGGCATAAGGAAGCACCCAGCCAGGGTGAAGATTTCATGTAGCTGGAGTTAAATGAATTAAATGGAGAAAAATGAGTTAAAATAATTTGTGTCAAGTTTTCAATGGTGAGCTGAGGGCCTTGAGTCAGAGCCAGTAATCGCCACCACGTACTGAGTACTTCCTATGTGCCAAGTACTTAACATCTGACATCTTTAATTTTAGCAAATTAAAGAACTCAATTATCAGTTGTACAGATAAGCAGAGATCCAGGGAGGATAAGTGTCTTATCAAAGGCTAATTTTTAAATCTTCTTAGTTAATTACTTTTAAAGCATTTACTATATAACAGGCTCAGATCTAAGTGCTTAACAAAAATTAACTCATTTAAAGTACACAACAACCCAGTGAGGCAAGGACTATGATGATTATTATTCTCGTCTTGTATTAGAGCCACTACAAGGGAGCCAGGGGCTGATTTGCTCAGTCTCAGTGTACAAATGCTGGCGCCAGGGCTCAAACACGGGAAGCCTCGCTGTGGGCTCTGTGTTCTCACGCGCTCTGCTGATGTAAAACTAAGGTGGGCGGGGAGCAGCAGGGCGCTAAAGGTGTTAAGCGGTATAATTACCCAACCAAAGTGAAATGTAAGTATTATGAAATACTGCTATGGGTGATCAGGTGGGAGATTATTTCTATCATTTTAAACTGAGGTGACTGAAGCCTGGGATGGGCAATGTTGTGAGGACAGAAAGAGAAAAATGTGAGAAATTTTATGAATGAAGAGTAAAGCATGTGTAAGAGCTAATTAGATAGGAAAGGTAAGTGTGAAGGACTGAAATGAAATATAATCCTGAGTATGGGTACCCGACTAGGAAGAATTATGATACAATCTGAAATAGGAAAAAATTGCAAGAATCATTTTGAGACAGATTTTGTGCCCAGGCTGGAAAATGCAAGTGGAAATATCCAGTAAACTACTAGAGATAGATACCTGAAATTCCCATTTTACATTGGATGCACTTATATTGTGTTCACTAGTGTGTTTCTATTTCTGTTTCTCTTACTTAGAAGTGACTTCTAAACCCTTATCCCTGGACCTTGTAATATAGTAGATGCTCAATAAAAATGATTGAATGAATAAGAATTATTCAGATAATAGGGATAGCTGTGGTCTTGAGGCTTCAAAGTCTAAAAATAATAATAAATGAAAACCAGATATCAGCTTTCTCTTTCTTTCTCCTGGAGATTATGGTTTCATGTCTGTTTTCTCCTAAGAGAGTTTAAAACTTGCAACCTGTGATAGTGTAGAGTAAAATAAATCACCAGATATTTAAAAATATCACCTTAGAATTCTCTTAATGGTTTAATAGTTGGAATCAATACACATCTGTTACTTTCTTGTCTTTAATTAGGTTTATCTAGAGTAGTTGACTGTGAGGCTGTAAGTGGTGTGGAGAAGCAAATTCTTAGCAGTTCTAAATGGTATTATAGGAGACTTTCATAAGAACACTCATGTATTGCTCTGGCCAGTGTGGCTCAGTTGGTTGGAGCATCAACCCGTAGATCAGAAGGTGGTGGGTTTGATCCCTGGTTGGAGCATATGTGGGAGGCAACCAATCAATATATATATATGTGTATATATATGTATATACACACACACATACACATACACACACACATAAAGAACACTCATATACTGAAAGTGACTTTTACTTTTTGATTATTAATAGCAATGCATTTTGACCCTGTGATCTTCTGTATCTAAACCACCCTGAAAAGCAGATTGATGGCAGTTCAAATTTTATTTCATTTATTTATTTCATGCATAATATCATGAAAAGTATGATTCTTCTTCTATGCTTATGTTTAAGATACGTTTGAAACACAGAAATCCTGTGTGGTGCCTTGAACAGAATACTTACAGAGCCTTTTCTACTATTCCCTTTGCTCTCATCTCCCTGTTTTCTTCTGTTGGCCTCCAGGGGTGTACGTTGTCTGTGCTATTCATTTGATACATGCTACTTGGTGTTTTCAGCTATACTTTCATGCATAGAGAATTTCAGCTCCTTGAGGATATTATATTTCAAGCTTCTAAGGATTCTCCTCAGCACCTGCAACCCCCCCATACATACCACACCCCTGCACGCGCGGAGTTTGTCCAAATGCCATTAACAGTTGACAGCCTTTTGAGATTCTCAAAGTGCCTTCAAAACAATCCTTTAGTGTCCCTATAATTCTGATATTTTCCTATGATTATTACGATTGAGAAAGCATTGTACATGAAGAAAGAAATAAGATATTAAGATGAAAATTACCTGTAGAAACGTGGTTGTAAAACAGTCAGTCTTTTCAGGGATTGCTCCAACATAATTTCTATGCCTAATTCACTTCTCTTTATTGGAGTAGGGTAACTTTGAATTTGTAATAGCTGTTGTTCTCTGCAAAATTGACTGAAACCATTCATTTTCATAGTACATATGTATTGCTAAAGAACCAGCGTAGCAAACGAGAGATAGAATCACAATTAGAAATTAAAATTAGAAGATTTGAATCTCATTTTTATTCTCAGTTGTTAGATGGACCCGAAATGACCTGGTGTTTAAGTGCCATCCATTAGCAAAACTGAATTAGGGGGTCACTCAAATCTGAAACACATGACCCTTTCACTTAACTATTGCTTTACCCAGTTAGTCTTTTTCTCACGCCTGTTTTCCCCAGGCAGAAAGACCTCCGCAGGTTCCCTTTCAGACTGTTCCTTTCCCAAAAACACACTGAAAGCTTCAGTCCACCCTGAGAATTTTGTTTGTTTTATTTATTTAAAAACAAGCTCCTCTTATCCAGGTGTTTCACCCTTGCAGGAAGGTGGCACCTTGTTGACAGCTCTGCAAGGGAAGGGAAATTGACAAGCCTGAGCACCTAATGTCCTCTCACTACCTGTTAATGATGGTGGTGCCCACGCCTGCCTGGCTGCTGCGATCTCTAATTAAGCATCTGTGGAAGCTGGAAAGCAGTGCTCTTAATTGGGAAGCTGAAGATCAAGGCAGGTTGCGATTTCTGCCAAGACATTTATCTGTCAGGCCAAGCGTCATTTTCAAGTCCCTCACGCTTGCACTTGTGTCTTGTTATTCTGCAGTGCCCCTTCTGCACATTGCAAGACAAAGAGGTTATTTGGCGAACATTTGAATAGACAAAAGTCATTTAGCATGAGGAACTTTTAGCTCTATAAATAACCTCCTCCTGAACCGGGATCTGTGGTGCATTTAGTCCTAATTGCACCTCACCCTTCCCCCACACCTCCCATTAAGACATATAGTCTAGGACACATACAGGAGATGTGTTTGCAGCTATCTTTTACATAGAACTGATTGTTTAATTGCAGATTAAAGATTAATGCAAGTATAATGATTCCACGAGGACACTTCAGACAAAAGCACCCTGTATCAGGCTGCCTGCCTCCATTTTTCAATTTGACCATAAATTTGGCTGGGAATTAAATAGTAAGTAGCCGTGATTGCAACTCTGGTCTCTGAAGGCACTCACGGGAATGAAAATAAATGAACAGGCTCTCACACAAAGCATGTTTCATTATGGTCATTAGTGGGCAGATTCTCGGCCGTATTGAAGGTGAAATTGTCCAGAAGAGATGTTGGCACATGTCTGTTAAGAAGAGCTGAAAAGGGTGGTGGAAAGGATGGAAGTGGTCTTGGATGGAGAAGGATTTCAGCATACTTTTGGAATTTTAATTCCTTTGGTTTATTACTAGAGTTTAAAAAGTTTCGGGCATCAGCAATGGGTTACTTATACCACAGAGCCAGATAAATGTAAGCTTATTTTGCGTAGGTTCATAACTGGTATGCTGTAGAATATGAATATAAATATAAATGATGGTTATTTGGCAAATAAACCAACTCTGCATAAAACAGCCAAATAAAAATGTTAAGAGATAAATGTGACATCGTGAAAAGCCCGCAAGGGCCTTTACTATACATGTGGTAATGATTTTGATTGGGAAATGCTTATCTTTGAATTTCTCTTGTGTTTTTCCAGTAAGAGACAGGGTTTTTTGTTTTCTTTTGTTTTGTTTAGTTTTTTGAGCCTTTGGCTTTGTGGCACGTTGGCTATCTATTGTGAAAATGTAATTAAATTCATTTCATCATTTTATTTTCTTATCAGTGAACAAATTAACCTACATGACTATTGATAAGAGGACAAATCTGGCTGCCTGAGTCTTCCCTTTTTGACCACTGGTTTTATACTCCCAAATAACATATTTCATCCCATAGATACTTTGAATGATATTATACCATTAAATGTGTTAATTTAAAGATCCCTAAAATATATTACCTTATTTGAGTTATGCTGTTATTTGGGGAGCTAGTTTTTACTCTTTCCAAAAGAATAGAAGAGCAGAGACTGTTCCTATTATGATATGTTCATATATTTTAAAACTTTTCTACCTGTTGATAATTTACATGAAGTCAAGACATAAACTAAAGTCTGGAAAGACACAAATTTATCCTCTTGTTCTCCACAGTCTAACAGAAGTCCTGTTACATGAAGGGACAAATAAAACTGTGATTACAACGATTCAATAATGATTGGGTCAAAAGCTAAAATGTATAATCACAATGAGCTTGGCCACACACACACTTACACACACACACCATATCCCTACTATTAATGATATCCAGGGAGCTCTCCTGGGAAAAAT
Source organism: Miniopterus natalensis (assembly GCF_054644295.1). Classification (NCBI taxonomy): domain Eukaryota; kingdom Metazoa; phylum Chordata; class Mammalia; order Chiroptera; family Miniopteridae; genus Miniopterus; species Miniopterus natalensis. The sequence goes on along the minus strand of NC_142082.1, from coordinate 148,604,612 downwards.
TAACAGAACTATGTTAAAGCTTGATAAAGTTTTTGTTAAAACCATATTACCTCAGAAACACACATCCAGTGCCAAGGCTTAACTACTTGTAGGGATATTCCAAGTCAGAATTTTAAGGGAAAATTATAATGTTTTTAGTTTTTAATGAATTAAGAAAGTAAGAGCCAAAGCAATTCCTACCTCCCTTCCCAAAATAAAACAGTTGTAAAAAAAATTGTTTCCATTATAAAATCTGTTCAAATATTCAATATTACAGTTGACATTAAAATTTCAGAATAAATGGCATATCAATGAGACTCAGTTGGTGACACTGGCAAATAAAAAGGGTGTGATCATATCCTAACTTGGATGTGGGAATATGTTTTCAATTAATAAACAGGAGGAAAGGCCAACTTCCTCTTGAGATTGGGGCAGTATTGATTTGTCAGGAAACTAAAGTAGATGACACAAGATTTTTTTACAGTCCAGTAGATCAGTGAATATAGTTTTGATAGTATTATGATAATATATATATATCCATTTTTACTTGGTTCCATTATTGCTTCAAAATTCTATGGCTGAGAGAATGATTGAGTAACTTCTCATGTGCATGGGATTATTTTATGAAAAAGGTTAACCAGCTGCTCACCATTTTCACTGACGAGTGAACAGGAAGAAATAGTTTAAATTGAAGTAGCAGGTCTCTAAGTTATGTGGGAATGATGATCATTGACATCATTATCTATCCAAAGCTTCCCTACACATGAGCTCCTGCTGTACGTGGAGAACGGTACTTCCTCTCTGGAAAGGTGTTTAGATGCAAGAAAGCTTGACCAAAGAAATTCCAGAACACCCATCTGTATAGATCTCTCTATGGAAATAGATGTGTCCCTTTGTTGAAGGTTTCAATAACAATTTTACATTAAAGAGCATCAGAGCCCAGAAAGTGTAAGAAATATGAGACTAAATTAACATATGCACACATTGAAAGCACATTTTCCATCCTTAAAATCACTCACTTGATCCACCTCACCATTTTATCAACTTTGAACAACTTTTCTATTAAATGTGAATCAGCATCACTGGTCCATAACTTTCTAAAACTAGATCAAATGACTCGTGTAATTTCAATGAACCAAGGTAGTTCATCCCTTATGACCATGTAATTCTTTGCAAATTTTAAGTTTGTAAGTTTCGTGCTTACTATGCATTGGTACAGAGTTTTTGTTCTCTAAATTAACTATCGTGATTATAAATTCAAAGACATGATTTTGGATATGTCAGCAATTCCTTCTTTCAGTCACAATAGCCATCTCTTTTACCAGCCACCTGTTGAGAGAGCAACTGGCCTGTTTATTGCCTCAGTGGCCTTGGTGTCCTTCTGAGATAAGGCTAGCTTATCCATTTCATTCTAGAGTCGATCATGTTCACAAGAGATGAGGCTGACAGTAGCCTACTGCTCAGTCACCAGATGGTTGGGACATTTTAGATAGTCAAGTTAAATTGGAATTGAGATTTGGAATTCTTAGATAAAATCTACTCCTTCCCCTTTAATTCATATCTACCTATAAAACTAAGAACACGGCTTTTTGGTAAAATAACAGCCCTTACTGAGATTTTGATCTTTTGAGACACACATAGATTGAATGTCAAAACATAGCATACTATGAAGATATGAAATTGTTAACAAGTAAGCTTTTGTTATAGCCCAGGCGCCCTGTGGGAAAGTCTCCTGCTGTGTGTCTATGCCCAATGTAGCTTTAATGAAGGTAATAAACAAAAACCATATTGCTATGTAATTGTGTCCCAATGTCAGGCTCAGCTACCAACAGAAACTTTTATATAAACATTTTATAATTTCTTAACTCCTTCCCTGGAAGGTGTTCTTTCCAGATAGTGAACATAGAACAAGATAGAGGAGAAGAAATAGAAAGACACTCGGCTCCACTCAAATGGGAACCCCAGGTGGACAACCCTGGTTTTCTGTACAGTGAGGCACAGATAAAATTTCAACAGGGGTAGAATGGAGAAGATAGATTTCAAAACATGATTAACTCTTTTGTTTGACAGACTGAGAAGCCTCATGATGTCAGGCAAATAAACTATAAAAACCAAAATGAAATCTTAAATTACAGAAACCATATTTTATACCTATTTGCCTCACTAGTATCTATTCCATTGCCCTACTTAACTTAGCCTTTTACTACCAGGGTTTTATGGGTGATAAGGATCAATTTACTAGGTTAAGAGAAATGAGATGATTGTAAAAATCCTTATATTTATAAAGGGCATTCTTTATGCTTTTTGGCTACAAGTAACAAAATAACCCACCAAAGGTTGATTAAATATAGTTCGCATTCGTTTTGATGACATCAAACATTCCAGGACTAATTGTTCCCAGCCTGGATCAGTGGGTCAATGATCTCTAGGCGTTGGGTTAGCCTCCCTGTATTTCTCTTAGCCTTTTCTTCTTTGTCACAAATGGCCACCATAGCTCCAAACATCACATGCTCACACAGCCAAACGTAAGGAGGGAAGAAAGACACAGTGTTTTACTTGTCATCTCTTTCTTTTACAAAAATGAAAAATCCCCAAAATATCTTATTAGATTCCCCTGGAAGTAGTTTAGGCTGATGTGGATTCTATACCTGTCTCTTAGCTATTTGGGAATCTGGAAAAGAATTTTCTGAAATATTTTGCCTTCCATAGGAGCTAGGGTTCTACAAAAAGAAAGAAGGGAATGGCTCTGGCTGGACAACCAATAGTATCTGTCACCAGGTAAGACTCAGAGTCAAGTGACAATCATTAAGTACCCACAGCACCAGGATCCAAACCAGCTGTTTTCAATGTGTTGAGTTGTTTATTTCTCATAGCAATATTGTGAGATTGGTAGTGTTTTCCATTTTACAGATGAAGAAACTGAGGATGAGAGAAGTTAGAGAGTTATCAAAATTAATGAAGTAGGAGAGATGAGATTTAAGGCCCTCCTATAAGGCGATGGCCAAGGTGTTTTCTACTGCACCTCAGCTAAGTCTCCCAGCCAAAAATTTTAATGATAGAGAAGAAAAACACCTAATCAAAAGAAGATAGGGTAGCATGCCTAATACGTAGTAAGAGGGAAACAGAGACAGCCCAAGTAAACTGGCCTCCTGACAGTGAGGCTGCTCATAGGAGCCGGGGAAGTAGGGGCATCCATCAGAGATTAGCCTGGGATCAACTCTATTGAAGAGTTTTCAGAACTTTTCAAAATTATACAATTATTTCTATTTATATAAACAGAAAGATAATTAACTCTTTGAGAAAATTCATCCTGGTATTAATATGATCCATATATTATTTGAGAAGCAGTCATGAAATGGAGCTTTTCAGACAACATAATTCATGTAGAATCTGAAGGATCACTTGCATTTCCGCTGAGGTTTCACATACTCTAAAGATTTTCTATTTTATGCTCTTTGTCAAAGGGTAGATCTTAGGTGTCCTCCATAACCAAGGGTTAGGATTGTGTTTTATTTTTAAATTTTCTTTTTTAAGGTGATCCAAAAAATAGCAGTCTATTCCCACTCTCTCAGTAAGCTTACACAAGACTTCAAAGAGAAGGATCTCAAAGGGAGTGAAAAATAATCGTGTCTCTTTTGAAATTTCTTTAGATTCTCATGGTGCCTTAGCCTTTTTTTAAGCAGTTTGGGGGAGAAAGGAGAGGGTGGCTGGAGTTTCCCCCTCACCCACCCCTTAGAGAGCTTCAGAGCAGTGTGTAGAATTGATGTATGACATGCTGTTCCTTTGTAAAAGCATCAAGAATATTAAAATACTCCTATTATCTGTGCTTAGCCTCAAGCTTCCTTTAATGAACCTCTCAGATCTTGCAAGAAAGCAGACTAAATGGACTGTGTGAGTTCAAATGGTAGCAACACAGTGACAATTAACGGTTCTTGTCAGGATCCCTAAATTATGGGATCCCTAACTGTGAGTCTTTTTCTTCTCTCTTAAAGGTTCTTGGGTAGCTTCTTAAAGCATCTAACCTTTGCTCTAGTTTGTCTTCTCTAAATAAATAAATAAATAATAAATAAATAACCAAGCCAGGAGAAATTCTCTGTAGCTTAATTCAGAGTGTGGTAGTATATACATTTATATGAATGAATAGAGCCCTCTACATCTGTCATTCGAATTTGTTATTTTCACCTGGATTTTTTGTGCTTATTTTTTAGCACAAAAGTTCCACATTCCACTCTGAAAAAAATACATTTTATTAGTAGCTAAATAGATTTTTTTAAATACCTTAAGAGTTTATGTGTAAGATCCTGCTCTTCCTATTAGACCCATCAAAAAAGTTCAACAACTTATTTTTAAAAGAAAGATAATAACTCTCTGTATTATATAGTGAACTTACGGGTGTCCTATAGCAAAACTGAGGGAGTGTTATTTGTTATAACTGGTTATTGTTGGGGTTTTTTGTCCTACCATAATGTGAAATTGAGAAGAGATATTTGAAAATATTCAAATAATCCTAGAGATCAAAGCAAATCCATGTGAACTCTTTAACTTAAACCTGCCTTAATCATAACTGCAGGATTGAAGAGGTCATTTCTGGGCTGGCTTCTTCTCACTACAGCTAACCAGTGCCTTTTGTCATTTTTGTATAGTAATTAGGAGTTTTGGTTCAAACCCTGACTCTTGGTGAACTAGCTGTGTGACTTAAGTCACTTAACATAACTGCATCTGTTTCTCACCTCCCCGAAAAGTCTAATAGGAGGGTTATCCCACTACAAGGAGCCTTTTTAGCAATTTTATGCTGAATGCATGTAAGAAAAATATTTACCACTTGATGACTAGTAAGTGCTAAATAAATGTGAAATGTTACTCAACCTTTATGATTCTGTTTCCTTAATTCTAAGGTAAAGTTTGTGGTCCAAATATTTTTTTGTGTGCACATTGGCATTTTACTCTGAAGTCATGACAGGATGAAAAAAACCACCAGAGTAAAGCATGCAGGAGGTCAGGATTTGCCTCACACTAGTCCATCCAATGACCTTTCGTGTTCTTTCAGATTTTAACTTCCCTCTGGCCACCCAAGACTGATTCCCTCTTTGCTACCCGAGGTTGACTCCCTGATCATTCTTCTTACGCCTCAAGACTTGCCCCTTCTCTTCAGCCCCAGCCTCTTCCTGGAAAAAGTGTGCTGGCCCTGAATCCAGGTTTCTTGACATCTCAATCTTGACACTGGTTGACCTGATTAATTCATCTATAGAAAAGTGCAGTGAACTCTAATATATTACTATTCCCAGGAAAAATATGTGTTGTTGGGGGTGTTTTTATTAAGTTTTGAGAAATGGAGGAAGGGGTCAAGGAAAAGGAAGGAGACTCAGGCTCCATGACAGAGGAGGCCATTGAGGGAACAGGAAGAAGCCTATCTCTGGGCTGGCAACACTGACATGATCCTGTACTTGGTGCAAGTCAAATCAGGCTGTAGCCCCTACTTGTCCTGAAATGACTACATCCTAGAGATTCACTATTCCTGTGGGTTAATTCCAGCACGGAAATGACACATCAGGAAATGCCCAGCATGCCAGGATTCACTGGAGGTTGTTTCTATTCTTACTGTCACCTGTTTCCTGCATTACTATTTGTGTTTTGAAATAGAATTAGTGGCAAGGAAGTTTAACAGTTTCTATATCTTCCTTTGTTGCAATGTAATCTCAAAACAAAACTTAGCCAGAAATACACTTAAAGGTATGCTGTTGAATTATTTTAAAAATTCAACACTAATTTTTAAATTCAAAAATGAGCTTGTCAATGAGACAAGCTAAGACATACTGTTAAGAAGAGAGAACTGAAAAGTGACAATAACTTTTCAGCTTTGCAAAATTACAGCCAGTGGTTTCCAGTTTTATGTAAGACAGAACAATAAACTATTATGATCCAATGTTATAATACAGTTTTACTAAAAACCAAACTTATTTCAACTCTTTGTTGCCAAAAGTTTTCATGTAGAGTCTAAATGACCACTTGGCATAGAAGCTGTAAAAAAAATCTAAATATTGATGAGAGGTTAAACAGAATGACTTCCAAGGCCCCTTCTAACACTGAAAAATAATTTTGGTAAGACCCTTATGCTGTTAAATCCACTATTTGCAGTACTTCTTGAATCAAGTTGGAAATAGGAAAACCGGGTAACAATAGAACTTGATGAATAAAAATTTTAGGCTTGGGGTCAACTCAACTGGGGTTCAAACCCCATTGCTCACAAGTCTTTTTCATGCAACATAAACAGAAATATGTAACCTTATCTCTTTTCGCATCTGAAAAATAGGTGCAGTAATAATTCTCAAGCTAAGAGAGTTAATGCAAACATTCAATTAGATGAGTCTGTATCTGCTGCATCGTGTTTGACACAGAGTAAGAGCTCCATGGATAAGGCGTCACTGCTTGTGTGGACAGTCTACTTGGAGATTGCAAGAGAAATGGCAATAGCATGGCAATGACTGGGGGCATATGAGTGGTGTCAGAGAGGGAGGAGGCAGATTGACCAAGATGAGAGAGTAGAGAATGAAAATAAGGAAAAGAAACCAAAGTAAGAAAAGGGGGAAAGCTTTCTTAGAAAGAAAACTAAGGGTCAAAGCCCAGTGCGTACAGTGGCCTAGTATGTGTCCAGTTCCTGTGAGTTCTTCTATGACTCCTCTCCCCTGCTCAGTCTTCTCCAGTCCCTTTCCCTCCCTGCTGTCCTAAAGGCATGGAACGCCTCCACGTCTGAGCCTTTGCAATGGGTGTTTCTCTCCTTGGGTCCCTCCAGGTAGGCATATGAGCAGTCCTTTACCTCTTAATTTAAGTCTTTGCTCAAATGTCTAGCACCTTCTCAGTGAGACCTACACTGACAACAAAAAGAAAAATTATAACCACCCCTACTCTCAGTCTTCTTCTGTTTTCTTCATAGTATCTCACAAATAGGTGAAGTATTTATTATATTTATTGTCTGTTTGCCTCACTAAAATGGAAACTCTATGAAGTCAGGGATTTTTGTCTGACTTGTCCACTTATATTACTTCAGTACCTAAAACTCTGGCACATAGCTGCTGTTAGTAATTTCTTTTTTTGTTTTAATTCATGAATGAAAATTGAAAGAAAAAAAAGGAAGAGGAAACTAATCTCATACTCAGGAAAATTATTTTCTTATTTTTATCTTAATTAGCAGTCTCAGTGCTTGCATACTAGGAAGGTCTCAACATCTAATTATATTTTAAATTATAATCATTAGCTTTGAGTTTTAACATCATATGCCATCTATTCTACTTAACCAACTCTAAATAAGTCTAGAACTTGAAATACTGTAAGCAGGGAACCTCAACTTTACATATTAAAATGTTTAATATTGTGAACTCTACAAATATGCTGGTTTCCAACAGTTAGCTAATTATGCAAAATATCTATTTACATGTTTGGTTATTTACCAAAAATATTCTTTAATTCATAAGGCTTGTCTCTTGAGATGCAGTAGAAATATTTAAAGCCCTGATATCTAGCAATTAAAATTATAGTGGAAGCAACCAGAGTAGATGAAGCACAGATTTTTGTCACACTTGATCACATTTTCCTGTATCATGTTCAGCCACCCCAGTGAGGGGAGATGGAAAATGTCTGCTAGCTAAGAGCTGAGTGTTTTCTCAAATTGGAGTTCTAACGCTGAGAAAGTACTTCCTAGTTCACATAGCAATTGACTTTTATAGCCTTTTAGAAAATAGGTATGCACCCTTCTTAAATCTAGAGAGAAACGCATTATATATGAATGAATGAATGAATGAATGAATGAATGAATGAATGAATGAATGAATGAAATATGAGTTTGTTATGTTACTTTTCATCAGCATCCAAAATAACACTATGCAGTCATGTCAAGAGCTCCAAATAGTTAAGTACTATTTCTGGAACAAATGTTACAAGAGATTGTTGTTAATCTGGTGACGTGTCGCAGCCATTTGGTCCTGTAAAAGTTCATTGTCATCCCTTCCATATTCCTATATTCAGCATCCTAAACCCTGTCCCAAGTCAGCAATGCAATGAAGCATTCAAATAATCGACACAGAGCAGAGTATTTCTAGGAAGAACATATGGAATTTCCAACAACTTTTAATTCATATTTACAATGTTTAGGCTATTATTTATGGGGGTGCATATTATTGCCATATGGAGGCTTTACCACTTGAGGGGGATATGGACAATTTAAGTCAGATTGGAGGAAGTTATAAATTGAATAAAAAATAGAAAATAAGGCCTATAAGGAAATATTAATGAAGCACAGTATTTATTAGAAAAACCAAGCAGCAGGTCGTCTGGAATCCACGTATCCTTGTCTTCTCAATCCTTGTCATATGGCCATCACCAACAAGGTCTGATTTTACCACTTCAGTGGTAGCTCAGAGAATCTGACATGGAGCAGCTGATGGACAAGTGGGCTTCTGGGTGTCTACACCAGGATAACATCATGATGGAAGAGCCTGAGAATCACACTTAATATTTCCTGATTGGCAAAAAACACAAATGAGAGCCCTGTTAAGTACTATTGCTTGCTATTTTATTCAGATAATTTCAGGTCATTTTTCCCTTAAAATATGATGATACATAAGTATAAAATTTTAAAAAATAATCCATGAAACAGAAATTAATTTCTGTTCTTCAACTTCTATGTTATTCAGTATTCTAACTCTCTTATCATAAACCCAGGTCTCTGTTAGAACAGCAGTCTTCAACCTTAATGAAGTAGAATGTCATTAAAATGAAGCTTATGACTTATTTTATAACTGGAAGTTTGTAACTCTTAATTCATGGGGACATAATGCACAGCACAGGGAATATAGTCAATGATATCATAATAACTTTGTACAGTGACAGATGGTTACAAGACTTATTGTGGTGATTACATATTAAGATATATAAATGTTGAATCACTATGTTGTACACCTGAAGCTAATATTATACTGTATGTCAACTGTATTTAATTCTTAAAAATTATGCAGAAAAAATATGAAGCCTAAAACAGTGGTTCTCAGCTGGGTGTGATCTCACTCTCTAAGGGACATTTGGCCATGTCCAGGGACATTTTTGGTTGACATAAATGGTGGTGGTGGTGGTGATGGGTGTGTGTGTATTTGTGTAGAGGAAGGTATTAGCATCAACTAGGTAGAGGCCATGGATGCTGCTAAACAGTTTCAGTGCACACAACAGTCCCCCACAACAAAGAATGATCCAACCTAAAATGCCAGCACTGCCACTGTTGGGAAAGCCTGGCCTAAAGGATGTTGTGCTGTTCAGCGGTCCAGTTACTGAGGAAATCATTCCCACCAGCTGCTGCTCTGTGGACGCCCTGGATTAGAGTAATTGTGGGGGTAATGGAGCAGTAGATGTGAATAGAACTTACCTCCATGTTTGGAATCTCAGCAATTTACACACAGTGTTCAATTTTAGCAATGGGAGCAAGTGAACTCACCATTCTCTAGACTAAATTTGTTATTTCATTTTCTTTAGAAAAACTTAGACTTTATAAATTTTGGATAGTTTACGGAAGTTTTTAATTCTTCCTCTGCAGTACAGATTTCTTACTTTGTGAAGCTGTCATCTGATTAATCTAAGGCATTTGTAAAAATTTAATGGTGACACCAGTTACCCACAATCCTCTGCTTTACAAAAGGTTCAACTGAGTATTTCAGAAGGGATGTGTTTAGCCAATGGTTATGTGCCCTGGTTTTTAGTTAACTCAAATACGCTTATGAAAACTTGGGAAGCAATAATAAATTCTGTCTTCTTGCTATCAATGCCTTCTTTGATAAGCATTTTTGCTGAGAACCTAATATTTGGATTTAAATTAACAACCATTTCTTATATTCTCCTGTACAGTGATTAATAAAATAATCCAAGCAACAGGTTGGAAAAAAGCCAGAGATGTCTTATGGTGAGATAACAAGGATGCTGAAAGCTAGTCAGGCTTTTAATCCCAGCTTTACCACTTGCTATGTGACCTTGGTAAAAATCAATTACACCAATATTTACCTCTTATTTAAGATGTGGATAATACTTAAATCTCCTGTGAGCAGTGAGATAAATGTTGATGAAGCAATTAATGTATAAATTGCTAAATAGATTGCAAATATCAAGGATTAACTCCCCTCATCTGTAATGACTTCAGATGTATTTGAAACTTTTTATGAACTAAGGTTTTCAGAACTGAAATGACTTTTGGAAACAAATGGCCTAGAATGGGTGGTTCAAGTCTTCTGACCACTAATCCAGTGCTCTTTTGGTGTATAACATTTTACTTCTTCAAATGTGTACTATCCAAAAAAATCTCACAAGCATGCTTCCTCAACATATCTAAAGATGCCATATTATCCACTGATAGACATTGAATACAGAAGCCTTTGAATGCCACATACATAACAAAAATTATGAATATTTTTCATATATTGTATTGAATTCCCATTCTGTCTCACATATTGGTTACTTTTTCTGTATTTTCTCGTTACTTTGTCATAACAACTTTTAGAGGTGAACATTACTATCCTGATGTATAGAGGAGGAAATCAAAATTCAAAAATTGAAGTGATCAGTCTGAAGTCCTACAACTGCTAAGGGGCAGAGCTTGGAATCCAACTTAGGGCTAAACATTCATACATTTGTTCCTTTACTCTGCCTTGATGTGTTATAATGGTACATTAATACCTTTTCATGTACTATTTAAGCAACCTAGACCCTCCAAGTAGTACTCTCTCTGTATCTGCAATTCTTTCTTGTCCACAGGGATGTGATGTGCAGCATTGAACTTAAAGAAGAGCTAAGTGTGGCTCAGGCATCTCTCTCTCTTTCTCTCTCTCACGCTAGCTCTCCTGCTCTTCCTCTTTCCTCTCTTTCTCTCCCCAATATTCCCTTCTCATGACAAGAAGTTTCCAAGACAAGTAAAGGACATAACTTATAAGGAACACAATTAAAATGAAGAATAAATTTAAATATGGCATCTCTTCATAGTCCAGGAAAAAAAGTTAAACCCCCATCGTAGCATCATCTCATGAGTTCACCTGAGTCCCTAGAGTCTCCTGTCTTCAGGATTGTCCCACCTCTAAGATCCTCTACTTTGAACTTCTGCTATGCAAATCTCCCCATACATGTCAAGAAATTGCCACCATCTATCTATTGGTAGGATCTTGCCTCTCAAATCCATCTTCTCAGCCCCACCAGTACCTACCCCCAGGTCTGACATATGAAAATAATCTTCTAATGGTTCCAACAGGGCAAAGCAGAGTAGGCTTTTGTACTGTGAGTAGCACAGACTGTTTCAGGGAGAGCATGGACACCATCAGGTGTCCCTGCAGAATGAGTCTGCCTGCTGCTTTACTTTTCTGAGTATCCAGTGGGTAACCGTTAAATCATGTACACACACACTCGCACACTCCACATTCCCATGTTATCACAATATCAGATGACTCCTCAAAGAAAGTCATCTGAATTGTTAGTTTGGTTCAATCAGTAAGTAAGAAATTCTGTGAAAACTGGGACAAGTAAAGTAACCATGATGCTCCCTTTCACTGCCCAGTTGAAGTTTATTCCCCTTTGCCTTCACAGATAATTTCAGTGGGATATTGGGAAAGCCTGTGTCAGAAGTTGTTCACTAGGCACAATTCTAAAAAGAAAAGACTAGTGCAACTTTTAAAAACATGTTTTTATTGATTTTATAGAGAGAGGAAGAAAGAGAGAGAGAAACATTGATGTGAAAGAAAAACATTGTGTTCCTCCCATCCGCACCCTGACCAGGGACTGAACCCACAACCTGGGTATGTGCCCTGACTGGGAATCAAACCGGTGACCTTTTGGTGCACAGGATGATAGTCAACCCACTGAGCCACACCAGCCAGGGCAACTAATGTAATTTTTAAACAATTGTCTTTAACACTTTTGTTCTCATTGGAAATGCATGTTATATTATAAACTGATTAAACCCCAAAGACGTCATCATGTGTTTGATAAGAACTACTTTTGATTATATGATATTAACGGTGACCTTCAGGAAACCTGCAAATTTTTACCACCATATTTTATTCTGTTCTTTGTCTCATCCCTAGACCTTTACTAATGCCCAGTAGAGACTGAATAAAAATATTTTTACTTGATATAATTTTAATAACCTGATTCATATCTGTTTCTTTCATGCATATTCATATGAAGACCATATAACCCCCAGAAAAATAGAACTTTGTCTATGAATTGATTAATGTATCAAGCAATTATATCAGATGCATACAAAGATGTGTGTTCTCCATGATCTTAAAAGACTTTTTTAAGCTAAAGATTTATTTATTCAACAACCTATAACTCCTACACATTACTGTAAAAATATTAAAAATATAAAACAGTAATGGCCAGGGAGGGAGGGATATGAGGGAAGGTGGGAGAGGATACAGGGGAGATAAATGGTGATGGGGGAAAAAATAAAATGAAGAAAAAAAACAGTAATGGCAAACTGATATTTAATTAAATTTCTTATAATATCTTTAAAATATAGGAAAAGCCTATCCTCTAAGGTTAATATATTGTTATCTCCTTTGTATGCAAAACTCTTGGAATTTCAGTCTTGCTTGCAGGAAGAAAGAAACCTTCGATCATATGAAAAGCATATGACAACCTCCCATTAGAGAGTTTCTCTCACAAAAATTAATGAAAGGGTCATAAGAATAAAACTGTGCTGTGCTTGGCATGGATTCTTGAAGAGCAGGAAGAGTGGTATGTGTGTGTGCACACTTGGCACTCAGAGTAAAAGCTTTCGTAAGAAAGAAGGTGTTTAAACTTGGCTGTGTGATTTGAGCATTTCACCAGCTTGCAGGTGGCAGAGATCTCTGAGTCTCACGCTGCCATTTAAAAGGAAACAAACGGAAGGAGCTGTTTAACGCGAAGCTCACCACCCAGCGTTCACATAAAGACAGAGCTACCTAAAGTTCTCTAAAGTATAAGATCTCTGTGGTGCAAGAAAAATCAGACTGCATTTAGCATTCCACGAGTCACTCCTTTAGGATTATTCTTTATACTTTTGAAATGTCTAAGTCACTCTGCGATAGCTATTTGTAAGCTGCCACTGTGAGATGACATTTAAAACGAATGAAAGATATAGGAAACATCCTGTCTAAGAAACAAACAAAATCAACCTTGGCTCGAAAGCTGGTGCAGAAATGCTTGATTTCTGTCCCACTCTCATGTGCATATGGCATTCTGGAAATTATAAATTCTGTTTTACAGAACTACAATATTTATTACCAGAGGAAAATAGATTATTAATTACAGCCAAAGGCTGCTGTGATTAAATATACAATTAATTAGCTATGCTAAGCTCATCCGTCCCAGAGCTCCTAATATTTTCAGCCCAATGATTCTTCTAGTACTTTTAATTAAAATTGTTTCAGAAAGCCACAAGTTAGCTGCATGTGCACTTAAAGTGAAGCTATCTCTTCAGTGTTTCACTGGTTTCCGTATGCCATGTAATTAATCTTTAGTGATTAAATGTACATAAAATCATCAGAGATGCAAGGTAATTTGCGCAGACATGGAACGATGAGGAGCTTTTACTGGGCCTTGGCAGGATGCTTTTATCTGCAGAAAACTATTTCAGAAGCATACAGATGGTAATTGTTTATAAAAAGTTGCCCCTCTCGTTCATTCTTCCAAACAAAGTGAAGTAAAATTAACAGTGTTGGTATAGAAAAATGTTTGTGGCAAATTAAATTTAAGACTATGATGACTCCATCTGCAGAGTTACAGTCGCACTGTTGCTCTTATTTGCTTCCTGAAGGAGACGAAGAGGCGGGTAAAACACAGTTTTCAAAAAGTGCCCCCAAATATATGCTTGCTCTCAGATAAACCCAGAGTCCTGTGTGGGTTACACCCCTCCGTACAGTCCAGCTGCTGTTTTAGAGAAGTTCTTTTTGTTCAAATCCCTCCTCATGACTGTGCTCACTAAAGTCAAAACATGAGAGAGCCCAGGTGGTCCCTTCCCCTTTGGAACTTCATCCATCTCATCTCAGCAGTAACGGAATCTCAAGGGAAAAGTTCAGCAACAGGTTGACAGGCCTTGGAGCCACCTCCTTGTCTGAGCTTTACCTGGCGTGTGTACATGTGGGGGGCAGAGGGGTTCTTTACCAAAGTTAGGATAGCTTCAGGGGTTGTATAAGGAAAAGTGCTGATGCATGCTTATGCATATTTTTTTTTAAATGATTTTTAGCCCAGCCAGGCATGGCTCAGCGGTTGAGCATCAACTTAGGATCCAGGCGATCGGGGTTCGATTCCCGGTCAGGGCACATGCCTGGGTTGCGGGCTCGATCAATGACTCTCTCATCATTGATGTTTCTATCTCTCTCCCTCTCCTTTCCTCTCTCTGAAATCAATAAAGATATATTTTTTAAAAATGATTTTTAGAACCGAGGAGGTTATTAGAGAGCATCTTGTCTAACTTACTCACTTTACAGGAACATATTTTCACTTTTCAACTGGAATTTTCTTGTCCTAGGGGCATAAGACACATATCCATTTATACTCATGGATACCCACAGTTGATTCACTCCTTAATTGTAGTTTTATGAACAATTTAATCAAAGAAAATAGGAGAATAAACTTACCACCAATCTCTTGTCCAATTTTTGAGTTTCTATGTTGAAACGCCTATTAAAGTTTAGAAAAGAATTAATAGGAATTTGTAGAAAGATCTTGGGGTTTTTCCCACTTAGTAGCTGTGTGATCTTGAACAAGTTGCTAAGCTGTTAAGATGCAGGTTTTTTTTTTATATGTAGGCGAGTATGATAATTTCTGCACCTCTCGTAGCAGAGAGTACTGGGTAGAGTATATGGCACATAGTAAAGGCTCAACACATTTTATTATTATCTTTATAGTACATTTCAAGGTGCACTTAGAGACAATCAAGTCAATGAAATTACTGGGGCAAATTTCAACTATTTGCAATAAAATAGTGCCAATAGCTAGCTAATTTAAATGCATTAAATTCATCTTTTGAGTTAGGTATCAGTCTATTTGTTTATAAATATAGAATAAAAATTTTTTTCAAAACCTATGAATTTGAGTAAGTTGGAAGCATGGTATTAAAAAGATTATGGGCACAAATTCAAGTGGTTTTAATCGCAGATGTAAAAACTTGTGAATAATCCCGAGGTGTTGGCCTTTTTACTAGTTTCATGTCATCCACTGAGCTCAACAAGTGTCAGAATGAATTCAGAAGGCAGAATTGATTGTTAAAATTATTTAAACCTCCTACATCTCCTAGGGTGATGGCTGTTTGTTCAGATTTTGTCCTGTCCTTTCAAACTGGTATGAATTACCTTTCATCTTCTAGGTACCAGGTTAGAGATACTGGTATTGAAAGAGAGTGATATATTATGCAAGTTCTACTTTCTTGTGTTAATCTTCATGTTCTAGAACTACTATGTTTTCAGTTGGGTAAAATAACTTTCTAAGTTTATATTCCACACAAAGCTATAAATGATTCAGGTGGAGGACCATAGAATGTATAAAAGAGTTTATAAGTCAGTGTGTTTTGTGTGTGTATGTGTGTGCAAAAGAGAGAGAGAAAGAGGGAAAAAGAGGGAGAGAGCGTGTGTGCTTTTATGGTGAGATAAAAGCTCACTTGGCTAGATGGTTGCTAACCAGAAAGGCAGAGTTTCAGAATATTGAAAGAAGTAGTTTTTGATTTCTAAAATCATCACTGAAAATATAAACCTACAGGGGATGGGCAATATCTACTTAGAATGCCTTTATAATTTATATGTAAAATTCAACTTCTACATCTTGTATTTCTGTATAGTATGGATTTAATTCATTGGAATAGAAACTGAGGTTAGGCTGTTGTAGAAAATCTTCCTGCCTGATAGGTCCCATTGGAATACATATGAATGAGAGCATCAGAATACCATCTTACAACCCTCCCCATCCTCCTGCAATTGGACCAACTGCTCTCTCTGTCTTGATCCAGGCATTGACCATTTTTTCCCTAGTAACTTCCTAAAGGGTTTTCCTGCTTCCATTCAGCTTCTTCTCACCACAGCCTTCAGAGTTATCTTCCCAAAGCATAAATGAGATCATGCTACTTTTCAGATGAACAGTATTAATTAAAGCAAATACCTTACCATGGCCCATTGAAGACATTGGAATCTGTATCAAAGCCTCATTTCCAGCCTCTTAGCCCAATGCTTACCCAAAGCCCTCTGTACTCTGTACACCAGATCTCTCAGTGGTTAACTAAAGACTTGCTGTTGTGAGACTTTACCTGGGTTCTTTTCCTTTCTTCCATCTTTACACCTTATGAAACTCTTCATCTTTTAAGACCTACCTGAGATGTCACATCTTGGAGTCAAATCACAATACTCCTAGGCATAGTTAGCCCTTTGAGCTCCCACAGGACACTTTTGGTACCTCACTTTCAGCTGTTTGTAAGTTTGCTTACAATGATAGATGTATGAGTTGTTTTTCCCTAGAGGACCCTGAGAGCAGATGCCTTCCCTTATTCAACCTGTTACACCTCCTGATCCTCAGCCTCCAACTTTCAAAGGGGGATCAAATTCTCACCTCACATGATTGTTCTTGAGTGTGATTGAGATGATATAAGCCAAGGCTTTGCTCAGCTCCTGGCACTTTGTAAAAGCTCGCTCAGTGTTAACTGATATTGTCATTGTCACCACCAGCACTGTGAAAACAGGTATTAACTTGTGTCCCCAGAGGATTGTCTAGTCTCTGTCACTGAGAGTTCCCCAGGAAGGGAGGGAAGGAAAGAAGGAAACATAGGTTAAAAATTACAGAACTCTGTTAGCTACCTTAGTTGTGTTATTTATGTGACACAATTCACAACTGTGAGTTGGTGTTATCTTTTCCGGATGAAGACACTGAGGCTCAGAGAGTTTGAATAACTTACTTAAAGTCACACAGCTAATATTGAGAACTGAGTTGAGATCCCAGTTCTAGATGAGCCCCACATCCATGTTCTTTCATACCAAAACATTGAATGGCGGAGGGAGAGGGAGGGCTTACAGGCCCAGCACTTGATGCCTTTGCGTGCCACTCCAATCACTTACACAATATATGTAAGAAAAAGGAATAAGAGGGAGAGCTGGGTGACAAAGTGGAGCTGAGCAGTGAAAGGAACACAGTTGGCATGTAAACACAGATAACTGCAATGAGAAGTCCAATTGCATTTATTTTAATGTGGATCTTAATAGATAAATATATGAAAATTTATTTAACATATTTATTGTCAGGTATGTGACACACTTTTTTGGGCCCTTAAACTACAGTACCAAATAAAACAGTTTCCTATCATTTCATGTCTTTTGCGCAGAAGTATTTCTGCATAGTGTGCATGAGATCACTCTTATAGATGGGGTACAGCCAACCTCTGGGGAACATGTCCTCAGCATCTTTGATGTTGTTATGACAGATGCCTTTACAAATAATTCAACATCTCAGTCTCCTATTAGCAACTATGTGGAAAATTTTGATTCCTTCCATTAACAGGTAGTCATTTTTAGCACTTCCTTGGCACTATGCTAGTGTGGCTAAGACCCAAGGTTATGTTCTTGGTATTCATATAGGTGCTTGTAACAAAAATGGGACTAAGAGACCCTGTCCAGGGGCTAAGAGCACATTTCCTTTTGTTCCGTGGATATGAAAGATGAATAGCTCTGTCCAAGTCCTCAGTTACTAACACTGTTTATAGTAATTTTTTTAAAGAAAATCTGGGTTGCGGTATTACAATGAAGTTTCTTCCCATTGAAACAATTTGCATTTATTTTAACAGTGTTTGCCCTACCTAGGTTTTATGTCATTACACCCTTAGGCCTGGTACAGAAAATTTTGTCTCCCTGAGAATTTCTCATTAAGTTTAACATACTTGGATCGGATATGTCAAAACTCAATGGATAGGCTTATTAATAATCAGCTACATCAGCTCAGTATTATCTTAGGAAGTAAAAGGTCAGTAAGTAGTTGTTATCCTACCATTTTATCAGTGGACTCTCTCCAAAGACTTCAAGTCATTATTCACTGCTCATAGAGTCACTCGAGATATAAAAAGTCTCTTTATAGTAATGAAAGAACTCCCACAATTAGCCAGAAGGCAGCCATCTATCTTTTTAAATAGCTCAGCTTGGAGGAGAACAGGATTTCAGGTGGTATTCAGAAGATGAATTGTTATGACAATGATAAAGTTGGTGATACCAATCTCTGTGTTTTTTGCTGTAGGGATGTGTGTGTGGGTCCCACAAATGAGAAAGGAAGACAACAGTGCAGAGTAGAAATTTTATTATCTAGAGATATGCAAATACAGAAGCACACTATGAGGAAGCTCTCTGTCAAATCTTTGTAATTATTATTAACTCTAAATCATTATGACACAAATCTCTTCTTAGCTAACAACAAATATAACAATAATTTGAAACATTTTATTGTGACAGTTTCAAAAATTGCAGAAATAGTACAAAGAATTCTCAAATATCATTCATTTAGATTCCCCAAATTATAACATTAACATTTTACATTTGCTTTTATTCATTCTCATTCTCTTATTTTCTCTCTAATTTCCTCTCTCTCTCTCATAATGAACAAATTTATATTACTAGCTTTTTCATAGGAAAGACTGAGAAAGACACAATACTACTTCTAAGGATTCCTACCAAAAATACATAACCTGAATCTAATCTAGAAGAAACACTAGACAAAGGCAAATTGAGGGGTAGCCTTCAAAATATCTGCACATCAAATATCTGAATACTTCAAATTTGTTATATGATCTCAATAAAAGTTATATTTTATTTCTTCCTTAAAAATCTGTGACTTTTGCTAAATTCGAGAAACTGGAAATTGTATTTTTGATGCAACTAATTTATAAAGTTAATTTGTAAAGATGGTAACTTTTGGCTTTTATCATATTTTTTGTTATCTTTTAAATCAGAGGTGTTTCATGTCTAATTGTATCAGGTAGGGTCCCAGAAGGAAATGGAAGATATACTCATGGGGGTTAATTAAAGACAGTTTAATGACAGAACAACTTAGAGAGGTGTGAACAGAGTTAAAAGGAAAAATGTAGGGACAGTAATGGAAAGAGACAGCCTTGCTACCCATAGAACAGAAAGAGGCAGGGAAGAGAGGGGTGTGAACCTAGTAAGAGCTGGCATCCTGAAATCCAGGTGGGACAAGGGGCTGGGTAAAGGTGCAGAATATCAGCTCTCTTACCATTGGCTGAACGAAACAAAAGACATAAAGCAGGATACAGTGGTCAGCACCCAGGGCACAGAGCTGGGTAGATCTGGGAGACAAACCAGGAACCACCAGCTCATGAGCCAAAGAGGAGAAATTCCCATTTCTCTTAGAAACGTGAGGGGAAATAAATTTATTTATAAAGAGGTAAAGGAAACTATGTTGTGTAAATTTTAATGTATTTCCTTCAGTAAGAATCAACATATCATAACCTGCCCCTTAATAACAGAAATAATTTATATAAATAAACATTTCTCGGATTTGTTAAATCCCCAGTGGGAAAGCTGAGAAGTGTGGCAGTGGAAAGAAGAAAAGAAACAGAAAATACAAAAGAAGGGATACAAAAATAAGAAAAAGAGAAGATAATAGGGGAAAAAAGTAATCATGAAGGGTACAGCCCCAAGATTTGCCATAACCAAAATTATAAATTGGTTCAAGAACAGTTTTGATGAATTTACAAACAATGGGTCTAAAACATCTTAATAAGAACAGTTGAGCTCATCTCCCTCCCAGGAGCACGGCCCTGCCTTTTCCTTCCCCCTCTTCTTACCCCAGACTCTTACCTTGGCCTTTCTCTCTTCTAAACCCCAAGGACCCGTCTTCTGCCTCTGAACTTGTTTCCTGAGCCTACACAGCCCAGCTGGGTCACTTTTCTTACCTTTGTAACTTTCTGAATAAAGTTTCTCTTATAATTTGAAAAAGAGAGAGAGAAAAGTTGAAGGTAAGTCTTGCTTGCATTTGGGTATCCTACACATGTCATCAGAGTGTCCTGTGAAAGAGACGAAGCAGCATACTGTCCTACTATAGTGACCTCAGTGTCACAGTCCATTAATTAACTGTAATAATAAGCTGTCTAAATATCTCATTGGGTTGCTGGGAGTCTTCAACTCATTACTGTTGCATATATAAGCATTTTTAATATATTCAATTCTTTAAGTTGCAAATGTGTATTATGTCACACATGGTTAATAAGAGCAAATCCCACAAGGTCACAAGTTAATAGGTTAGGGAACAGCCTTTATTGGGGAAACGTACAAGTTAGGAGTCAGCAACAGTCATGCAGTGGGCCTGAAACTGTTAGAAAGGCAGTGGGTCTGTATTCCAGGGGAGGGATCACATCCCGCTGCTGTTGCTCTGTCTCTTTATGGAAACATTGCCAGTAAGGGAAAAGACTAGCCGAGGTTCAGAAGTCAGTTATTTCCATTTGTCTGGGAAAGCTAGCTGGCTGGCATCTGGGGAATCTGGAGCTCAAGGGGAGCTACAACACCCCCACACTCCAGGAAAATGAAGCTACGGGTCTCTCCAAGTCCACACAAACCAGAAAGAGCCCCAGGATCACTTTTGGGTAATTCTGGTCATTATCTCACATGTGATGTTTACCATACTTTCTTCCAAAAATCCAGGAGTAGCACTGTCAAAAGCAGAACATTGGACTTCACAAGCTTTTGGTTTAATGCAATCTGCCACTTCCTAACATTTCTTATGTTCTTACTTTCTAAAATTACTTGATGGCCCAACCAACGTGACTCAGTGGTTGAGTGGTTGACCACCTGTGGACCAGGTGGTCAGGGTTCGATTCCCAGTCAGGGCACATGCCTGGGTTTCGGGCTCTGTCCCTGGTAGGGAGCTTGCAGGAGGCAGCCGATTAAGGACTCTCTCTCATCATTACTGTTTCTCTCTCCCCTTCTCCCTTCCTCTCTCTGAAATCAATAAAAACATATTTTAAAAATAAAATTGTGTGATGATCACAAACCTACCCATGATAGTTTTGTTCATTGAACACAATTTTGAAGGTCAAAATTAATTTTAGTCAATCTCTAACCATGTTTTCTTCAAATAATTTTGCACAATTCCTATTCTGTGAGGTTTTTTTACTTTAAATACTTTTTACATTGTGCTATGCTCAATTTATGTAACAGATGTCCACACAGAATTAAGCACATCAATGTTTAGGAAAAAATGTGCTGAAATTCCTTAAAACTGATTTAGAGGTTGTATAGGACAAGTATTTTAATAAATATAGGGTTCAAATCATTTTATACCAAACATTTTAGTAGCAATTTAAATAGCTTCCTCCTTCTATAAAATATTATGAGGCCATGTTTTTACAACACCTCCTTAATTGTCATATAGAAAATCTGATCAGCATTCAAAAGGGACTTTAATCAAAATTAATTCCACAGTTAAATAACTGTTAAGGTGGGAGAGTTTGTAAAGTGTCACGGCCAACCAGATTAACAATACGCAGGTCTGAGGATGTCATGTAAAGCACGCTGACTGTAGTCAATGACACTGTATTATATAATTGAAATTTGTTAAGAGAGTAAAACTTAAATGTTTCTCCACACACAAAAAAAGGTAAATATGTGAGGTATGCAAGTGTTCATTAACTAGATAATGGGATTTCTTTCATAATATATACATATATCAAATCACCATGAGCTGCACACTTTAAATAACTTATAATTTTATTTGTCAACTATACATCAATAAAGGTGAACATGAATGAATGAATGAATGGGTGAGTGAATGTATAAATTTTGTAACCATTAAAACGATATTCAAGGGCTTTCTCCTTACTCCCAGTTTGAAACTGAGCTCTATCAATTGTACGTGATCCTTGGTGTCTGCCCTTCTTCTATTGAGCATTCTTGCACGTGCTCTCCTGTGAAAGGCCTAGGTGCTTAAAAGCCCCTATTTCTCAGGAGAGGCGCAGAGATTTGGAAATCCTTCTCATTCCCAAACAGCTGCCTCCAGAAATGGCAACACACCAGGGTGACTGGGTTATTCATGCCCTTGTTTGCACTTCAAAGGGGAAGAGAAAGCCTGTTTGTTTTCTGGTACTCAAAAAAACTTCGCACGTGTCTGGATTTGGAGGAATAATCCAAGTAGAACAGCTCGTATTCAAACTGAGGCCACCAGCCACTCTGGGGAGACTGTTGACGAGTGGCCCAGATTTTGCAATTTATCCAAAAGGGTGGATTGTTCATTAAAAAGAAGCTTCATCAAACATTACTGTGATATGCTTTACATAAGAAAAGCTGTATTCATCACTTAACATTCACAAGTTGCTTATGGATTAATTAGTCCATCTGCCACAGCAAACGTATTCACCCTTTTGCATTGATTGCTCAAAAGTGCCTACTTTTCTCCTATCCACTTATCCCTATTAATATAATGGAAAATAGTAACTTTTTAGAAATGAGACACTTATTTTTTCATATCTATAAAAACATGTATATGTTTTCAGCTTAACTGAGCTGGTAAGTTCAGAGGTGAGAGGAAGACCTCAGAAAATGGTTTCACATGATGTTATTTTTTTTCTTCACCAATCATCCGTGAGTTTATCTGAATGTCTTATAACTGCTTCAAAATTTATATGATTAAGGCTTCTCTTTTTATTTTTATATATATTTTATTTAAATATAGCTGGTAGATAATGTTACATTAGTTTCAAGTGTACAATATAATGACTCAACATTTATATACCTTACACTGTGATGATAGCACTGTCTTTCCACTGGTTTTCAATCCCAATTATACTTTTTTATGAGAACAACCACATGCCTCTATTTATCCTAGAATCTCTATCATTGGTATTTCCTTCCCTTGTGTATGGTACTGCCAATTCTAATTATCTCTTTATGCATAACTTGTCTGGTTTTTTATTTCTCTGAAGTCAGGTGGCTTAATCACCATCTCAGAGTGCAGCCGTCCCACTCTGGGGTCCTTAGCTTCTTATCAGATATCAATCACCAGAGCCTTCTCAGTTATACTCTTGTTGCTTGGTAGCAGAACCCAATCAGTTTGGCCATAGTCATCAAAATGCCAGATGTTATAGTAATACAAGGAATTCTCTCATATACTCCTCATGTTTATTGTGATCCTCTAACCTCTCACCCATTCCATTTAACAGCCTTCGTGGAACCCTTCTGCACATAAACTTCAGAGTCAAAACTTATAATACATGGCTATTTCTTTTTTAATCTTCAAATTACCTTTCATCTCCTCTCACCAATTTTCCTCCCAACCCTCTTCTTCCAGTTTTCCCTCCTAAAGTCAGCTTCTCTGGACTCTTCTAGCAGAAGAGCTCCCCTCATTTCACTGAGCACCTGGAAGAGTTTGGATCTACACCTTTGACTACCTATATTACAGGGCTCACCTTTAATAGAGGGTTTCCCCATCCCCAGTCTCATTTCACAAACACATAAAAAGCATATATCATCCATACAAAACCATATTTAAGATTGAGACAGAGAGTAAGGGAGGGAGGGTTAAAGAGAGTGAGGAAGCAAGGGAAGGAGGGAGTGAGAGAACATGATGGGAAAGGAATATATGGCACCATGAAATACCGAATACCTTCTTGTTGGCTTAGGATCTCACCATTTGGAAAAAATGAAGTTTTGCTATTAACTTACTTGTGAATTTACTATAAAATTTTTCTATAGGATTAAAATCTTAGATATTCTTTCAATGTTATTCATCTCCCTAGCTGTAACTAATGATAACTGAGCAAAGCCACTGCCAGAAAATCCCAATTAAGCTACTCTTTTTTCTTTTGTGAAAGGCATAATTTATAAAATGGTGACCTTTTGGTAGGCTAACAGTATGTTGATGAACTTCAAGTGAAGTGAAAGAAAAAAAAAGAGTGTTTTGTATTATCAGTGCTTACATTTTCTAAGGAATCACGTGAGGTAGCAAAGTCTTTAAAGGTCATAGACTTCTTTACTTTGAGAGATATTAAATAGCTTATGAAAATAGAGGTCAGCTACATGATAACTGGAAGAAAAGAGCATTCCCTGATGAGAAAGTGAGATATTTGAGATTACATTGACTGTTCCTTTTTATGATTGTATTTGATTGTCCTTAAAACCCAAAATAAAATTTGCATATAAATGCCATGATCATAAATGAATGAATATAGAGGTCTTAGGGTCAATAGCTGTTGATCTTGCAGCATGAAGGCTAATATGGTCAGCATATACTAACCATTACAATAAGAACTAATGATCTCACAGCCTAAAATACTCTTCAGTAATTTTTGTTTCTGCAGAAATTTTATACATGTCTGGATTTTGCAGAAGCGATCCTACTTAGCTCATAGGAACATAAAATAATCATTATCAGTAAGGAACTCACTTTTTAGAAATTATTCTTGCTTTGCAGATCACTAAAACAAATTGAAAATAAAGGAATACCAAGACTGGGTTAACATGTAGGCAAAGTACATGGCCACCTTGAAGAAGAAATGGAATAATGGCATTTGTCTGTTCACTACTTAATGGCACACAATATGCATTAGTAGGATTTCATGTGTCACTGGAAGAAAACCCTGGCCACAAGTTATTTTTTCCTTTACCCTCAGATATTGCTTGAAGTTCCCTTTGAAAGGGCACTGCCGTCTTTCACTCTGCCGCTGTTAGGAGTTACTCCAAATGCAAAGCTTATAGGAAAAGGCAACCTATTGACATAGTTTCAGTAGGTTTTAAATAGTAGATAAAGTGAGCAAGAGTTGTCTTCAGAGAGGGAAGGGTATGATACTTTGCCGGAGCAGATATTCACTAAATAGAAGGGACCAGGAAGTGGGCAATTCTTCTGTATTGACGGAGCAATCTTATCTACCACTGGATCCATTTCTATAACCTTGGAATTTGTAAGTACTGACCACAATATGAAACATAGAGAATAACAACACTAAACACAAGAGGCTAGCTTCTAGGTTGTACTTTTCCATCTGGAACTTCTCTTATCATCTGCTGACAACATGTCCTCAGGGAAGACAGTGGTGGCCTCAGCCCAGAGTGCCTGTCATCGATGATAGCTCAAGGAATGGATGAGTATGTCTGTAGCTGTCCTGTGTTTACATACTCCTATATACCCAGAGTCATCAAGACATTCCAAGGTTTTGCCAGTGAAAATTCGGTGATTATTTTCAAGCGTAGTCCATGGAGAAAAGTACCAGAGGGAATGTACAGATTGGTGAGTGTGTGCACACTAGTAGATACCCACTCAGATCGCCAACTGAAATTTCTTACTAGTGATCCAAGAACTGTACTGGGACATATTTTGCTGGTGAGGAAACTCAATTGCTCCATTTTTGAAGGCACATTAACTCTTTTAGGGCCCATTGAGTAAATTAGCTCCTCCAGGTCATTAAGCCTGTCTCTACATGACGTGATAATTTCTACCTGGCATTGTATCATTTACCCCAAAATGCCCCACATTTGCTCTGAGCACATACATATTCTTTGTCTACTCAGGGAGAGAGAATGTGTTCATTTGAATGTCAGCAATTGCTCTACGATTGCAACCCAGTGATTCCCTTTGCTTCTTTCCAGGGACCTCTAAGGATTTCCTGGTGCATAACTGTCAACAGAGCCTCACCAATAGGCATGTGTCTTAGTTGTCTAGAAATGGTATAATTTCAAGGGTACAGTATTGTGCTCCCAAGTGTCTTCTCCTATATGCAAAAGCCAACATTGTTGATTCATTTGGGATGGGAGTTGTGCAGCTATTTCAGGATTCCATAGTCCTTTAATAAAACACAGCTTGCACTAAGAGACTGTGTTAGCAGGACCCATTTCAGGGAAATTAATTGACAACTATTTGAGAGCAGCCTGTACCACCCCTCAAGAAGGTGTTCAGAAAAATGTATGGGTATTTGGGTGCCACAAAGGCTGGGGGCATAATGGCCCTTAATAAGCAGGCATGAGAGAGTCTCACAAAAAGAATAATATTTCTCTCCCAAATGCCAATAGTTGGACCTGCTGAAAAGCAGAGATGGAGGCAAAGGCAAAGGCCACCTCTTTCCCTGCTGTGTCCAGGGCTACCTTGGAATGTCATCAATTGGTATAAATTAAAACAGGTAAGGGTGGGTCCAAAGGGACACAGTATTCTCACTCAGGTGTTTTAGAGCAGTGTTCCTTTCATGTGCATCTCATATAAATCAGCTGGGATCCTTTTAAAATGCCATTTCTGATCCAGGAGGTCTAATAATCTCTTAGGTGGTACTCCTGCTACTGGTCCACAGACCACACTTTGACTATAAAGCATTTAGGATAAAATGTATATGATCTTGGATAAAATATGGTCTTGAATAAAGACATAATGACCATGAAAAGAAATTTGTCAATATCTTTTAAAAAAATACATTTTAGGACAGGAAGACTTTGGTTAAATATTGAAAATCCCTCCAAGAGATTGATAAATCATTTTCAAAAATGTATACTTAACATCCCTACCTATCTGAAGGTTTCAGTGAACATTTTCTGATGGTGTACTTCCCTAAGATACCAGAAGTAATTGTTTTCCTTATCTCCTTCACTTTCTCCTGTTGGCAAAGAGTTTAATAAATGTCAATGTCTGATGAAATATTCCTTTACAAAATTTATAGCAGAGCTGGTTTAAACATCCCCTCCCTGCCTTCTTTGAACCTCTCATGGCAGCCTGTCTGCTCTTCCCTCTGAGATGAGCAATGTCCTCTTATTTTCACAGGTCAATGGGAAGGATCTCTCAAAGGCCACCCATGAAGAGGCGGTGGAAGCTTTCCGAAATGCCAAGGAGCCCATTGTGGTTCAGGTGCTAAGGCGAACGCCACTCAGCAAACCCATCTATGGCCCGGCCCCAGAAGTGCAGCTCATGAACGCCAGCACTCAGACGGACATTACCTTTGAACACATCATGGCCCTGGCCAAACTCAGGCCACCTACGCCTCCAGTGCCAGACATCTGTCCATTCCTGCTCTCAGACAGGTATTTTTCTGTCACTTCCTCCAAAGCCCTGTTTGTTTTCATTCATCACGAGGTGTTAGAAAGAATCAGTCCCACTAGCAAGTTGACAATTATGGAGACAGGTGCTCAGTTCTGTTTGGAAAATGTCTCCACTGTGTCTACATCCAATTAGCTCTCGGCTATCCCTGCTAGCTACTTCCCCTGACCAGCATGGTCCCTTCTCCTCAGGAATCACTCGCTGAGGTGCAGTGAAAAATTCTGGCTCTGAGTAGTTCATCTTCCTCCTTCCAGTCATCAAAAGCCTCCTGCTCCTCATGAGCACTGGTCAGGGAAATGGCTTTTCTCACCAAAGCTGCCAAGAACCTTATTAAGACTGACACAGAAGTGGCATGTTGGCACGATATTCTCCACTGTGGGTCGCCTCTCTTCCTCTATTTTGCTTTTCTCTTCTTTAAAGGAGAAGCCAGGAAATTGATTTAATTAAAGTATAATTCTCCAAAGAAAGCAATTACCCAAGATATTGAGACATAAACAAAAGGTGTTGGCTGTCAGAAAATAAGTATAGAACTATGAAATAAGGAACTATTAAAGAGATATTTCTTCCCATTTTTTACCTAATGTAAACGCAGAGATATTCAAATAATTCTACTTGTACAACCTTAGAAGTATGTTTTGCCCCATACATTTGTTCTATGATCTTTTAAGCAAATACTCAAACATTATTGAGAGTTTGATTAATAAGAGCAATAGCCTCTTTAGACAGAATTTTTATTTCCTGCTGACCCATTCTCCACTTTGTAAGACACAGATCTGATCACGCCTCTGCCCCACCCTTTAGTGGCTTTGGTGTCTATTTCAGTGGGTCACATGTGTACTGGGAACTTTGAAAAGAAATATCAGTTCATTGCCCAAATCCCACCACAGGCCAATTAAATAAGAATCTTGTAGAATGAAACCCAGGCATCAGAATGTTTCAAAAGTCTCCCTAGGGCATTGTAATGAGTGGTCACATTCTGGAAACCACTCCTTGAAACCTCCAGTTTCAGGAGGGCAGGGGCTCTGTCTGTCTTGCTTAGGACTTTACTCATTCAGCCATTACTTATTAAATAACCACTTATGTCAGGCACTAGAACTTGGTACAGGCCATAACAGTGGGGACAAAAATAAAGTCACTATCTCCTAGAGCTTACATTCTCGAGGGTAAGATAAACAATATACAAGTACACAAATATTTAATATTCATTAGCATGACCTGATACAGAGTAGCCTTTCAATCAATACTTTCTTAGGTATAGCCTCTTCTAGCAAACTTCCTAGGGCTGCAGGAGGTACATTCCCACCACGTGCTCTCACGGCTTCTGCATTTTCCCCTTAATTATCGCACTATTTTTAAATTCCCACTTTGCTACTTTATCCAATTCATAGGGCAAGAATTGGATTTTGTGCACTAACACATCTCTAGTGCTTGGCACAGGGCCTGGCATCTGGTAGACATGCAGTAAATGTTTATGGAATGAGTAAGGTGTTCCTCCTGGCAGGGCTCCCTTCTTACTAACTGAAGGACAAGGGAGACACATCAGGTGCCCCAAACAGCAAGCTCTGACATTTTACCAGCCCAGTGGGCTTTGCAGAGCCAGTCCAGTTTAAGCAAAGAGCGTTTACCTGTTAGACCAGCAAGCGAGGTGCTGCATGTACTGCTTTTGTCGTTTGGGCCCACGTTGCCTAACCCTCTATGGAACTGACAGTAGTGAGAAGAGGCTGGTGGCATATTTTACACTATGTGAAGGCGCCAAGAGGGTTCTCTCTCATATTTCAACTAATGATGAGAAAACTAATTTATGCTACTAACTCCAGTTTTTCAAGAATGTCCACACTGTCAGGGCTTGGAGGTCTCACCTGCAGTGAACTTGGCTAATTGCACTTCGGTTTTTTCATTGACTTTTGGAAATGAAGATGACCTCGTGCCCTTTGCTGTTAAACTATGCTTAGCCGTTATATGGTGTCATATATATTATCTATCATAGCATATAATTGGAAAGCATTTCTAGCAATTACTTAAAACATTACCCAAAAGTTAAAGGATATATAAAAGTCATGTTCAGTGCCTTGGTCCCCCTCATTTCTTTTACTTAATCAGCTCTGTCTGTTCCCAAGAATTTTCTGCAGGGATTATGGAACCCTGTGGCTTACATACACCTTCTGCACAAGGCTTTCTAGTGAGGTATCACCGTGAGTGCTACTGAATATTTGCCCATGTGCCCTTTTCTGAAGAAGGGGAAATGTGGGTCATGAGGGAGAAAGAGGGGCGAGGTGTTAAGGAATGGTGCCAATGTGAGTACGTTTTACAATCCAAAAGACACATGCTTTGAGAACAGATGTCAAAAACCAGTTTGGGGCTGTGTATTATGAAACTGATAGTCCTTTGTTACCAAATACCCGCCTGTGGGTAGACTGTGGTCTCAAATGCCACACGCCCATGTGTGGCACGAGTCCCATTTGGTGGAACGGTAGCAGGGCCGGAGAGGAGCAGTAAAGCACCGTGGCCTGCCGCAGACCTCGCATGAGCCTGGGCCCCTGTCTCAGTTCTTTCAGAAAATCAAACTGATGGACCTCATGTAGGTGGAGAAAGAAAAGCAATGGCGTATCCTGAGCTGTATGTAGTTCATTTAGAGGCAAGATCAGTATAGGCCTCATGGCAAAGCAGAGAAAATGCATGTGAAATTCTAAAATCCGTTTTAATCTTGAAAACAGCCCTCTTGATCCATCCCTGTCGTGTTACTGCATTCCCCATAGCTGCCACTCTCTTCCCCCGATGGAGCATGAGTTTTACGAGGACAACGAGTACCTCTCCAGCTTGCCCGCTGCCGCAGACAGGACAGAGGACTTCGAGTACGAGGTAAGCTCGTTTTCACACGCTTCACGTTTCTTCCCGAAGGTACAGTTGAGGCATT
Source organism: Miniopterus natalensis (assembly GCF_054644295.1). Taxonomy (NCBI): domain Eukaryota; kingdom Metazoa; phylum Chordata; class Mammalia; order Chiroptera; family Miniopteridae; genus Miniopterus; species Miniopterus natalensis. The sequence continues at coordinate 148,574,671 of NC_142082.1, read as the reverse complement.
TTGCATAAAAAAGAAAAAAAATGTATTGCTGTGAGAAAGGTTTTATCTAGTGTGTACCTGGAGTAAGATCTTTTAAATATTTTTTAGTTTTAGCTATTCAATTCTAGTATTTGAGGTCTATGGGAAAACATTTTTATAATGTAAGCATAAGAATAATTTGCTCACATTTCTTGTTGCTCTTGATAAATAATATTATAGAAGCTACATTTTTTCTTTTTTCTGTAATATAAGAGAATTTCCAAGTACAGTTTGGCAAAGAAATTGTACTAAAAACCAAGATGGTGCTTACTATTTTATTCACTGTATAGTATTTTAGTTTTAAATCATAAACTAAATTTTATTATATTAGTTACATTTCCCTTCACAAATTAAATATTCTCTTTATTTGCTACTCAAGTGTGCACTCGAAAGAGCAGTTTCACTGACTTCTAGAAAGAGAGGTGCCTTCAAGCCCTTCGCTATTGAACTGTGTTTAGCCTTCACAAGGTATATGTTAGAGTATCTATGCTGTGATGCGTAACAATTCCAAAAGCCCATCTATTAATTATTTAAGAGCTTTCACAAAAGTTAAAGGATTTATCCTAATATTTCCTCTGCTTCTGCAGTCTGTAAATCTTGGCACGGTTTCCGACTCCTCTGACATTTGGAAATAAAATAGATTGAGGAGGTAAAGCAGCTTTGGTAAACAGGCAGAGGACCCATGATTACCTGCCCTTTTAATGCTGTAGATGATGTCATACAAGTTCAGCAAAATGTTCTTTTCCACTTTACAACCAGGAAATCCTGAAATCTCTTCCCTCAGGAGGATCTAAAATCAAATAAAGCCGATTCAGCGAAGCTCACCTAAAGCAAATAGACGTTTATTTGAAATCCTCCCCCTGCAAAAGTCATTTCTGGGGATTACAGAAATCAGTATTGCTTTCCAGGCAGCATCTGGAAGGATGGACAGTGATACGCAGTATCTGAGTAGACAGTTTCGCTGTTGTTATTGTTCATGTTAAGTTTTATCCCCTCCTCTCCGTTAAGTTGATGGAAAAGTTTTATTTTATAAATAAAATAAATCCACTCAAGTCCTGGTATGCACTGAAATACCCATTAAGTTTTGTCTACTTATGCAAAATAAATTACAAAATTGAGTCACTTACCCCAATAATTCAAAATTAAATAATGTTTTTCTTTCAGTTACAGAATACTTTGGATTTAGGAACTAGAATTACCTTCAGCTTTCATTTAGTTTGTCCCTTAAAGTTTTATTAAAATAAATCTGTGTGCTGCGGGAAGGACTTGGGAGAGAGACTTGCTTAGGCCAATCAGGTTAACAGTAAAAAAACCCTTTCAAGCCCGGCCGGCATGGCTCAGCAGTTGAGCATCCACCTAGGACCCAGGAGATTGAGGTTGGATTCTGGGTTGCCGCTTGATCCCCAGTCGGGGGCGTGCAGGAGGCAGCCGATCAGTGACTCTCTCATCATTGATGTTTCTATCTCTCCCTCTCCCTTCCTCTCTCTGAAATCAACCTATATTTTAAAAAGTATTTTTAATTAATCAGCATATCATTGAATATTACATACAGATTTTCTTTCATTTCTATATGGATACTGTCATTGAACCACGTCCTCTGGGTTTGTTTTGGGGTTTTTTTGGTTTACCCTCACTTGAGGATATGTTCATTGATTTTAGAGAGAGAAGAACCAGAAGGACACACATCCATGTTAGAGAGAAACATCGATCAGTTGCCTCCTATATGTGCCCAGACCGGGGATCAAACCCAAAAACTTTTGGTGTATAAGACGAAGCTCCAACCAACTGAGCCACCCTGCCAGGGAACATCCTCTTTTTGGACCCATATGAATCACTGATAGATGCCAGCATCAATGTGATGACTGGTAAATGCTCAGACAAGTCCTCTGTAGCCTGTAATCTCAACTAATCACAGCATTTTAGTCATTAATTTGCTGTCAGTTGTGATTCCCTTGCCAAAGGCACCTTTTTGAGTGATTGAAATAAAGACTGTTCCTGTGAAATTTAAATAAGAAAGAAGTTATTGTGACAGGCATCAGTCAGGAGAGAGGATGCATTTGAGAACATCATGCATGGCTCATGGGGCGGGTGGAGACATAGGGAAATACCCCAAGGATAAGTTGCCAAGTTTAGGGGGGAATGATGGTTCTACTCAGTACTCCCCAGCCTGTTACAGTTATGCGGCAGCGATGCACACACCATCCCTCATGGCTGCGTCAGATTAGACTGTGAAATCTAGTCCGTCCACTGCTATCAGCAGACCTGACTGTGGCCACCACATTACTCGGGGGAGATTTAGAAGTGCTAATCCCGTCTTTATGCGCTATTGCACTTAGAGGCAGACTGTGTTTCTGTAACCAGCTGAGATCACCCCAGCTCCTCCAGGAGCTCCGTCCTAAGCCTGTGGGGATGCAGTAGATGATCACCTTCAGAAAGGACCGGTTTTGTGCCACATAAACAATATTACAGGAAACCGAGGTGTAACAGCCAAAGAAAGGACTTCATCTCCAAAAGAAACTCATTCCTCCTCAACCTCATTAGCAGGCAGTTGGGGAATTAGAAGACTCCTTTCCATCTGCCTTCATTCATTTGCACCAAAATATTTAACGAGCACTTAAAGATGCCAGATCCTGCCCGGCCAGGCGTGGCTCAGTGGTTAAGCATCAACCTGGGATCCAGAGGATCCAGGTTCGATTCCTGGTCAGGGCACAAGCCAGGGTTGAAGGCTCGATCCCCAGTTGGGGGCGTGCAAGAGGCAGCCGATCAGTGACAATTCTCATCATTGATGTTTCTATCTCTCTCTCCCTCTCCCTTCCTCCCTCTGAAATCAATAAAATATATTAAAAAAAAGAAAAGATGCCAGGTTCTTATCCAAGTTTGGGATTGATGAAGGCCCTGCCCTAGTTTAGCTTAACCTTTAGGGAGATAGATGGACAAGAATCAAGTAAGTGACCGCGTCGTATGTTGGATGCCGGCATCGGTGTGATGCCTGGCAAATGCTCAGACAGGCCCTCTGGAGCCTGTGCTTCGGGAGAGCAGCAAGCATGGGTGACGGGGGACATGCATGGTGTTGGGATGGGGCGCTGCTGTCTTATACACGTGGTCAGGAAAGGCTCTCTCCTGCAAGTCCCAAAGGCCGCGAGAGAGCCAGCCATGTGGGCATCTGCGAGAAACTTTCCAGACAGAGGGAGGTACACAGGGCCTGAAGCAGGAGCATGCCCGGTAGGAGGGGAAGTCAGTGAGCAGGGGCATCTCTTGAGGAACCTTGGCTTTCACTACGAGATGCGAACTTGCTGGAGAAGAAAGGTCAGGACCATGTTGTGAAGCCCTAGCCAGATCCCTCCGGCTGCTGGGATGAGACTGACAGGGAGGAAGCCGAGGCTGCAGCCGGGTGCAAGGGGGAACCGGATTGGGCCTGAACGGCGATGGAGGAGGCGCTGAGGCCGTCTGAAGGACAGCACCCCCCGGCCCGCAGGGCTTTGCCCAAATGTCCGTTTCATTACTTGCCTCATAGCTTTAATATACTTCATACTGTGGTGGTTTTTCTCCTGACTTTTTAAAAGTAAAATCTCACAGGACAGAGTGAAACACAGCTTCTGCCATCCGCTGAAACTAGCATGGTAAATCCACTCTTTAGAAGACAGAAATTGTGCAGAACTGCATTTCTGAACTTGCTAAAAGGCAAACTATGCAACTATCTGTCTAGGTCCTTTTTAAAGGCCTACTTACCATTGGCTCGGTGAACCAGAGCTGATCTGTCTGTCTTGTGAATATATATTTAGGGACTTTTAGTGCTTGGATTATTAACCCAATAGACCAAAACAGATCTGTCTTGTAAATACATATTTGGGGACTTTTTAACATGCAGATTGCTGCATTGATAGACCATAACAGCCCCCTTCAGAACCATGGTGGACAGCAAACATTTCTTTGGAGGTATTGTAGTCAGTGTGTAAATGTTATGGGGACTGCAGTATGCTATGGACCTCTGTAACATTTTAATGACCCCCATATCTCACCATAGCCTATCACCACTTTACCTAAGGAAATTATTTGTCTGGATTTAAAATTTCCCCATGGTGCTTCAGAGAAGTCTCAGAGGACCAGCAAGCATTAAAAGACTCACAGCTTGAAATCTGTTCTCTTTAAAATATGATGGTGCTTGTTCTCTAATTAAAAATGATAAAGGGTTTTAATATTATTTTTGAGAGAAAAAAATAAAAATATTTTTAAATTTAAACAATGCACCCTTCAATAGGAGTCAGGATGTTCCAAGCCACCAAAATACCACCAAGGATTAAACGTCTCCTCTTCTTTATTTTCAACTTTGTTCATTTTTTTTTTTTCTAGAGCCAACTAAAGGTTGAAATAAATCACAAATAGCCCTCAGCAAGTCAGAGGCAGATCTCACATCCTACCTCTACCAGAAATAATTTAAAGGGAAAAGCTTTGAGAAATATAGCGCTCTTTCATCCAAGTCCTAATAAAGATATGTTCGCTACTGCCTGAGCGTGAGACATTGAATTTTTTGCAATATTTGCCTTTAACTCTCAAAAGTCAGTGCTGATAGAGGCGAGTCAAAGAACTAATCAGCGCAATATTCCAGTAGTATGAAACATACTTAGTAAAGACAAGCAAATAATTTAAGCAATGTTTCTGAGTCTGCACATTTTCATCACTTAAAAATGCTACTTGAAATCATTTTTTCTGCTCTCTCTGAGGTCAGGCTGGAGAAAACATAATCAACAGCCTAAATTAAGTACTTGAGTTCCTCTTCTGTGGGCCCTGCCATCTAAATGAGAAGGAATTTAGCACTTTGCTTGAAGAGGTATTAAAGGTGGGAAGGAGAGAAGGACAAGTATATGTCAGAGTTCTGTGTGCAGGTTAACTGAAAACCAAACATCGGCCAGTGTCTATAAATAGGAAAGAACATTTAGCGTATTAATTAGCTTCCTCTTGGCAGCTCTGATGCGAGCTTAAGTAAACCCTTGTGCTATGCTGAGAAGTGTCCTTTTGCAAAATTTAGCCGGATCCCTGCTAATATGAGCAGAATATTTGTAAGAATTGAAGTATATAATCTCTCTCTTGGCTAGTTAAGAAAAAGAAAATTATGAATCAAGGACATGTTCATTCAAAAAATTAACTAGAGGATAAGCATTCATGAGATTTCAGTCGTATCTGTTGGAGCAGCTTCAGGATATGTGAAGCCAAAGCTTCGTGGCGTGCACGTGTCGAGCTTTGTGGCTCTGTTCTAGGTGTGAGGGCAGAGGCCTAGCTGCCTTGTTCATCATTGCATCGCATCGCCTGTTTCACAATGGGCGCTAATGTTTGATGAATAAATGAATCAAGAATCCCCTTGCTGTCTGCATGGACCGTCTTCTTGGTATTGCAGTATCTTTCCTATCTTTCCTCCTTTTCATACAAGGGAATTGGAGAGGAACTGGGACCACCACGCAGTTACAACAGATATTCCCTTTCTAACAGATATTCGTTCTTTTTGACAGGGGTTCTAATTCTAGTACCATACTTATTTCAGTTAAACACTTCGAAGGAAAGGGCCAAAATGGGGGGGAACCAGGGAGAGATAAGTAAGAAACTAGAATGTAAATGGTCTCCACGAAAATTCATCTTTGAGAGAGATAAGTAAAGAACTAGAACTTAAATGTTCTCTGTGAAAATTCATCTTTGTGATTATTTTATAGAATCACGGTATCTTATATGGGGTATGAATTTGATGTGTTCTCTGATCCACCCTGGATCCCTTTCTAATTCCTTCACCAAGGGATCATTCAGCAAATTTATGTACCACTACCATGAATGGGGAACTGAGTGCCTCTCCAGGTAGCCAATTCTCACTGATGATCTCTGGGTATTCAGAGAAGGAAATATACCAAGGAGTTTGAAAATCAATGATGGAAGGCATATATTTGGAAGACATATATGAAACATAACTCCTAAAGAGCCCATATATTATCCTTACATTGTGTTGGATACTAGAGAAAGAGAAAATAGTGCATAGAGTATGAAAGTGTAGAATTCAGCATTTTTTAATTCACTAAATGCTCTGTATTTTACCAGTCCCTTTTCTTCTACTTGCTAGTCACATTTCAGAATAATTAATGAAATATCTAAAACAATTTTATACCACTTACTACTGGGGCAATAAAATCATCCATTTAAAAAATCACCTTCCTAAGTTTCATTCTTTCGGAAAATTTATTGAATTGAGAACTGATCTAGATGAAGTGTGAAAATATTTTTATTACTTGAACGTTTAAGATAAGATGGTGTTCACAGTCAATGTGGAGTTGACTCATCTAAATGTCGATTAGTGACACCACCATTTTCTCTATTATGTCAGATTAAAATCTTAATCGTGGAGGCCAAGCCAGTCAGTTGTCATATATGCAGGCTTATATTTCCAGACCCTCCGAGGCATGCTTCTCCTACGTATCACCACTGCATCTCCCCTGTCTAGAACACTGCTCTACTTCTAGGCTATTTCTTGGCCTCCCCCGGCCAGGCACTCCATAGTCTCTGCAGTTCAACCCCCTCACCACAGTCAGACCAGTCTTCCTCCAGGGCGCTTCTCATTGGATCTCTCCCTGTTCACCACCCCTTATGACGATTCCTTGAATGAAATCTAAAATTCTCTGCCTGGCATTGAAGATCCTTTGTACTCTGCCACACCCTGCTTTTCCAGGAATCTCAGGGTGAAATGCCACAGTGCAGCAGCACTCAGAGGAAGCCATGTGCCTTTCTTCTCTGTGCCTTTACCTACGGGCTTCTCTGCTCCTCACATGCCTTTCTCAAATTTCTTTCCCACCACTGAACACCCATACCACATTCTATAAATATGTTTTTGTGTCATGATTCCCTGGGTTATAGTAATTTATGGACTTATCTTTTTTCTTCTAAATAGTTTGTCTTTCTTAACAGAAACAACCAGTTTTAATTATCTATCCCCAGGAGAGCCTAGCACAGGGCCTGGCAGATGGTGGGCGCTCAGCAGCATTTCCACGATGAGCGAACAGACTATTGTTGCTACTGTCCTTATAAGTGTCCTGAAAACCAATACAAAGGGTTAAATGGAGGGAAAGGGAAAGAGAGGTGATGGAAACTAGAAATTTGAAATAAAGTGTGAAAGTCTTTGTTTTTTCTCAAAATAATTCAATTAACAGCCTAGACATTAGGATAAATGGATTTAAGCATGCACATGTGCCAGGTTGTAAAAGAAGAAAATTTGCATGTTTTGCCTTTCTAACCAGGGAGATGTGCATGGAGAACCCTAGCAAACAGACTTGCTAATTGACAGGTGAAACATGACTGGGGTTCGGTTCATGTCAGGATAAACATGCATCCTGGTTTACCTAAACCATCTCCATGTATGGCTGATGTTTCAGTTTAATTATGAATAGCACCCTCTTTCACTTTCAAAAATGCTCTAGCTGCACAATACAGTTTATGGTTGTCCTAGTTTTTATACTTGTTGAACCTTCATCGAGGCTGAGATTTTGCAGTCCTTTTTATAGAACCCTAATATTCCAAGCAGAGATGACTCAGAATTTACTTATTTGAATACACATGTTTATTAAATTGATTGATTTCCCTAAGTTACTGTTTTTTTAAAAAGTCCTCCTTAAGGAGTCACTAGAAAGAAAATGCCACCAAGTTGGAAATAGTCATCGAAGTTATTGTAATTCTTTTAGATTTCTTACTGGAAGAAATGAGATTAGTATTGCTGTTAATTTGGTCGTGTAATTTCATAAAACAAATATGAGGCAAATTTATCTTTCGCCTCACTGATTATGACAACACTAAACTTTATTTCCTAAGAAAACAATGAAAAGCAAATATAACCTTCCAAGATGGTTATTAAACAGTGTACCCATGGGCTCATTTATTTTACTAGGAATCCAGATATAAAAAGAAGATTTCTTACTCTGTGTATATGAATTTTATCAGGATGCTGACATTCAAGTTTTGTTTGAAGATGCTCATGGCACACATTCAGATGATTGCCCGGCATTACTGAAAGGTGTTTATGAAAGGTTGTGTTTAAGGTGGACATTTGCATTTCAAATCCTTTTTTCCCAGTGACTTCCATTGTGCTTTGAAAAACTGTTTTCATAGAGGCGAAGAAAGGAAAGCTGTTTTTTCCATGTAAAGTAAATCACAGATGCCTGGCCAGTGTGGCTCAATTTGTTGAGCTTCATCCCATGCACCGAGAAGTCGCTGGTTCAATTCCCAGTCAGGGCACATGCCCGGGTTGTAGGCTTCATCCCAGTAGGGGGCGTGCAGGAGGCAGCCGATGGATGTTACCCTCTCACATTAATGTTTCTCTCTCTCTCCCTCTGCCTTCCTCTCTGTCTAAAATCAATAATAAAAAACATTTAAAAAATAAAAGTAAATTACAGATGAGGATTTCCGTGTTTCTTCCAGAGGCAGTATAATCCAGTGAAAGGAACCAAACGGAGTCTGGTCCCAGTTCTAACTCTTGTCTCTTGAAGGGACCATTGACCTCTTCAGTCACAGAATCTTCACATGTGAGCTTCAAGGGGATATCAATGTCAGTTTGGAATGGCTTGTCATCATCTAGGTGACACACAGTACTAACTTAAAATGAGACAAATGAATAGGCAAATCCTTAAAAATTTTACAAATGTTTTAACAGTTCAAACTTATCAACCATGTTTTATAGGTTTTTATAAAAAGGGCACACACACCCATATGGCCACACACTGGTCAGTATCTAGTATACCATATTGTACCAATTGGTAGCAAGTTGTACATCTCTTCATATTATCTCTGACTTCAGCTTTAGCATTTAGAACTAGTTAGCTCATATATATTTGCCAATTAGAAATGCCTCCAGCTTTGTGCTTCTTTCTCAAGATTGCTTTGGCCATTTGGGGTCTTTTATGGTTCCATATAAATTTGAGTGTCTTTTCTATTTCTGTGAAAAATGCTATTTGAATTTTGAAAGAGATTACATTAAATCTATATGTGGCTTTGAATAATATGGACATTGTAACAATATTAATTCTTCTGATCCATGAACACAGGATATCTTTCCATTTATTTGTGTCTTTTTCAATTTTTTTCATCTAAGTCTTATAGTTTTCAGTGCACATGTTTTTCACCTCCTTCGTTAAATTTACTTCTAAGTATTTTATTGTTTTTGACACTATTGTAAGATTATTTTCTTTATTTCTTTTTTTAGCTATTTTGTTGTTAGTGTAGAGAAACACAACTGATTACCATATGTTGATTTTTATTCCTGCAATTCTACTGAATTTGTTTATTAATTCACACTGGTTTTTGGTGGGATACTCAGGATTTCCTACATAAAAGATCATACCATATGCAAACAGAGAAAATTTTACTTCTTCCTATCTGATTGGGATGTCTTTTATTTCTTCTTTTTGCCTAATTGCTCTGGCAACAAGAGTGGTAAGAGGAAGCACCCTTGTCTTGTCCCTCATCTTAGAGGAGAAGCTTTCAATCTTTCACCATTGAGTATGTGAAATGTGGGCTTCTTATATTTGGCCTGTATAATGTTGAGGTGCATTCCACCTATGCCCAATTTGTTGAGGGTTTTTAATCATGGAAGGATGCTGAATTTTGTCTGATGCTTTTTCTGCATCTATTGAGATGATCATATGACTTTTATCTTTTATTCTATTAATATGGTGCATCAAATTTATTGATTTGCATATGTTGAACCACCCATGCATCTCAGAGATAAGTCCCACTGGATCATGCTGTAAGATTCTTTTAATGTGCTGTTGAATTAAGTTTACTAGTATTTTGTTGAAAAATTTTGCACCTATATTCTTCATGGATATTGGTCTTTATCTACTTTGGGTATTGGAGTAATACTGGCCTTGTAAAATGAGTTTGGAAGTATTGCCTTCTCTTCAAATTTTTGAAAGAATTTGAGGATTGGCATGAATTCTTCTTTAAATATTCCATAGAATTTACCAGTAGAACCATCTGGTCCTGGGCTTTCTTTGTTGGGAATTTTTTTATTGCTGATCCAATTTCTTATGCATTCCTCTGTCCACATTTTTTATATCTTCATGATTTAATCTTGGTAGGTTGTATGTTTCCAGGAATTTATTCATGTCTTCTAAGTTACCCGGTTTGTTGTATATTTGTTCACAGTAGTTTCTTATGATGCTTTGTATTTCTGTGGTCTCATTTATAATATTTTCTCTTTCACTTTTGATTGTATTTATTTGAGTCTTCTCCTTTTTTCTTAATCTGGTAAAGTTTTGTCAATTTTGTTTGTCTTCAAAAAGTCATCTTTTACTTCATTGGCCATTTTTATTGTTACTTTGGTCTCTATTTCACTTATTTCTGTTATTTCCTTCCTTCTGATAACTAGGGGCTTAGTTTGTTATTCTTTTTCTAGTTCCTTGAGGCATAAAATTAGGTTGTTTATTTAAGATCTTTCTTTTTACTTCAGATAGGCTTTTATTACCCAAATTTCCCTCTTAGCACTGCTTTGGCTGCATCCCAAGGGGTTTGGCATTTTGTGTTTCCAGTTGTTTCAAGCAATATTTTTATTTCCCTTTTGATTTCTTATTTGGCCATTACTTGTTGAATAGTGTGTTGTTAATTTCCACATATCTGTGAATTTTTTCAGCTTTTCTTCTGTTAATGATTTCTACTTTTGTACCATTGTAGTCATAAAAGGTACTTAATAGATGTCAGTCTTCTAAATTTGCTAAACTTGTTTTGTGAACTAACTCAGGATTTATTCTAAAGATCATTCTGTGTGTGCTTGGTAAGGAAATGAATTCTGCTACTGTTGGATTAAATGCTCTGTATATGTGTGTTAGGTTCATTAGTCTAAAGTATATTTAAAGTGCAATGTTTTTATTGATTTTCAGTATTTACTTATTGATTTTCAATGTTTCCTTATTGATTTCATCTTTATCTTTCAAGTACCAAGTACTTAGTAGAATGATTGAAACAATGATTAAATCTTAAATATACTTGCCGGCTAACAAATCTAAAGTTTAAGTTTTTAAAGGGGGTTTAGAACTGAAGCTCTTCAGATGTTCTCATTTTTTTACCCAGTTGTTTTATTCTTCAAATTAAATACTAGGGAAAATGTCATAATTTTCTCTAGTTAAAATTGGAAATTATTATTTCCTATTCTCATAAACGTGACTGAAAATATCACGTGTACATGCACACACAGTCACAAAGCCTCTGAATTTGTCTCCATTGGCTAGTAGGGCATTTAGAATGTGGTGATGAAGCAAATAAATATTTTGGTTCATTTTAAACTCAGAGAAAAATGTCAACAGTAATAATGATGTTACAGATGAAGCACTGGACAGAAGTATTTAGAAATGCAACAAGAAATAACCTGCACCTATAGTCATCAAAAGGAGAAGAGATTGGAAACTGGGAAGATGAATGGCACAAAATTGCTAATCACTTTGATTGGACTGAGATATGACACTTTCTTATTTACATCATCAGGTTTTAAGTGACCAGATTTCCTCTCTTAGGACAGGATATTTAAGGCAATATGGGTTTGCACTTCTGTTGATGCAAATTACAGCAGCCCTTGTTTTGGAACCCAAGCTTAATTATGAGGTGGAGTTCTGCGGCAGAAATTATTCAGCAGCCAGAGCTAAAATTTGACCATTCTCACAAACGCTCTTTGGCCCACATTTTAGTTTTATTATTCTTGCCCTCTTGTAGATATTCCCTTTTCATATTTCTATTTGTTTTTCTATAGCAAAATGTCGAAAGTTAAATTTATAACTTTTTTCTTTATTCTGTAAAATACATTGAAACTATTTGTTCTTTCACTCTCCTGAGAAGACCAAGTTTTAAAGCCACAGGCTCTTCCCAGTAGGAAGTAAAAGATTGTAGAGGAAGCAGTAACAATTTGCTACGGAAATTGAAAGCAGAAAGAATTTGCTACGGAAGCCTGTTTTCTTTTCTTTTCTTTTCTCTTTTCTTTTCTTTTCTTTTCTTTTCTTTTCTTTTCTTTTCTTTTCTTTTCTTTTCTTTTCTTTTCTTTTCTTTTCTTTCCTTTCCTTTCCTTTCCTTTCCTTTCCTTTTCCTTTTCCTTTTCCTTTTCCTTTTCCTTTTCCTTTTCTTTTCTTTTCTTTTCTTTTCTTTTCTTTTCTTTTCTTTTCTTTTCTTTTCCATCACCATTTATCCCCCCACACCCTCCTCTGCCTCTACCCACCACTCCCCAATATTATCACACTGTTGCCCCTGTCCATGAGTTCCTTCTCTTGTTTTTCTTTTTTAATCAATCCCTCTGCCCCTCCCCAGCACACCCTGCACCAGAGCTGCCTGCGTGCTCTCTATGAAAAGAATTGTAGGAGCTCTCTTTTCAAATATAAAAGGTGTTTTAGTAATCAAGTCATAATAAGAGATATTGGAGGCAGAGCTTCAGAATAAAAATTGGATTAAAAAAAACAATTAAATAGTGTTTAGACAGATGGCAGAATTTGAGCTGTAAGAAGGCTATAGAAGAACACATGATTTTGACAGGGGAAAGTGAAGACCATGAAGGTTAAGATTCATCTATCACAGCTAGTTAATAGCAGATACTCAACAAGAATTTCTTTTTTTCTCTTAAAGCAAGAAACTTTTTGTGATTATAAAAGTAATAAGTATTCATTATTTTCCTAAGAAAATACCCCTTTGGCATAGAATTGAGTGTGTGTTCCTCTCTAAGATGTATAATTGTCAATAGTATATAGTATTCACTTTCCTCTTAAAAACAAACTAAAACTAACACATCCTACAAAGTGTGGTTACTTGTGATTTATCTGATGAGAAAGGTCTGAACCTCCCAAAAAGTCATGGGAAGTGTAACGTTTTTTCCAATGGATGTTTGTGAGTAGCTATAGGATCCATGAACAGCTGTTTAGCCTTTTTATAGCCAGGAAGCACATAATCCTTAAAGAATTTTCCTTTTATTGACTTATACATGAATACCTGCCAAATAAACACAGTGGTGAATCCTTTTAAACAAAAGTTTTAAATACACTTTCAGAACATATGAACAATTTAGTTGGAAAATTCAAAGGAAAATTGTGAGTCCCTGAATGAAGACACTACTGTTCTAGTTAAGAAAGATTTAGCTACTTCCTGTCTGATGTGCACAGAAATTAATAAAATCTCTCCCTCTACAATGAAAATTGATGAGACTCCAAAATCTTGTTTCTCTACTTTATATAACCCATATGACCGTCAGAGTTCCCGTTGCTTACTTTCTTCAGTGTTCATTTGAAGGTCTAAATTTTTGAAATGATGTGCTTTAGGATTTATCCACCTTATATATTTTTAGCAATTTCATGCAATAAAACCCAATGTTGGATGGATAAACAAGTTCCCAGACCAAGTGTAATTTATATAGGTGGAAGCACATGTGAATATTCAATTCATTTTACTATTTGACTCTGATAGAAGGCAATGTATTAATATTAATCCCACTTCTAAACCAGACTGAGCATTCCAGATCCAGGTTCTATTCGTTTTGTCTGTCAAAAGCAGTGAAAGTCATATGTTGTCTCAGGGACTTTTCTCAGGTGTGGAGACATTATTTTTAGAGTCATTTCCTGTCATTTTCCGTAATGATCTTGAACACGTGCATAACTGTAGAGTACCAATAAAACAAAGTGTAGATGTCTGTAACATGATGATGCAGGGTGATCTGATACTCAATTACCTGAAAAAGACTCTAGAAGATTTTCCAACACCCAGATCAGCTGGCTTATTTTCCAACTATATAAAATAAATTGCCTTCATGAAGTCTTCATTTATTGTCCCCTATAAATAACCTACCCATTAATTCGCAAGAAAACCCTTCAACATTTTTGTTCTCAACAAATAAAGGTCTGAGTATAGCACTCTGATTGAAAGAAAATTATATTTAGGTATATTTGGAATAAGCTCAAGTCAAACTCCACTATTTAGACCCCTCTGAGCCTTGAGTTCATCATCTGTGCAAACAGGACATTATTAATAATAAGTATGTGTTAATATTAAATGATATAATGTATGAGAACATGTGATACAATGGCTGGGAGATGGATGGATGGATAGATAGATAGACAGACAGACAGACAGACAGACAGATAGATAGATAGATAGATAGAGAGATATATTCCATCATTGAACCATTATAAATCTCAAATTCATCACCTTGAGTTAAGAATACTTAAGGAGAAAGAAGAAAATGAAACTTAAGTAGGGAAATTCTATGTCTTATGGATGGTAAGGTCTAAGTACAAGGACTTGAAACATCAGCTGTGAGCTGCACACAAGGAAAAAATAATCTGAGTGTCTCAGCAGGCCCAAATATATGTGTGCCCTTGCCCGACTGGGCATAGCTCAGCGGTTGAACATCGACCTCTGATCCAAGAGATCGTGGTTCGATTCCCGGTCAGGGCACATGCCCAGGTTGCAGGCTCGATCCCCAGTCGGGGGCGTGCAGGAGGCAGTTGATCAATGATTCTCTCACCACTGATGTCTCTCTCTCCTCTCCCTCTCCCTTTCTCTCTCTGAAATCAATAAAGATTATATTTTTTTTAAAAATTAAATATATACATGTGCCCTTTATTTAAAAAGAAAGGCATTTTATTTATCTGATGTCTGGATTTTTCTCTAATGAACATGTATAATTTTATAAACTAATCATGCTACCTAAAAAAAAAAAAAGAAAGGCATAGAATAAAGCCTATTTGGATCTTAGACTTCCATCTTCTCTTTTCTTTCTTTTCCTAAACATCTTTTTTTTTTTTTAATGTATCTTTATTGTTGAAAGTATTACAGATGTCCCCACTTTACCCCCACTGACTCCCTCTACCCTGCTCCAGCCCCCTCCCCCTCCAGGCCTTCATCACCCTATTATCTTTGTCCACAGGTTATGCATATATGTATACAAATTCGTTTGTTAACCTCCCCTCCACCCCCCCACTTCCCTCTGAGATATGTCAGTCTGTTACATGCTTCCATGTCTCTGGATCTATTTCATTTGTCAATTACTCTAATCTTTTTCTAAACATCTTAAAAGAATACTTTGTTTCTCTGCCACTTTTTAAAAATCTCATTTTATTTCTCAGCCCATTAACTTGTAATTTGAGGATGGAAAGTAATAACTGAGTGACCAACTCCAGGTACAGCTTCTGCTTGCTCATCCTCTCAGCAGCATCAGGTGCTGCTGGCCAGTGGCATCTTCTTGAAATACGATTCTTCCTTTGCCTTACCTTCTAATCCCATGACAGCTCTACCCAGACTTAATTTAGTTTCTTATCTCTAAGTTTGGGGCTACTACAGCCTTATCTCTTGGTGTTCTGAACTGCAGGGAGAATGGAGCTGGAGGAATTCACAATGTCCCTTGCGCCACCTCCCCAGGAGCTGGAGCTCCAGGCTCAGAGCCCTGCTGGCTCGGTGTTGCTTTCCAGTCAGCCCCTTGGCTCTCATGCCCTCTTGTTTGAGCTTCAGGCTTTAATGTGACCCCTTCTGCTTTTCATCTTCTGAGGTTTCTCACAGTTTCCAAGCCACCAAGGCTTCCTTCTCTTATTTTAAAGCATCACTGTGATTTTTAAAATCACTTTTCTTATACATTCCGGAGTTCAGAACAAGAAAGGAGATGACAGTCTATGCTAGCATTGATGTCTGTTAGTTTCTCTCATTACACTTTTGGCTCCTTTCTTCCAAGTTTGTATGTCTCGCATTAGGTATATGTTCAGTATGTGTCTGTCAAAAATATGTGTGTGTGTATAGTAAAATGAATATTAGTTTTCTTTTTAGAGTAAAGTAAGGACGACCCTAGTAGTAGTAGGAGGAAGGGCGGGGAATTAAAGACAGGGAGAGATCTGAAGCATATATTTCAGAGGCAAATTTGAGGAGTTTGTAAATATTGGAATGTGGAAGATTAAGGAAAGGTCTGACATGATATTAGACGTTCTTATTAAACATGAATTCCTGCAAATTAAAGAAATGTTGCAAATATATGCTAAATTACTTAAGTGTTTTATTGCTTTTTAAGTTTCATATATACCCTACATCAGAAACTTGTCTCAGTCGCTAGCTTTACAACTTTATGCACATTGTAGTCATTGATTTAAAATTGGACCCTAATAACTGTTAGTGGGAATGTATATTGGTGCAGCCAATCTGCAAAACAGTATGGAGTTTCCTCAAAAAGTTAAAAATACAACTACCATATGGCCCAGCAGTCCCTCTTATGGGTATATATCCAAAGGAAATGAAATCACTATCTCAAAGTGATATCTGTACCCCCATGTTCATCGCAGCATTATTCACAATGGCCAAGACATGGAAACAACCTAAGTGTCCATTGACAGATAAGCGGTTAAAGGAAATGTGGTATACATACAATAGGATATTATACAATCATAAAAAAATTAGAAATCCTGCCATTTACAGCAAAGTGGATGGACTGAGGGCATTATGCTAAGTGAAATAAGCTAGACAGAAAGATAGGTACTATCTGTACTCACTCATATTTGGAATCTTAAAAAAAACTTAATATAAAAAAATAGACAGTAGAATGGTGGTTGCCAGGGACTAGGAGTTGGGGGAAATGGGAAGATGCCGGTCAAAGGGCATAAACTTCCAGCTATAAGATAAATAACTTCTGGGAATCTAATGATGATGATAGTTAACAATACTGTATTATCTCCTTGAAAGTTGTTAAGAGAGTATCTTAAATGGTTTTTCCACAAAAACATAATTATGTGAGGGAATGGAGGTGTTAGGCTTATAGTGGTAATCATTTCACAGTATGTACATATATTGAATCATCACATTTTATACCTTCAATTTCCCTGCATGTCAGTAATACCTCAATAAAAGCTAAAACAAAATAAGAAAAGAAAAGAAAACTGCACTCTAAGGTCTCAGTCCTTCTTCATGCAAACACAGATCATGGTATCCCATAGTAAATGATTAAACATGCATGCTCTTTACATTTTTTTCATATTACATTAAATTTCCTTTTAGACCCAAAGGTTTTGAAATGACTTCCACTTCTACTATCATGTATCTTTTCCTTACAGCTATCTGATAGCCCTGGGCACTCAGATAATTTCAGAAAAAAATATTTTTGAGCAATATGATATTTCAGATTCTACGCTGAGCACTGGTAAGCCAAAAGTAACCAAGATACTATCTTCCATCAAGGAGCTCACAGTCTAGATGTAGCAGCAGAAGACATATATAATTACATTACTGTGAGACACACAAAATAATAGTATACATGAGTGGTCCAGAGAAACAAACCAGGGACTAATTCTTTGGGGAATGGTCAGAGAGGAAATGTCACCTGAGAAGAATTTCAAACAAGCATACGTTTAAGGCAAGGCAAGAGCAAGTGCAAACTTGTGAAGCATCAAGAAGCACAGCAGGTTGAAGGAACTGCAGATAGTTCAGACACCTGGGCAGTAAGTTTTGAGAAGAACGAAAGATACAGGGTGAGGCTGGACAAGTAGGGAGGGGCCAGATAAGGAAACGCCTTTTCTGTCATAATGAGAAACTTGAACTTTACACTACAGGCAATAGAAGGATAATTCCACGTTAGAGGAGGCATGATGGAGTCAGATTGGTATTCCAGATCAACCCATTTTTGTAACAATGTGAACAAATTTGGAGGAACAAAACCCAAAGAAGAGAGACAAATTAGAGGCCAATTTTTATAGTGCAGGTGTGAAATGAAAAGTACTTGAACAGAGGTGGTGGATTGGTAAAGATTCAAATAATTCTTTTAATTGGCTTTTTAAAATAAGCTAAACTTATTCAGGGAACCTGGCCAGCATGGCTCAGTGGTTGAGTGTTGACCTATGAACCAGAAGGTCACAGTTGAATTCCCAGTCAGGGCACTTGCCCTGGGTTTCAGGCTTGATCCCCAATGGGGGACATACAGGAGGCAGCCGATCAATGACTCTCTCATCATTGATGTTTCTGTCTCTCTCTCTCCCTCTCCCTTCCTCTCTTTGAAATCAATAAAAACATATTTTAAAAAATTATTTAGGTAGACTGTTACCTTTCTCCTGCATGACAAGTGGTTATGAGCTATATTTTCTTTATAGTCATCTACTAACCAAAGTCATTCTGGCAAGCTTGACACTCACTGCATTTGTCCTCTTTGATAAATGTTCCAGGGAGTCAAGACAGTCACCTGTCAAAATTGATAAGTGAGACGACAACAGGGAATGCAGGCATATTTGTAATGGCACAGCTGCCAGCGCTTGCAACCTGTTTACCTTAGACTGGTCTGTCTCGCTCCGAGACTTTTCTATTTTCATCCAAATAGCCCCAAAACACAATCGAGGCCATGCCTGCCTCTGTGAGACGTTCATTCCAGGATAGTCTGCGAGTACAGGGGGAAGATAAGGCCACTTTCATTAGGCTGTTTTCACAACTGATGAGTTTCAGTAGCTTTACCAGGGAAAGCATGAACTTGACCAATTCTCTCTAGACATTTAGCAAAATGGGTAGTAAATTATGTGAAATAGAAAACCTGAGGGATTACTGCGAGGCATACTTCTAAAATCCTAAAATGTTCATTACCTCATGAATGGAAAGTATCGGAGGAATTAGGAGCCGCTTTTATACTAAAAAGACTTAGTTCTGAACAATAGAGTGGCTGGCATTTTTAAATTAAATACACAGGAAGGCACTTAAACTTCATCTTCTGCTTTTGTGAAGGAGGGAAATGAAAGTCTCAGAGGACCACCTGGCACTAAAGAGAAGTCCACAGTGCTGTTCTGTACGATACATTTTTTTTTCTTTCTTTCCTCTTTGCAAATGGGATTGTGGTTATCTATGTACATGAGTACATTGCTCACAAAATCTAGGGAAGAAAGAGCCGAAATCTAGGAGCCAGCAGCAGGACTGTGGTCCGCCCACGGCACGATCATTAACAAAAGTTCCATTCACAGTGGAAAGTTGAAGATTCTTAAAATGAACATTTTTTTTAAATGAGATGTTTGCAGTCGTTAGGAAAACTAATTAGGGCAGGCATCCCCTGCTTCTCGTAGCTAGACTATCCTGCCTCACAATGCTTACTTTAGGAAAGCATATTTTGAAGATTACATTGATCTTTCTTTCCCTAGAAAGCAAATAATGAATCTTCAAGATGTCCTTTACTTTCCAGCACATGGTAGTAAGCTGCAAATTTTCTCTGTCACACATAAGTTTTCAACGGTTGTTATAACCCTGGAATGTTCTAAAGGCCCTGCCTTCCCTCTACTGCAGATGTGCCCGATTGACAGTTAAAACCGGTTTTTCATTGAGATTTTTAAAGTCCTTCCTAGGACACGGCCTTTACATTCTCCTGCTGAGATCATTCCAAGACCTAATAGGCTCCATCATCAGAAAACATTTTATAGGATTCAAATGGACTTTCCTGTGCTGCATTTCATCCTGCGTTTCCTCTCCATTCCCATTATAGAAGTAATTTGCAGAATTTCTGCATTTTAGTCAGGAGCACTCAGAGGAAGCGGCTACCTGGGGTGCTGGATACCAGTGGCATGGCAAGCCTTTTAGGGCCAGTGTATGTTCCAGAGGGGTGTGTTTGTATGTGTGTGTTCCTGGATTTTTGTGTGTGCATAAATTACAGTGTCTCTTTATTACACGCTTCTTGTCTCCTTTATAAATTCATGAACATACATGCTCTCACAGGCCCTTTCCATCACCCTCATGCTTGTCCTAGATAAATTCGCATATACTTTATGGTATTAGGAGACTAGTAGAACAGCACTTTAGTGCTATGATAAGTCATGGGCTTTCTTTTGTTTCTAAAAATGATATCCCTTATATCTAGTGTCAGACACACAAGTTGTTTTATAGGAGTTCTGTTGGATTTTTGATTCACTCATGCAATATTTATCTTTTTGTCATGTAAGGTAGTATTAAGATAAAAGAGAGAGTCTCTGCCCTCAGTATTAATATCATCCATTTTAAGTGCACAGATAACAGTTACCCAGTTTCCTTAGAAGATGCTTGTTTATATAAAACACAGTAAAAAACAGTATTTTTCTGGCTGTACCCTCTCCTATAGTTTTTACGGTTCCCCATGTCACCCTTCAATATCCTTCCAGAAGCTTCTGTGAATCCTTAGGGTATGTTTCATCTCAGCTCCCAAAGCTGACTTTCTGCTCCCCCATAAAATCTGACATTTTCCTTCCTCTGGCTCACACGTGCGGGTCTTACCTTCTGCTGGCCCTGATGTTCTGACGCCACGCCCTCCCCCCCTCCGTTTCCGACTGGCCCAGATGGATGGCGCAGACCCCTGGATCCGCGCCGTGCGGTGTTCTCAGAGTTTCTCCGGGAGGAAAGGCAACCTGTGCCTGTCTTCATGCCGTCAGTGTCATAACGAGCTAAACTATGTCTTTGTTTTTCCTTCTTCTCTGTTGTACCGAAAGGACAATGGTATAAGGCTGTAATGGCAGGTCTAAAAAGAGTCTGAATAATACGATGCTGCGGTGTCAACTTCTCTTCAGAGATGTGATAAATACCTGTCTACTCAACACCCAGTTCTAGGGCAACGAAACATAACCGTGACATTGCAGTCCTGTGCACTCCTCAGTAACCGCTCTCCTGGATTTTATTTTCATCATTATTTTGCTTATCTTTAAAATTTTGTCACATAAATTTGTAGCTCTAAACAATGTCTTCTTCAATTTCACATGTCTATACATCCAACCATACCAAATGCATTCTTCTAAAATCTGTACTTTTTTACTCAAAATTATGACCCTTGTTGACCCAAGTTGTTATATGTAGCTGTAATTCACAACCAGTCACTGTTATGAATGTTTATGAAAATAGCATAGTTTATCGCTGGGTATAGGAGTTGTTTCCAGCTGTATAATATTACAACACTGCTATGAGCATTCTTTTTTGTATAGACTAGTTCATATTAGAGCTCTCTAGGGGAACTCCTGAGCATAGGATATGCACATTTACTAAGCAGTAAGTGCTTGAGCCAATTCTAACTCCCCCAGCATCGTGGGGGTGCTCCTGGGGCGTCACATCCCCAAAAACCACTTAACGTTTTCAGACTTTTCATTTTCTTCAGTAGTTTTGAAATGGTATCATATTGTGGTTTAAAATCTTCATTCTCCTGATTACTAATGAGGTTGAGCATCTTCTCATGTTTATGAGCCTATTCAGTTGCCTTCTGTGGAATGCCATTTCAAGTGTTTTGCTCATTTCTGTATTGATTGTTTTTTATTGATTTTTTTTTGAATTCTTATATATTGTAAAATCAATCTTTCATTTGTATTGTAGATATCTTTTCTACAATTTGTCTTTTTATTTTTTCTGGTATCTGGTGAAAAACAAAAGTTCTTAATTTTAATGCAATCAACTATATTATTATACTTCTTTATGCTTTTTATATCTAGTCTGAACATTTTTCTTGCCCAACTAAATGTAGCTTCCATTGTGTGTCCTAAATTTTAAAAATTAAATTTTGCTTTCACTTTAATCTTTTATTGCCCAGAGTATTTTGTCATTATGGTCAGAATTTGTTGCCCAAATTTATTTTTTTTCCAATATGGATAACATGTTCTCCTAGTCCTGCTAATTGAAAGTCCACTTTTTGCCTCATATGTAATTACAGCTCTATTATAAATCAAGTTCCTGTACATGTGTGAGACTGTTTCTGGCTGCTTCTGTCTGTTCCATTCACCAGTTTTTTGAACTGTGTGCCATATGATATTCTTCAATTGTATGGTAGCTTTATAAGAAGTCTTGGTAGCAGACTGGACAATCCATCTTACCTTATCCTTCTTCACAAGTGCCTGCAATAGTCTTTGTCCTTTGCAGTTCACATAAATTTTTTTTTAATGTCTTTCTTGATTTCAGAGAGAGGAAGGGAGAGGGAGAGAGAGACAGAAACATCAATAATGAGAGAGTCATTGATCGGCTGTCTCCTGCACACACCCCAAAAGGAGATCGAGCCTGCAATCTGGGTATGTGCCCTGACCGGGAATCGAACCTCAACCTCCTGGATCCTAGATCGATGCTCAACCACTGAGCTGTGCCTGGCCAAGCCACATAAATTTTTAAATTAACTTTGCAGACTCTCAATGATATTGTGGGGATTTTGAGTCGGCACGTCAGTTTGAGAAAAATTAACTCCTTATGCTATTGATTTTTCCAATTCATGAACAGGAGCTCGCCTTTTCTCTAGGGTTTTAATGTCTTGCAATAGGTTTTATGATTTTTCATAAGGCGTTTAAATGTATTTTTATTAGCTTTATTCTTAAGTACTCCATATTTTTTTCTGCAGTATTATATTGTAGATAGAGCACAGGGTCTCAAATTCCAGCTCTCATTTTTTAGTTCTGTTATCTTGAGAAAATCACTTAACCTCTTTCTTTATGTGTAAAATGGGGGGTTTTATATATCAAATCTTTAGAATTTTTGTGAGGATTAAATGTATTCTAAAGTAGTTTAAACACTGCCTAATAAAAATTAAATGTATTGTGCTAGCTATTACTAGAACCTTTACATCAAAGGTTAAATCATGCTTTAAAATAATGTATGTATTCTGCATTTATTTTATAGCTATACATTAGATCAAGCTCGTTAATCATATTTTTCAGATCTTCAACATATCTATCTGGTTTATCCATCAGTTGCCATTAATAGATTTATCAAATTCCATCTCTAATTCTATCATTTTTGTTTTCTGCAATGTAAGGTTCATCCAAGTCCAGAATATTTATTTCTTCCTGGTCAATTTAATAACTAAAAAATAATATAATGACCATCTTTATTTCTTGTGATACTCTTTCTTGTACAATGTTTTACTTGATAATATAGCTACACCAGCTTTCTCTTAGTATTCATGGCGTATCTTTTACTTTCAATTTTTCTGAATTATGTTTTACCTGTATTTCGTATCATTTTTTGTAACTTCTTGTTACAAGTATTTCTTGTACACTTTTGTGTAGCTGGATCATTGTTCTTCTGCGCCAATGTTGGTAACAGTTTGCATTTCTACTTCATCACTTTTTTCCTTTTAAGTACATCGTTTAGTCTATTTACGCTACTATAATTATTTATAAATTTGGATTTAATTCCAATACCTTATACTGTGCTTTCTCCTTTCTGTTTCTTTTCCTCTCCTTTGTTATGTTTTATATGATGTGATTGTCCATTTTTATCATTCCATTTTTTTCACCTCTACTGGATTAGAACTATTACAGACTATTGCTATACCTTTAGTGCATATCTTAGAAGTCTTAGTTTACAAATTTTTATAATTAAGCAATATCTCTACCCTCTCCTAAACAGGAATGCAGGAACTCAAGAAAACTTAAACTCTAACCAATCCACTCCTGACTTATATGTTGCCTTTATAAACATTTTAATTTTTTCTGTCCTTATTTTAACTCTTTAAGCCATTATATACAGTATGAGTGGTTATATACACTCCATATTCATTTAGATTTTATTAGCTCTTCCTCCTTTCTGCATCTCAGACCTCCCATCAAAGTTTACCTTCTGAACTTGAAGTACATCTTTCACAGTTACCGTTAGTGAGAGTCTGCTATTCGCAAATAATTTAGTTCTCTGTTTGTGTGAAAATAGCTGTATTTTACTCTTGTTCTAAAAAGATATTTTCTCCAGGTATAGAACTCTAGATCAGCAGGTGGTTTGTCTCAGCACAATGAAGACAAGCCAACTTTACTGATACACAGTACATATACAGTGAACAAGAAAGATGATTTCTGAGTTAATAAATTAGTGATTTTCATCAGTTCTAGAATATCCTCAGCCTTTATCTTTATGTGTTTTAATTTCTACTTTCTATTATCTTATTTCTTTGTCTCTGTGTGTGCACTCTAGGCAATTTTGTCAAATCTATCTTCTAGTTCATTAATTTCTAGTGAATTAATTCTCTCTTCGGGTACATCTAATCTGCTGTTAAACACATCCATTAAGTCTTAATTTCAATTATTATAATTTTTATTTGTGTGCTTATTTTATATATTGATTATTTTTATACTTACTCTTTACTCATATTTGCAATCCTTTCTTCTATTCCTTTCAGTATGTTAAATCTCCCTGTATATATTTGCAGTATCTTTGTAAGTATGATGCCGTTTAAGTGTTATTTTTCTCCTGCTGGATCTCACTTATGGTACTCTCTGTCTTTGTGTATCTTGTGAAATTTGACTATAAGCTCATTTCAATTCTAACTATTTCTCTGGACCCTCTGAGGCCTGGGTGTCTCCAGCCATAAAGTGTGAGTTTGTTTCTGCCAGACTCCTGGTGATATCATCCTCTTAGGACTACTTTAAGCTTAATTATCAGCTTGAACCATTTTAAATCATTTTAAATACTACCTCCACCCCAGCAGGTAGTATGAATTGGAGCTGCAAAACTCATGGAGATTATTAACTATTCTCAGGTGAGACTTTTTTCCCCTTTTACTCAAGGTCAAAGTTCACTATAGGCAATGCCGTGGGACAGAGATACTGTATTTCTTGTTCCCTGTTACAATAACTCAGTAGCTCTTGGGGCTTCCAGCTTCCTTCCTGTGCCTCCTATTAGACTCTTCATCCTAGGTGGTCCCTGGGCTTTGTCTCTTGGTCTTCATGCCTTATGAAACTGTGGGCATTGAGGCCTAGGTTCACTTACATCAGCAAATACTCTCAAAGTTAAAATCAGCTTCCTGATTATTCTTTCCCATATTATCACCTCCACTCACTTATTTTGTCCTGAGTATTTACTGTTACTTTGTCATCTCAGAAATATGTTAAAAATAATAAGTTTATCGGTATATTAGTGTCTTTCAGCGGAAAGGACTTGCCTAGCTCAACATAATTGTCAATATGAAAGTCCTATTTTTGAGTCCTGTTCCTGAAATGTTTACCTCCTTAGTATCAACTTTCTTTTCCACAGGACTCTTAAGCCCTCTTGTATAAATAGGTCCTAGAAGGCCCTCTATACCAGTCTTCCACACACGTCCAGATGCAGCTGGATCCTAATGTGGAGCATTATAGGCCCATAAACTAGGACTATCCCTGTGTTCATAGCAAGTGAGCCTGAGTGTGCTGTGTACTGAAATAGAAATGCAGAGGCCTCTGTGTATTCACAGAGCGCTTCCAGGTGATTAAGAAACTGTGGTCGAGGGAGGCTGGTAGGAAATGTACGCTTTTATTTAACAAATAGGCACTAGGCACTTACTGCTTGCAAGGTCCTACAACGTTGAATACATTTCCTCTACCCTTTGAAGTTCTCAGTTGATTAGATATTGAGTATTGGTAGAATTATATTGGGGCAGAAAATGAAGTGGCACACATTTTTGTGAGGAGGAGGAAGGTGTGGCAGAGCAGGAAATCATTCCTATTCCACTTTGGCCAGGCCGTCAGATCTTGGAGCAGAAGAATAGGTGTTGGGGGAAACATTGTTTGGGATCAGATTACAGAGGACCTGGAGAGTCAGTTTTAGGAGTTTGGACTTAATTCAGTAATCAGTCAGAACCAGGCCATGTTCTTGATCATGGAATAATGTGTTTAAAGACTTAGGAAGATTAACCAAGCAGTACTATTCCAGATGGATTCCCAGGGGTTAGAACAGGTAGAGAAGAGAAAATGAGGGCCAAACTAGGAAAACATCGGAAGGAATAGAAAGAAAGGGGAAAAGAGAATAATTTTGTAGGCAATGACCAATTATTTGTATAAGGCCAAAGTTGGAGAATACAAGATAATCCTGAAGACTTAAACCAGCTTGATGAGCACAGTGGTGATATCATTAGCCAGGTTGGGAAGGGAATCAGGTCAGTGAAGAGTCCTTAAGTCTGACCTGTTCATCGTGTAGAGATTTGGCCCCAGGACTAGCACACATGACTTCAGGCACTGGTGCTCCATACCTGTAACACTTGGCTGCACTTTTGGACTTAAACACAACTGAGGTTTAGCACGTGTATCTCCTTTACATAAAGAAAGTAATATTTTAAAACTACGCAACATTTTGAAATTGCAGACTCCCAAGCACTGAGAATTCATTGCCTGCATGCTGTTCTTTATTTATTAGATGAGGCCTCAAAACCACTACCCCACGTTTTCCAAAGACCCTATTCTGTTAAGTAGTTTTCTCTGCTGCTCGTGCACTAGGTGAGAGATGCCTGCACAACCACTGGAGCTTCTTCCTCACACACAGTGGTTCTTTGACGTTTGTGTTTAGTTTCTTCTCACTCCATTGAATCGATCCAATTATGTTCACTTCTTGCTTTTTAATCAGTGTTTTTCAGTAAAAAAGATGATCGGGTAGAAAGGAAGGAGTAGAGATCTGCAGCTTCATGATAATCGTAGCATTTACTGTTAATTTTTTCAATAATTAATATTTGTATTTTAAAATAATGCTTATTTTTCTGATTCTGAATAAGTAAGTGTTCACAGAAAATATGTTTGGACATAAAGAGATATATTTATTTATTTATTTATTTATTTTTAAATATATCTTTATTGATTTCAGAGAGAGGAAAGGAGAGGGAGAGAGAGAGACAGAAACATCAATGAAGAGAGAGTCATTGATCGAGCCCGCAACCTGGGCATGTGCCCTGACCGGGAATCAAACCCTGATCGCCTGGATCCTAGGTTGATGCTCAACCGCTGAGCCACGCCTGGCTGGGCGAGATATATTTAAAAAGAAGGGAATTATCATTATCATAACAGCCACTGATGCAAACTACTCATATTTTCTTCCAAGATTTTTTCTTTGATTATAAGAACGAAAAAAGGGGAGGGGGAGAGATTATATGTTATATAAAGTTGTGTGCTGCTTTATTATTTAGTGTTTGTCATGACCATTTTCATGTTATAAGAGTTCTTCAGTCATAAAATCTCATTGTTTAGATATTCCCTTATTTATTCAAGAACTCTCATACTGTGGCCATTGAGGACATTTATGACACTTCGCTGTTATAAATTATGTGGTAGTGATTGGATGCTGATACACGCCAGGTTAATTTTGATGATTCATGTTTTTGTATGTAGTTACCAAACCAGACTGCAGAATACATAATGCAATGATTGAAACTAATTTTCAAGTGGCCCAAATGATCAGACTATTCTCGTTAACAAATAAAGAAACATGCCTTCTTCAAAGGCCCAAGGAAACAGCAGTACATAAAGTAGTTGAGCAAATAGCCATAAAATCATTTAAATAAATAAATATGTTAAATAAATAAATAAGTTTAAATTAATCCGATTATTTATTTTACTTAATTATCCATCCAGTGTCATAAAATGTTACTCAAATTCCTTTAAAATAGCACAAGTTGGCATCCTTATTATGCAAACATACAATTACATACTTATGCACCAGTCACTGGGGAAATTAAACCATCTAGAACAAAAATCGATACATATGTGAGAATATGTATAGTCTTATGAAAATTTGCAAGCTCACAAAAGTCTATACCATCACTTATTTTGCATTTTTTAAATGATGATAAGATAATATCAGTGGTGAATATTATAGCCCATTGTTAATTATGAAGCCTGTGGGTACAGATAAGGAGCTATGACCAAATTTAGAAAATATGTGGACATGCAATTATGTCTTCAAGTAATGTTATATACATTGTGAGGGAGCTGCTCTAGTATTAAGAAGGTACGATCTCCCCCAAATGAACCTTCTCCTTTGTAAGAATGGGCATATTTAAAAAGTATATGTTTCTCTTGATTTAAAAAAACTCATCAAATATTTTTGAGTGTTTTGAAGAAAAGGTAAAAATGTTGAGTAAAACACAAAGCTTTTACTTCCACATGTTATAACCTTTTGTTATATTTTGTAAGAGGTCTATTTTTAGGGTTTAGTTTCCTTGGTTAGATCAGAAATATCTATGAGGTAATGTAAACACATTTAATTATATGAAAGTGCTACTTTAACAAACAAGAAAAAGAATAGGAAAAAAATCATTTGGGGACAATTATTATGACATTTATGGCACCTTGACTGGTTTAAAGTGTTATGATGACCACAGAAAAAGCTCCCCAGCCCCGACTATAAAATAGCTTAGAAAAAACTTGCAATAAAAGCCCAGCACCTCATTAGAAAAGCCTGTATTTCCTGCTCCAATAACCAGCTGATGGAAATAAAGTTCATCTTGTCAACAGGTTTATTTATTTCCCCTTCTTTTGCTGCTTTGTTAATCTTCCCTTTATGTTTCCCTAATAACACATGCTGGAAAAGTTCCTGAATGGTTTTCTAATAAAGAGAAGTTCTGAGGCAGACTGACAAATTTCTGTTGTGTCAACATCAACTCGGGCGTCTCCCAGTCTGGAATTCAATGTCTAATATCTGAAATAGACAAATGTAGACCCTCCTTTCTCATTCATCAGATGAGGAGATGTTCAGGTCTACTAATTGGTTTTAATGCATGCTATTAGAATTTCATTGCCAGTGCAATAAGGATGCAGTGCATTTCATGTATCATAATAGACTGGCATTAAAAAGGAACTAGGAGAGCAAGCGCCAAAAAGGAGAGACAGAAAAGGAAAGATCTCGAATCTGTGCTATCAAATGAATTCTTTGGACAATTTGGGATCATGGCCTGTGGCAAAATGTAGAACCTACCAGATATGGAATAATGCATGAATTCAGAATCAGCCAGTTACCTACAATTAATCACTGTGTATTTACAAAGAAATTTCTTATTTTACACTGTGGTACCAATCTGGAGATGTGAAACACCAGCATCTTTTAATAATGAACCTGTGGATCAAGACTCTTACTATCAGATGCTAGAACACAGTACCGTATTTTTGGATAACCATAGGAAGGCAGACAGTATTATAGATTTTCATAGTAAGAAAAATTTTTAAATAATTATTCGATTACATTTTCAACCAATGTCTTAAATATTGAGTTTAAAATATAATAATGTGAAAGACTTCTTCTTGTGATCCACTTCCAGGAACACAGATTTATTCTATGTAATGCTTTACAGTGACCTTTCTGTGTAACTTCTACATTTAATCTGACCCACTAGGGAGAAAATAGTGGATTTACACTATTTTTCAAAAAAAATTCCATTGCATATAAACATATTGACCCAACACAAAGCATAATAAATGGAGTGTTATCTGATAAATTAAGATTAATATCTCCATTCAATTTCAAAAAGTAGTTTTTGTTAACATGCCCCTCATTCTTTTCTCTCATTAAATTTTAGCCCAAATCTGCTATAAATATCTCTCTGTGCCCTTTGGAGTAGCCTTTTAGTCCTATCAAACCTAAATGTACTCCTTGGGTTTATATTAGACTGCAGCCCTGCCTCTTCATTCTGCCTTTTTTGCCACTTTTCTCTACCCATATATCCTACATCTCAAGGTGTAAACAGTGTCTCAACTTCTTTGCCAAATATTTAACAGGACTTCCAGTATTCCAAAATATTGGCTGCTGATGACACTGTTTCCCATTAGATAAAGTAACGATAACCCTTACCACCATAGCTGTCACCCAAAGTCGATATTTATAACCTATTTCAATCCTACTTTACTAAATTCCCTTGAAGGTATTCTTGAGATTTTTTTTTAATATTAGAGAGAGAAAGGAAGGAAGAGAGAGGGAGAGAGATTTGTTGTTCTGCTTACTTATGCACTCATTGGTTGCTTCTTGTATGTTCCCTTACCGGGGATTGAACCCACAACCTTGGCATATCAGGATGATGTTCCAGTCAACTGAGCTACTCAGCCAGGGCTGAGGATCATTTTGTTCAAGTTTCGATTTTGCTGTTATTCCTCTGCAGTGCTGATTTTGCCACCCAGGGTACCTATAGATTGTCTATATAGATCCTCATACTGTATTAGGTAAAAGATATTTTGCCTTTCTCAATTAAATGACTGCCTCTTCAAAATAATGGAGTTTTTGTTTGTTTGTTTTTACTTGAAAACAGCATCCCAAAAGTAGAGGGTATCTTCTTCACGGAAAACACAGCCAGCTCAAAGCATGACGATGAATATCACCTGGAAGTGCAGTCATTGAATCGGGGACTTCCAAGGCACAAAGGCACACCCTGTCCTTTTGATTGTTTACTTTGTGGACAGCACATAGCTAATCTCAAAGAAATTCGGTTAACACTTTCTTTTGAAAAAGCTATTTTCTGTAATTCAAAGAAAAGACAGTTTACAGACGCCAGGAGGGGAGACACAATAGCCAGCAGGACCCAGTGAAAGGCCGTACCATCAAAGTGACAATAGACGTTTGAGCCTCTCAGAGAACGGGCCGGACTTTCATGTAAAAGTTCGGTGTACCATTTCTTCTTTTTAAATCTGCTGTAGACGTGAAGGGTTGAAAGAATACTAAGAAAGTTTTCCATTCAAGCCCTTCTCCCCTAGAGCCCTGGGATCACCACCCTGATTCAGTTTACATTATGGCAAACATCAACTCCTCAAGCTTGTTCTTGTCTCCACTCACCCTACCTACATAACATGCTTCTATCAGCTTCTCTCATTTCAAGCAATGATTTTGCCACCCAGCACACTCTTCTGGAACCCCTCCAGCGCCCCATCCCAGGTGAGAATTAAAGAATAATATAAAAATCAGGAAGGTCACTGTGCTTCTGCTGAAGCCATCTTTCCGAACTGCAAATCACACTGTATTTTCTTTACAATGACACATCTTTTCCTTTTGCTGAGAGTCTGAATTTGTGAATAAATATGTTGTGGCCACCTTTCCATGGTATGGCCCTTGTTTACCTCTCCAGTTTTATCTTCCCCCATGCCATCTCATCTACCCAAATCTTAAACCCTTGGCTTCATACTCATTAACTACTAAAGCTTTTCTAACATAACATGCTGTTTCCTATCTCTGTGTCCTTGCACGGAGAGTGTTCTCTGCTTGGAAATTTGGTTTGGGTGAACACCAAGGTCAGTTTCATTATCTCTTCCAAGGCTCTTTTATTAGGTTCTTCCAGCAACCCCAACCTAAAGCTGATCACCATCCCTATTGGGCTTCCCCCTGGCCCACCCCATGTGGGTTTATTAATGCTTTTCTGGGGAGGGGTGGATAGCAATGGAAATTATCTAACAAGGAAAGAGAAACTGATAACATGAGAGAAAGGGAAGGAATAATTCCATGAGAAAAACTCTTGAAAAATAAAAAAAAGGAATGCTTGAGCATGAGGGGAGGCCTTGGCTTGTGATAGAATTGGGTATTTTTCTTTCATTATAATAGAGGGACAGACTAGAAGGTGGTTAAAGATGAATTTAGATTGATGCTCTGAGCGGAGGGAAGATGAAATAGGTTCAATTTCAGTGCTTCTTTTTCTCCGTGAAGCATGGGACAAGGTGATTAGCTGAGAGTGGAGAGAGGGCACTGTAGCAGAGGAAAGGGTTGGGAAATACCAGCCTGGGAGAGTGGAAAGTTGAGGTGGTAATTATCTACCAGTGTCCAATAAACTATGAGGTGAGGTTATCTGTGAGAGTGGGCAGGGTCTGTAGGACATTTGATAAAAGAGGTACAACCTGATAAGAGAAGCATATTGTGATTGTCAGGCAGCATTGGTGGCCCATTTGAGAACTGTGGTAACGAATTTACAGTGAAAGCAGTCAGTGTGACCAGCATGGTTGAGTGTTTTCCTCCAGGACTACACAGCCGCTCAGGTAGGGATATAGGAAGTGAATAGCTGGACTTGACCACGATTGATAGGCCTCTTGCTCAATGATACAGTGGAGGCAGAGAACAAGCGAGTTGTGGATTTTTATACCAGATTATTATGAGCAACTGTGGATTCCAAGCTGGGCAAGGAGAGAGCATGAGGGATGATTGATAGTGAAAAGTAGGAGGGTCGTTAGGTTTAAGGTCTAATGAAAGAGCTAAACGTGAGAATGTGAAAGTATCTGAGCTGATCAGAGAGTAAAGTGCTTAAAGTAGATGTTATAAAAGTAAAGCAACTATGGAAATAACATTTTATAAATAGTCTAATCTACGCATTGCTTATGGCATGTTGAATTATTTTGATGGGACGACCCCCCAGCCCCACCCCAAGAGCTAATATATAAATCACAAAATCCAGCCACAAATGACTGTGGATATTTAGCCATTAGTAAGCTAACAAATGGTCATTTTAATGTTTGTTCAAAACTCAGCAGTCAAATATGAAAAACCCTGGATTTCTGGATTCCTACAAAGATAAACCACATGATCCTAATACCTAAAAGCAACTGCAGTTTTCTCAAAAGACACATAACCAAAATAGAAAAAAAACCCACAACACCTACCTATCTGATGTAAACAGAAATGTTTCCATTGTTTCCTCCCATGCTCTTGTTTTTTTTATTTAGATGGAGCAGGACTAGATGAAAGCCCAGTAAAGGGCAGATATCCATGCAGTTAGCCTGAGTCTCTAGTCGGCACAGCAGAAATAACTATACAAAATGTGTACCATTTCTCACACTCATCTGGATTTTAAGTTCCCTCTTTCTATTCCTGGTCCAGAATTCATGACATTGATTATCGATTACTGACATCATGAATCCAGTCCCTCCCCCAATAAATTACTATTTCTTTTTTGTTAAGGTATAAAATTCATTCTAAATGGGTAATTTATGGCTTCCTGAGGCAATTCAAAGAGAAGCAGACACCTATGTCTAAAAAAAAAATCTGACAGTTTTATTCTCCAAAGAATCCAGAAAGTCTCTAAGAACAGGAAATTTGGGGTTCAACACTGCCCACATTTCACAACAATATCATTGAAAAAGAAGTCATTGAAATGGGGGTTGGGGTTAGGGATGTTAGTGTAAAGACACTGGCCACACTGCTGTTGCTTTCCCTCTAATGTCTCTATGAAACGTGACTTAGTTACTAGTTGCAGCAACTTGTTATGGGTGTTTGGAGTTAGGGTGTATGGCCTGAAGTGTTGTAATAGCCATTTGGGTATTCCAGGAGTTTTATTATTTATTTCTTACTAAGTATTATACCTGGTTTTCACTATCCAGAAGATAATGACATTGAAGCAATATTTTCACAGTAGAGCAGTGATGTTCAACTGGTGTGCTGCAAAAGGCACACGGGTGTGCCACAAAACATTTTTACAACATGCAATGCCTGACTATTTAGTCAGGGGCACTGACCTCTTTTCCCTTAGATTGTCAAATAAAGAATGACAACAGCGAACATAACAATAGTTGTCTGGTGTGAATGAATCAGAATTGTACCTGGGTGTGTATTTTTTGTCAGATAGGGAAAAAATATACTATCTTTTGGAGTACGGCAGAACTTTAGTAATTAGTTTATGTGTGCCATGAGATGAAAAAGGTTGAAAATTGCTGCCGTAGAGTATCTAGGCTTCTCTTCCCTGTGGGGATTAAAATTTTCATATTTTCCACTTAATTCATTTTTTAAATAAATGTTTTGTCGAAACATCTAAAGGTGATGTTTCTCTAGCTACTAATCAACAATACAAAATGTAAAACAATGATACACGATTAATATTAAACTTGCATAGTAGTACATATGTTGTCTGAGTAATAAAAACCAACAAAACAAATGAAATAAAAAGAAAGATTTGGAAACAACAGACCCCTTGCTCCCGTGACTGCCAGTGAACATCAGTGACCGTCCTGTCTAGCTCTGGCTCTCCTCCAGATTTCAGTAGTTCCCGCAGCCTCTGAATTTTCTCCCTCAGGGTAAAATCTTGACATGTGGCATGGACCTCAGAGCTCTTCAGTGTTTGGAAACAGTTTTCTTGAAAAGCCTTGGCCCACAGGCATCTTCAAGCCTCAGTTCTTCCTCTAACAAGAGAGTCCTATCTAGAAAGCAGAAGTGTAGCTCTCTTTCTTTTTAAGTTCCTTGTTTCTCCCCAATCACAAAAACAACATAAAATTCCCAGCACTGTAATGTAACCGATTTATGCAAAATCCCCACTCTAGTCATTCTAAGATTAAAAAGATGATCCACAGCAAGCTTTACTAACTTGAATCTCATACTCCACCCTCAATCTCCACATAATTTCTTACAGGATTAGATATCATGATTTGATTTTTTAAAAATATGTTTTTATTGATTTTTAGAGAGAGAAGAAGGGAGAGGGATAGAGGGATAGAAACATTGATCGGCGGCCTCCTGCACGCCCCCCACCGAGGAGAGGATGGAGCCCGCAACCGGGGCCTGTGCCCCGACCAAGAATCCAGCCGTGACCTCTTGGCTCCTAGGTTGATGCTCAACCACTGAGCCATGCAGGCTGGGCACCATGATTTGACCTTTTTAAGGGACTTTGTGCATATTCCCAGAACATAGCATCTTAAAGCACACTGAAGCCAAAATGAATGTAGTTTCCCCAGATCTATGAAGCGACCCTTCCAGGGCAGCCACGAATGACATGGGCGGGGAGCAGGGCTAGCCAGGTGGCCTTGGCTTGGCTTTGCATGTGCCCCTGAATTGTCTGCTTGGAGAAAATGTACAGGGGTAGCATTTCCCTTTTATGTTTTTCATCAAACAGCTTCCGAGTGACAGGGGGAGAGTCAGGAACATTGGTAGGGAAAGGGCTGTGTTGCCTGAGGTGGCTTCGGCTGGGTGCACAGGGAATGCTAAATGAGCCGGAGCCTGAGGCCGCCTCTCCCAGAAGCAGGCCTGACAAGCCACCCTTGCCTCCTACAAACAAAATGCTCCGCAGGTAGCTGCTTATAAGTTATTTTCTCATAGAATTAAAGGATTCTAAAGTGTATGCTTGGGTACTGATGTGAAATATGTAGCGTCTGAGGCATTCTCAACCAAAGAAAGAAATGCGAGTCCACACCCAGCACGGGTTAGGTGGTCTGTGGTGCCTGGGGAATCTCATCTGAGTCTCCTTCTGAGCCTGGAATCTCAAGACCAGAAAGTTTGTCTTTTGAACTAAAGCTTGGTGTTTTCCGTCTGTATTAGTATGTACTGAGCCCTGGATGGGCCACATTTTAAGTAATTTTAATGATTAATTTAAGAAATATGTATTTATCAATGATCTTTATGACTCAAGGGCTACTATTGAGAAAATGGAAAACCACCACACTAAATGCCAGATTTTTTTTGGAGACAGGCAAGGTGGCAAACCTGAAACACCACTGGCTACCTAGATAGGAAGCCCTTAAGAACTTCAGGAAGCTCAAAGGAAATATGAGGGCGCTGAGTGTCTTTCAAAGGGAGATGTCAGAGGGAGGGAGGAGGGCTGGTGGGTGGAGGGGGAGAGAGTAACCAAAGAATTTATATTCATATATGCACAACCCAAGGACATGGACAATGGTGTGGAGAGGGACTGAGGACGGGGGTGAGACGGGGTAGAATGGGTCATTGGGGAGATAAAAGGACATTTGTAATATTTTAAATAAAATTTAAAAAGCGGGGGGAGATGTTAAAAACAAAGATATTGTAGGTAACTGAGACCTGTTTCACCCATTGGCTTAGGTCCAATCTGATGACAATATTGAAAAGTGATTTTTGACCTTAGGGTCTTCGTCTTCTTTCCCCTATGATTCATGGGTAAATGCTTTTATTTGTGGTATTGAAGTCTCACAGGTAGCTTCTGCCCTTTTTGTTTTAATATATTGGTTCCATTGTTTTGCAAAATATTTTGATATGCATCTTCTAAACAAACACCAAGCCAGACAGAGCACACCATTGAGAAAGTAGAGAAAACACTCAGGAAAGGAATGCTCCCCTCTGGAAACGTCTTCCCACAGGGAAGGGAGTTTCTCCGGTGCTATTGGAAGGACATTGAAAGTCAATGGATTTCAGCTTTGACTGAGGCTTTTCATTTGCTTGAATTGTAAGGTCCCAGTCTCAGTTCTTTATGGAGTGTTTAGGTTTCCTTGCAGGCCTCTAAGGAACCACAAGCTGCTTTACTCCCTAACTGTGCACTTCTCTGCTGTAATTGAAGCTCTTTTGTTGCTGTAATTCCTTCCTAATGTTACAGTTTTAGTCAAGTATTCTTTCCCTCTGGAGGCATTAATTATTGCCAGTTGTGAAAATATCCTTGCTCGGCATTACTTTTTGCGCCTGGTGCCAAATCATGTCACTTTTCCCGATTCTTCCTTTCGGTGAAAAGACTTTTCAGCTTTTTTTATTGTCCAGCATATGCCATGCCCCTTTTGACCACTGCAATGTCATTTAGAGTATCTTTGCCCACCAGTTAGAAACAATTCTGTATTGTTTCATGTATTTCACCAATTTGCACCACATGTCTCAAGAGAGAAGATTTAAATTTTATTTGATTTCATATTAGCTGTGAAATTATTGGTCACTGGAGCTTATGATAGTCTACCCTTGCTAGGGATTTACCTATGGTTTATAGCATGTCATTAAAATAAATGGTTATTATTCAAAGACAAAGACTTCACTGAAATGCAAAATCAGAAAGGAGGGTACTTCATCAAATATAACGGAGTACACTGGGACCTGACCTCTTGTTTAAAGTAAAGCAAATTTTTCTTTATTTAGTCCTGGTAATTATTTCAGATTATACACAGTTAAATGGATACTTTATTAATATCAAACTTCAAAATATTGTCATTCACACACACACGTACACACACACAAAAACTACCTCCAATTAAAGAGGAAAGACTACTCAATTACTGTTTTACAAGAAGTTTCAAGCATTAGGAAAGATTTTGAAATCGAAGCAATCACCCTTCAAGCAGCATTTACTCAGTGTCCACGTCAGTAAATCCCTGATCTAGACACTGGGGAAGGAGCATTAAATAAGACAGACATTCCCACAGAGCCTGAGCTCTAGAAATTTAACCCAGACTTCACTTTCTATTTGAATTTACTTTGTTCTTTCTCACCTGATTACTTACTAAAAGGCCTTATGTTCTCCATCCAATAGAAATAAGTTCTCCTTGATGAGAGTACCAATTTGTGTTTTAATCCTTGGAATTATGTAATTTATCCTAATGCCATCTGCTTCTGAGAGTGGTATAAGTCTATTTCATTATATAGAAATGAAATACACTGAAATTTATTAATATTTTGCTGAACATAAATCAGGAAATAGATTCAGTATACATTACCTAAGGACTGACAGTTCAAGCCCCTTAGCCATGTGTTTTAGTAAATGTGTTTCCTTGTTCATTTTACTGCTGCATTTTGAATCATTGCCTCTGCCCATACGACTGTTGATGTCTCTCCTTTCAACCTGGATGAACCCATTTCATCCCCAGGGCGAGAGCTTCTACCAAATGATAGAAAACCTTGACCTGAGCCACACAGAATACTTGCTTATTAGCTTATTGTCTAGAACTCAAAAGAAGAATTAATGCAGAATTTAATATAGTCTTTTTTATTTGAACTGTATTTTGTTTTATTAAAATACAAATAAAAACACAGCAACTCTCAATATTTTAATGAACATTTTGCCACCTGCTTTGACATTATCAAATATTTCATTGATTCTATCATATTGACATATGCATATTTTATTTATACTTCATTGTGTGATTTCTAAGGAGTTTTAGGTTTATAGTTTAGTGCAAATAATGCACATTTCCAACTTTACAATGAAGTCAAAAACATTGGCTTGAATATGCAGAAATAAACATCGAAGGTAAATTTTGGTGATTTGGGTAACAACTTAATTTCAAACGTTGGGCACTAACTATGAAAATGTCCCAGGGTGACCCAGAGTATCTGAGTTCTCCGTTTTGCTGTGGGATGCCTCCCTGAGATAAATGTCATTGTGTGTGTTTTCCTCAGGAGGTCGAGTTGTGTCGTGTTAGCAGTCAAGAGAAGCTGGGCCTGACAGTCTGCTACCGGACGGATGATGAAGAAGACACGGGCATTTATGTCAGCGAGGTAAGAAAGGCCACGGAGGGGGTTAGAGGGTGGGGACTGTGAGGGATGGAGTAAAGTGACTCACCAGGAGAAAACCCCTGGGAGCCTGAATGTGAAGAATTGGCCATGTTCCAGTGCTTGTCACTTTCAATTAGGAAAGTAAATTATGGTGCCCAAGTAATGTAATTATCATCAGCTTGTTTTATGTGGATGCTTTTGCCACAGAATCCCAGTAAGGAAAAAAAAAAAGCAAAAATAGTAGCATTGTCTAAATTAGAATGAATTCCCATAAGTATGCAGGAAGTTAAGCAAAGTTTTTGATCAGCAAACATTTGTCCTTCCATTACGCTGTGTCTTCTGTTAGTTCTGTTAACAATAGCATTGACTAATTGTTCTAAATCTAATATTTCCAACAATCACATATTTCACTCTGCTGACAGGATTAATAAATTTGAATATTCAAAGTGTGCATCTATTAGTTCATTTTACGCAACCCCATAATTACTTTTTTTAAAAATGAGGTACTTAAATATGTAACACCCTTCGTGTTAATTACTTTGAAAAAATGTGAAGCTAAATTTATCATTATAGGTGATTTTTTAAAAGTCCCAAAAGAATCATTTTATGAGAAGTGGTAAGGTATGATTTTTTTAAATTATATATACTTAAAATTTAAAAATTACATATCTGTGTAAACATATGTATATATGTATGTGTACATGTATATATTATCTAACTCTTCCATATATACATGTAAAAATAAATGTATGTGTGTGTATGTGGTGTGTGTGTGTGCGTGTATATATATATGCCAAAATTAGACAAACTAGATACTAATTGCTGTTCCATTCTGTTCCAACTTTTCTTGTCCATGATGTTGAAAACATTACCTAACTTATTGAGCTTCAGCTCCTGAGCTAAAACAATGTACAACAATGCTTACCTCATTGTTAGTAAAGAGGTGTTTAGAATATGTAAAAGATAATGTGATTAATGCACTTAGAAAACTATACAGCTCTATAAATGTAAATGTTACTCGTTACCACTTTACCG
The DNA here is from genome assembly GCF_054644295.1 of Miniopterus natalensis. NCBI lineage: Eukaryota > Metazoa > Chordata > Mammalia > Chiroptera > Miniopteridae > Miniopterus > Miniopterus natalensis. The sequence continues at coordinate 148,535,812 of NC_142082.1, read as the reverse complement.
AAGTATTTATTGAATGGCTTGTGCAAAGGAAAAGTCCCCAGAACATACCTGGTTAATATACCTCTTTTAAATGTGCAGCTATCATGATCCCTGCAATTATGGTGGAAGTGTAAGGAAACATCTGGAGAATTATCTTTTGTAATGTGTACAGAGGTACAAATGTGAAAGTTGAATATTAGTTTGGTTACAGTTCCAAAGACAAAGTTTTAGATTGTGAATGGCTTCTAAACAGGAAACAATTGATTAATCATCCTTCACTTCCTTCTAATAAGCCTCTGTTTACTATTTAAATAAATCAGCTTTAGAACTTTACTTTTTAGGGATAGTAAAGAAGCCACGGGAACTGAGCATATGTATTAGAAGAAATGTATTTCTTATACCTCTTGCATGTAATTATAGTGTCTCTTGTTCTTGATCAATCACTTAAGACTCATTTATTAAGTGGAGCCACCTAATAAACAAGTAACAGCTAACATCTGGATAGGATGGATCAACCTCATGAAACACTTGGGGGGAAAAAAGAAAAGCTTTGATGGAATAAGCACAAATAAATGGTTTGAAGCCATCATGTGAAATGTGATATTGGAATTACCCCTAGTAAACTGTAAGTCATCAATCAAGTTTGGCCCATTAAAATATTGATAAATTCTTAATAGAGCCTTAAGTACCTGTTTATTCTAAAAAATCTTAGTTAATATATTCCACCCTATATGCAGTGTCTAATAATAATCTACATGGGTAAGATTTTTTAAATTTGTAAGCAACATAGATTATAAATCTCTTTATAAATTAATGTGTTCATGAGACAGAAATCCTTCAATAAGTATGTTCTTGTAGCATAGCTACCAGCTTTCCTAAGACAGCAAAGGCAGGATTTAAAATCACCCTAGTAGAAAGTAAATTTCCTTGGTCCAGAGAACCCTAAGTATTAACATCAGCTGAAGACCATGTCTGACAGTTGGGGTTCAGAAATCAGCGAATGGATATAGAAGAACAGATAAAGGAAGGGAGGCAGGGAGATAGGGAGGGAGGGAAGTAAAATGGTCTTTAAATTAAGCTTTCTCTAATCCTCCCTAACTGTTATTATTATTAATTCCAAAACGGTTTAGTTACATTTTTAGAACCAGTGATTTTTTTTCCTATAATTTCTTTTTATTATTGGCACTATTAGAGATGTCCTCTATTTTCACCCCTTTACCCACCTCCACCCAGCCCCTCCCCCTGCCTCTGGCCATCACCACACTGTCGTCTGTGTCCCTGCGCTATGCAGCTATGTTCTTTGGCTAATCTCTTCATCTTCTTTCATTCAGTCCCCCCCAATTTCCTTCCCCTCTGACAGCTGTCAGTCTCTACCATGTATTCATGCCTCTGTTTCTATTTTGTTCATCAGTTTATTTTGTTCATTAGATTCCAGATATAAGTGAGATCATATGGTATTTCTCTTTCTCTAACTGGCTTATTTTGCTTAGCATGATAATCTCTGGGTCTTTCCATGCTATCACAAAGGTAAGAGTACAATGAGGTATCACCTCACACCTGTCAGAGTGGCTGCCATCAACAAATCAACAAACGACAAGTGCTGCCAAGGGTGTGGAGACAGGGGACCCTCATACACTGCTGGTGGGAATGCAGACTGGGGCAGCCACTATGGAAAACAGTATGGAGGTTCCTCAGAAAATTAAAAATTAAACTGCCTTTTGACCCAGTGATCCCACTTCTAGGAATATATCCTAAGAATCCTGAAACACTAATCAGAAAGAATATATGGACCCCTATGTTCATAGCAGTGTTGTTTACAATACCTAAGACCTGGAAACAGCCCAAGTGCTATTTAGAAGAGTGGATAAAAAAGCTGTGGTACCTCTGTTTACACAATGGAATACTATGTGGTTGTAGAATCAGTGATTTTTTTTGACGGAGAAAAATTTGACATGCATGCTATCAATCAAGCATTGTGAACCAGGTTTCTAGAAATATTTTTTAAAACCATATTTTTAAGTACTCATGAGGTGTATTGCAGATCCGGTTGAAGATGTGTGTCCTCTCCGTTGCAGGTAGATCCGAACAGCATTGCTGCCAAAGACGGCCGGATTCGAGAAGGCGATCGAATTTTGCAAGTATGTGGTGTGGTTATTTCTGTTAATCTCCTACTATATGTCCAACAGTTTTAATTTTATTTGTTTCTTGTAAAATGTTAGAGGAAAGAATTTGTCTTTGTTTCGGATAGTAACAAAATAAAAAGGTATTATTTAAATATTTTTCAGTAAGGGTGGTGCCATCTGTTAGGAATTATTAGCTAATAATTAGTGATTATTAGCTAATACTTCCTAACTATTATTAGCTAATAATTAGTGATTATTTACATCCTCTCTGGAATCAGATAACTTGACTCCAGCTTCCAGTTCCACACTTACTTGTGCACATTACTGAGCCTCTCACTGTAAGCCTGTTTCCTCTTCTTAAAGAATTATAATAAAACATTGCTGCAAAGGTTAACTGTGATTATGCATGTGATATTCTTAGCACAGTGCATGGTAAGGAATAAGCATTCATTGCCGTTATTACCAGCAGCAGCAGGTATTGCTGCCTTTTCCTGAATAACTTAGGTGACAAATCCCAATGTTCCATTACTGTATGAATGTCTAGAAGTCCGAAGACGTTTTAACTCTTTACTAACAAGTTGTTCCGGATGGATGGAGGAAATATGCTTTCTTCTCCACATGGAAATGTGAAAACATAGAAACTGATTAAATTTCCACCGAATGTGAGAGGTAGTAAGCAGGTCGTAGGGGGGCTGTAGAACTGGAAAGGTAAGTTCGGGGCCAAATCAGGAATAACTGTTGAAAGCCAAAGTTTCTATCCTAAACTCGCCTTGGCCCTCTCTCTCCCTCCTGAACCCTTTCCCATGAAGAATGGCTGCAGAAAGACACACAGCTCATCAGCTTTTGTGCCCAGCTTAACCCCAGATAAGAACCCAGGCCCTTCAGAGTTGAGTTCCTCTGCAGATCCAACTGCAAAGCAGGAAAGAGAACTGAGGAGACAAGCTGAGGGCATCACAAACCGTGAAAACATTCTGCAAAACTTTCAGTCACTAGGACAGATCTGTAGTTCCCACTTCTTACTAGATATGGACCCGTGGTGAACGTTTCTCTGAATTCAACACTCTGCCTAGGACGGGGCTTCAAATAGACAAGACCCCATCCCAGCATTTGGGGCAGTCCATGTGAAATTGGGAAGAGGGCTGCATACAGAGATGATTACAGGTTGGTTCACATTGTCATGACAAAGGCATGTCCCTGCCCCTTAGGGTTAACTGGAATAACACTAGAGGGTTATCCTGCCCAGCCTTCTGCTTTTCTTCTTTCCTGCCATCAGGGTGACACTCACCAAATCACATGCTTCTTCCTACTTTTCCTTTCTCTTACTGGATGCCACAGAATTCCCTTTCCATCAAGGACCCTTTACTAAGGCTCCAATTTAAAAAGAATAAAGGTATAAATTGGCGATCATTCATGGTCCCACTGTTTTCAGAAAACTTCCAGAATATATCATTCCTGCTTCAGTGAGCTCTCTGAGTGGTGGCCTGTAGTTAACAAACTGGACTGTGTCTGGCATTGGATGTATCAAAGGAAGTAAAGTAAATCAGGAAACCAAGACTTAGTCTTGTTTAATCCCATATTTTCAATGTCTTTCTCATGCACATGTGAATAAATTAATGAATGAAACAAAGGTATTCAGTGGAGAGATTGATAGATGAATGAAACCTGCAGTAAAACTTTATTTGTGTGACCTCAACAAGAAATAAGAGCACCATTTTTTTTTAAATATATCTTTATTGATTTCAGAGAGAGGAAGGGAGAGAGAGAGAGAGATAGAAACATCAATGATGAAAAGAGTCATCTATCCGCTGCCTTCTGCACACACACACACACACACACCCCGGGGACTGAGCTCACAACCTGGGCATGTGCCCTGACTGGGAATCGAACCACAATCTCCTAGATCCTAGGTCGATGCTCAACCGCTGAGCCTCGCTGGCTGGGCAAGGGCACCATTTTAATGTATCATCTAGATAATGAAAGTTTCAAAAATATTTTCATTTTTTTATTTGGAAATAATTTTAAATATATTGTTCACTTTGTTAACATCTCCAATTAAGTACACTAAAAAGAACAACTATTTTACTCTCAGGATTGTGTTAAGCCCCGCAATCATTACACAATACTATAATAGAGTAAAACGCTCAATGACCTAAAAGTTGGGAAGACTTTGTGCCCCATATAACATGACCCTAGCTGGCTACATCTTCTGATATGTCGGATCTATATTTTGTCCTTGTTCTCTTGCTGTCTCTAGCTGTCACTTCTTCCTCTCACATCTACATGCCACATCCCATGCCTTTTGGACCCACAGTGGCTCCCTTCCTTCTTCTCAGCTAACCACTTTCCCAAGAGGCTAGGTACATGAATACAGCTTTTAAAATTACATCTATTAGTTCTGTAGCTAGGACTGGATCAAAATAAATATGTGTGTTCCCGTATATGCATACGTGTTTTGACACTTCTTTATTCTTGGCTATATTGTGGGCGGAAAATGTTTTTAGGTAAAATATTTGTTGGATAATATGACATTTCTTAATGGAGTTTGTTCATGGGAGAAACAACAGAATTGATAAAGCGCTGTTGTCTGTCTGATTACTTTATATTCAGCGGAAATATGTCACACTTAATGAATAAATGCATGTCACATTAAAAAGCCTTGAATTCAATTCTATCTGCACACACAGGAAACAAAGAGTCTTAAGGGCGATAGTGAAATTATATTAAAGAAAACGGTGACAAAATTGTACCCATAGACAAACAGCTCCCATATGGCTGATGGGGAGATTATGGGATACCCTGTAATGAAGAATTAATGACTCTTTTCCAGGGAGATGAGAGTGGGAGAAAGGATACTTCTTATCCTTCAAGTTTCCTGGCTGGCTTTTATTTAAATGAATCCCTATAGAGCAATTGTGATTTTAATTTCCTGTTCACGAGGACCCAAGTAGAGTGCTTCTGTGGTCCTGTCCTCACTGTGTAGCTAAATGTTTCCAAATGAAGCCTACCCTGGACCTGTTAGATGACCTCACCCAATGACACCACACACACGGAGATACTCACCTGAGATTGATGCAGGGCGGGGATTATGCAGAAGCGAAACCATGAACCGACTTTATGACATATATTCTAGCTATCACGTGTGTGTTTTCTCTCTGCAAGTGCCCGATGGTTCTATCTGCTGTGCCATTGCCACAGACTTGTAGTATCAGATGTGTCCTCAGAAATTAATATTGGGAGGTCCTCTCACACAATTGCAGCACCGAATAAAGACAAGGCATTTCGGAGCCAGAGAGGGACAATTAAATGCCACCTACAATCAGCTTTTCAAAGGAGAGAGCACTCTATTTTCCTTTTCTCCTTGGGGTAATAAGCATTTAATATTCTATGTAAGCAGCCTCATTTCACCTTGGCCAAAACAGTCAGCTGTATTCCTCAGGACTACTAGCTGACAAAAGCGGGCAAAAACTCCAACAGTGGCACATAAGACTCCTAAGGAGCTCTCTTTTTCTTTCACTTCCTTACACACCAAGTGGCCCTCAGCATTTCTTCCTACTCTTCTTATTTTCTTCCCTTTGGATAGCTCTTTTTCCCCGATTTCTGTTTTTTTCATCTCTACATTTCTATACTTCATTCACCTTCTTCCTCTCTACCCTTGAATATAAACACATTTGAAATGAATCGTTTCTCTTCTGCCTAAGATTCTTTCTTGTGTTTTCAAATAAATTCTATAGGTGGCTGGATGCCTACAATTTTAGTTGCCCACCTGCCTCTAATACACTAATATGGGAAAACTAAATGTTGGTATAGTCAAGCAAAAAAGCTATATTAAACCATTTCTAGGATTTTAACCTTTTATACACACACATACACACACACATGCTCACATGCACATACATACAGGAGATTTGGCCTCAAGTGAGATTTTGACTGATTTATCTTTGCGGTTGCAAACCTCCTCCAAGCCAAGGCAATATCGTCTTTGAAACTAATATTTGCATATGGCCATCCACAGAAAGCAAGACAGATATATTATCTAGCAGAGTTTTTCCTCATTTATAACAGAAGTTACCTGTTGCCTTCTCCTGGTTCCCTTTCCCTCTTTTTTAAAACATGAGGTCTTCCATTAAATTGTGGTGACTCACTACTCATCTGTCTCCTCCCCTTGTTTTTGGGTCCTGCACCTTTATGTCTGCTGGCATTTGCAGCCACAGCAAGCCACTCCCCACAGCAACCCTAAAGCTACAAGCCACCATTCAGGAATAAGAGCAAACGAAGGCTGGAAGCTCTAGCTGATTCCATTCCTCAGATCTCTTCATTCCTTGAGAAGCATCTTTGATGAAACTCAGTCCTTGCCCCAACATCAGCTTGAGTGTCAAACTAAAGTCCTGAGGACAATGGGATCTACCAACCAGCTGACTAAAGTGGCCTTTGTTTTGGAAAAGAAACAATAAGTCACACTTTAATGCCAGATTTCAGTGACAAACTCATTTCATTCCACATATGATTCTGAATGTAAAAGTGCTTCTAAAACATATGATCTCTCCCCACCAAAACAAGGACTGACTGTTGGGTCCAAGACCATAGCTCTAGGTCATTAGGATTTCATAAAGGAGAGAGATGCATACCAACTGTAAAAGGACTTAAAATGAAACAGAAACATAATGTTTCTTGATGGCTCTCTAAGAGCTAAAAGCACATATGAGATACCTTTTAAAATAGAATCAAGTTTACTGCTATATAATTGTTGTGCATGAATTTTAATATATTTTCTTTATTTAAAAAGATAGTTTTTCCTTTAAATTAATTCATTTAATCCTTATAACAACCTCCTTAATTATCTATTATTATCTGCACCTTAATATAGGGAACATAATAGAAGTGTTAAACTAACATGCATGAAGAGTATTTAGATTACTGCTAAGTGAAAGTTAGATGAAGAACTTGGCAGTATGTACGTTCTCAAATGGAGACCAGGAGGAAAAAGTAGTGAGAATTTATTTTAAACAGGAAAGATGAAAAAAATCTGTGAGATCATCCAACACAATCCCCTTAGGATCCAATGTGCCTACAGTGGAGGCGAGGGAATTAGGTCCATGATTGACCCAGACAAATAGATGCACTGCAGATATATTACTAAGAATTACTGTGAAATGGAACATAAATCCTCAAAGCTCAAAGAAAGTAAAAATTTTCAAACTATGCTTAAGTGGGGGTGGGAGAGGCATAGTGGATTCCATCACCACCAATTTGTCTTTATTTGAAGAAAAAAGGCCTTGTATTCAGTATGAAAATACTTTTTCAGATATGTATTTATGAAAAAAACAACATATGCTTTAACCTCATAGTCATTAACCTCCATTTTAGAATCATAGCTTCTGTTTTCTAACTTGATAAATTTTATTTGTGAATTGCAACGAAACAAACAAAAAAAAGGAAATGCACTTGAAACTTATAAAATCAGAATTTCCTGTCTACATGTACAAGTGAGAAACTAAGGGATCTTCATTTGATCAGAGTAAAAAATACAGCGTTTGGTTGCATGATTTCCCCCCCTTTTCTAGTCTTGTCTGCTTTGTTTGTGTTATGTATATATGACAAGAGTCTGTGAATATGGGTCATTTACTATGGCTCAAAGTTGAGATTTTCCGGGCTTGGTTTTGGTAATTATTTCTGTCCTCATATATAAGCCAGAATCCCAGAGACTCACAACGAGGAAACCTCAGTAGTCTACTTCATGCTTTTAAGCAGAAATCCTTAGTGAAAGATGTTAGATTAATTATTGAAAAAATTGTCAGAGCAGTCACATTTTAATTTATTGATATAATTAATACTTATTGTAGATAGAATTACTTGACCTCTTCAATTGAAATTTATTTTCATATATTTTGATTATATGTTATGGATGAAAAATCTCATTGTCTTTATGGATTTGAGCAATCAATAAAATAAAATAAATTTAAAATATCCAAAGAAAAAAGTTGGCTTAACTAAGAGCTAAATACATTTAAACATGACAGTGTAGTTTAAAATACAAACTTCAGAAAGCTTATTTGCTCTGTCTGTAAAACTTAGAAAAAGGGGGGAAAAAAGATGTATATTAAACTCCACTGTAGTCTTTTCTTTTTATCCCAAAGTTTACTCAAGCTTGGTTTCTTTCACGAAGCATTCTTACGAAAAGCTAATTTTAGTCTGTGTTCATTTAAAAAAATATATATTTTAAGCACACTTAAGAGATGAGCCTTAAGATATTGCATTAGTCTTATTGTTTTAGGTTAAGGATAGATCTTAGAAAGGAACCGGAGTATTGATGAGGAGGTTACTGATGAAGCATTCCTTCTTTTGATTCGTTAAGCACTGAAAGATATTCTGGAGGGTGGCTTGGGACAACTGAGTCAGACCCGCACACAGATAGGAAATGATTAAAAGAAAGTGCGAGCGGCGGGCCGGGGAGGCCCGCTGGAGATAACGCCGCGGCCCCCTAATTGGCTCCCGGCGAGCCTGGGATGACGGATTTCAGTTGTGCCATCGCCACGCTGCTTCCCCCAGCGCTATTATCTCAGAGTGACACTTCCATTACTCTGCGCGGGCAAAGATGAACGTCACCTGTCAGGGGCTGGTTAATTGTGTTGCTAGATGTATGTTGCCAGGGCGCAGGTTGGACATTTATGAACATAACTGCTTCCTCTGATGTCCGCCATCCTTCAGGGATCGATATGGCCCCTACAGTAAGCGCGTAATTGAGTGAAGGCACTTACCACCGAGGGGCTGAAGATGAGCCCATTGTGCGAGCTTCATTGTCCATACATTTACCATAAATGAGCTGATATTTGCCATTTATTGTGCGCAGCATTGTGGAAATGGAAACTAATGTGCCACTTTCATTTGTTTTCTAGATAAATGGGGAAGATGTCCAGAATCGCGAAGAGGCAGTGGCTTTGCTCTCCAGCGATGAGTGCAAGAGAATCGTGCTGCTCGTTGCAAGGCCAGAGATTCAGGTCAGGACAGAGATCAGAAGTCTTCAGGCCGAACTTTATATCCATTATCTGCTCTTTCGTATCAAATCGGTACCACGGATGCTTGTAAAACTGAGTGTACAAAATATAGGGTGTCTCAAAAAGCTGTATACACACTTGGAATAATTATTAATTTCAGTGTTTCTTTCTTTTCAAATTTAACCCATTGGAATTAATAATTATTCAAAGTGAGTATTCATTTTTTGGGACACCGTGTGTGGTTGAGTCATCTTTTCTAACTTACCAACCTGACCAAAATAATTATAAGTTAAAAGACTCCCTTATATTGCTCCACAGAATGGAAGCTAAACATCTTTTAAATTAGGAAAAACACACAAAACTAAATCATTATTTTCCCCTTCCACTTACCAGTTATTTAAATTAATTCACAAATGAAAAATGGTTGACTCCACATAATTTTTAATTCTGTGTGGATCCTTGCTTTAGGTTTTCATCTAAAAATACTTAATTGGCATTTTAAGGTATCTTGAAAGAATCTCTAATGAGGGAAACATTAGCATAGCTAGCTATCAACTTAAATCTTTTTAGAATAACTTGACGAAATAAAGTGCCTTACAGAGTATGGTGTGGTTCTGTGTGGAGTAAATGAATTTTTTCCAGGTTAGTGTGACAAAAACACCTGTCCAGCCCAAAACAAACTGATGGCTTCTAAAGGAAACTTTTTTATATCTTTACAAAAGGAGATGCCATGAAAGTAAAGGAGAAGTAATGGTGGAAGAAAAGTACTATTGGTACTTCCTTTTGTATCCTTTTAATACCCCACCACAATGCAGAAAGGACATTACATTGTCACCATTCTATCCATCTGTCAGGAGTTTGAGTGAAGTTGCTTATATCACCATTTGTCTCCTAGGTTATTGATCAGATATTTTTCAGACTCAGTAACTACATACTATCTGTAAATTACATTGAGTAAGTATATTTCTGTGTCAGACCGAATCCTGACTTGAATATAGTAGTTATAAAAGATCGCCCTTTCCGCATGTATTTCCTCTATGCCCTTGACAGTTCTAAATAGTTCCCATAAAGCCTTCCATAGCTCAGGGCAGAGTAAAAGTTATACACCTGAGGTCTTAGGAGTGGGGAAGGGAGCCTACACAACTCTCTGGACTGCCTATTTGAGAGTGAATTTTTAAAATACATACAAAATTGCACTAATTACCTAGAAATGTCACAGACCAGTTAATCTCACTGATCCTGTTTTCTTGAAAAAGAACAGTGAGACTAACTACATATTAGTGAAAATCATGGTGAATTAAAAAGAACTCAGGAGTCATCCCTCTTGTAGGAGAGAGATTTTGATGTTATAATGTGGTTTCCCTGCCCTTTCCAGGTAACTGCGAGAGAACCTCATTAATTTAGAATCAAAGCATTTCCTTCCCACACAGCTATAATGTGCTGTGGAAAGAATAGAAATTAGTGACATAAGACCAGATATTGTTCATCTTAGATGGAATACCTATGCCAGGTAGAACCAGTGGCATTTCAAATATCTGGCTACCCCCCTGACCCAAGAGAATCAATGTGGTTGGATGGATGCATTTTCAAATAAGGCTTCCTTTCCACTGTTGATAAAAGATGGTCGTCTGACTGTAGTATCCATTCAGTCTGTCAAAATCAGCATCTACGTCAGCGCCGTGATCTTGGCCCCTTAGCCTTCGCCACACTGGAATGGAGCTAATGGCCTTTAGAAAATCAGATTTCTAGGAAAATAAAGAAAGAAAATGCATTGTAACTCCACACTTTAAAAATGCAACTTAAGCAGCACAGGCTATAAAGTGGCATAAAAAAAAGAAGAAAAAACAACAACAACCTTGTCTTTATATCACCTGTATTTTTGTCAATTTTAATATATCTCATCCTTACTTTTTTTTTTTTGCATGTGCGTTTGAGTCAGGGAGAATGTGGACTTTTTTCGAGTGCTTTTTCTAAAAGCCATTTTTAAAAAATGTTTCAAATACTCTCTATATTCTCGGGAATGATCTACAGAGTAGCTGGGGGCAACATTGTGCAACTGTGCAATATTTTTAAATAACTCATTTCTTTCATTTCCTGTCAACTTTCTTTCATTTTCTGCTCATTTTCTTCCTCAGACCATTAATGATATTGCTCTTCTCCCTGCTTCCCCTTGGGACATGGGGGCAGAAAGGGCTTTCATAAGACCTTGTAGCCACTACTTCGGAGACAGTGCCGGGTGTTTCTTTCCCTGCAATGCCAGTGTGTGACCTCTTATCATGCTGACAGATGCCCCTGCATCCCAGTGACAGTCCTCCCTTTCCTGCAGCTCAGCTCAGGGGAAAGTTCTGTCTCTGCCTCGGTGCTGGATGCAGAGCCCCACGAGTGCACATCTAGGTGGAGAGGGGCAGGGAAAGAAATGAGCAGGAAGGATCTCTCCTTATTACGCTGTGTACACCCCCAGCCCAGAGGAAAACCTGATCAGGACATACACTGACTACAGAAGGCAACTTAAAGATCTGTGGGGTTAGTTAGCAAGAAAAGAGTTACAGGGAACCATTCATTTCTACCCTGTGGTCTCCTTATCTTTCCCACCCCTTCACTGAAACATCAGAAGACTTTGTTCCATCATTCATTGTGTCAGTGTCAACAAATATTTGGTTTTGACCTGATTTAAGGAAAATTCCTTGGTGCGCCTATCAGAAGTAAACATTTTTAGCTTTAAGTAATTTCTTTTGGAGTCTGGCATTTGCAGCTTCATGAAACTTAAAAGGAATTAAAGAATGCAAAACTTGGACAATTATAAGTTGGACTGAATTTAAATTTTTAGTCCACCTAATTTTCATAGTTCATCTGCATATCAAAGTTGGTGGGATGGAACTTGATCAAGTTATTAAGGCTGCATCGAGATAAGTGAGGATGAATAAATGTGTCCAGGATTTCAGCCCCAGTAAAATTGAGGTGGTTTTAGTTCTAGAGAGCCTTTAATAAGTATCAAGAAACCTATGGTCACCTTCATGTTAATGAACATGATACATATGCTAGAATGTCTCTTCTGGTGCCGTTTAATGTCTTTCTGTTAGATTTGTTTTGTTTCTAAGTTTTAGATTCACTTATCTTTAAATGGTTATTTTGCCCATTTGTTCAGTGGTGGAAACACTTCAGACTGTTGTCAATTTCGCCTCACTAGCAAGCTGCTGTTTCTCTGTAACACAGAGTGAAGCAGAGATCTGACAATCATTCAGTTAATTTAATCAGCATAGACAGCTAATTTATGTAATCCGGCTCCAAAATCCACTTTGAGAAAAATTATCTGTATCGGCTGTCAACACTCATCATATTAGCAAGGTAACCACCAGTTTTCCATTTCATTTTGTACTGAGAAGCCAGAAGGATTCGTTCAGTGTAATTGGTGTAAGACTCCCACAGGAATCCCTGCATTTGGCACCCAGGAACAAAGCCCTGTGTGCTCCACGCCCCTCCACCACCTTAACTGCAACATCTGCAATGGGGCCTGGAAAAGGAATACAAATAAACATGATGTAGCATCACTTTTTTGGTTTTGTTGTTGTTGTTAAGAAGAATAACTTCTAATTTTTTTTCAGATAGAATAAATAATGTCTGTATTTTGTTGTTGTTAATATTTTTCCATTGCTTTTAGATAGAATGGAAGGGAGGGAGGGAGAGAGAGAGAGAGAGAGAGAGAGGAACATCTATGTGAGAGAGGCACATCGATTGGTTGCCTCCCACACACAACTGGCGTGGGAATCTGCAACCTAGGTATGTGCCCTTGAACAGGAATTGAACCCACAACCCTTTGGTCCAAGGGCCGACGCTCTAGCCACTGAGCCACACCAGCCGGGGCTAATGATGTCTGTATTTGTGGCAAGTCACCATCTTGTTAACTTGGAAGCCATTCACCTAAAAATCAAAAAGCAGGAGGGTAGAGTCAGTGTGTGGGGAGGGGCACTTTGTTTGTAGCCACATTGGGGGTGGTTGTTAAGGAAAAAACCCCAGTGGTCTCGCGGCCCTGTTGGCACCACTGCATTTTCTTCAACGCGGGGACTGTCAGCGGTAATGAGCGCGACAGCTGTGGATGGGCCGGCGTGCTTTCCATGCACTGTGAAAGCCGGTAACGTGCTATGCTGGGAGATCCACGGGGTTAGGAGAGAAAATCTGTGTCTCTGTCTCAGGAAAGAATAAAAGGCATAGCACCTTTTTTCTAACACCTTTTCTTCCTTCTGAGAGGTGAACTATCAGAGGCTGGTGCTCTAAAGAGAATCATTATGATAAAAGGACGCGGTCAGGCATCGCTTTTACGTTTCCCCATCCTGGCCCGAGCGCTCGCTGGCCTAATAGAATGCACTAATGTATTCTCCTGCAGCTGGATGAGGGCTGGCTGGAAGATGAAAGGAACGAATTCCTGGAGGACTTAAGCCTGGAGATGCTGGAAGAGCATCATGACGAAGCAATGCAGCACACGGCCAAGGAGGTGGAGCAGGTGGGCCAGCGGTTTGACCGGATCATTCGAAATGTTCCCCGCTCTCTTCTTTAATGCATAACCATAAATGGAGGGGAAAAACACAACGAAATCAAAGAGTTTGCTTAAACATCTCTATAATGTAACTTCTGAGAGCAAATGATAATCTCAAATGAAACAGAGGGAATAAATATGATTTTGTTCTATTAAGAATATTTCTAGTTTGGGAAGCTTAGGGACCATTGTCAGTCAAGGACAGTAGAATTTAAATGCTGCCCCAGATACTGTTCAACCTAATTCAGAAATTTAACAGTAAAAATGCCAGCCGGAGACAAACTATGACTCCTAAGGTAAGCCCTCCCCCTAGACAGTCATTTTGTACTTTGAAATCAATGTATGTGCTTGAATATTTAGGCAACTAAGGGAAGACGATGACAAGATGGAAGCCATCTGTCTTGTTTGTTTTTGGTGTGATGATTACACCTGTATGCTAAAAATAGGAGCAGTTCTACCTGAAGTTATTGACATCATTTTGCCTTAGGGTCACATATTTATTCAACAAAAATTCTGAGCACCTAATGTGTTAGCTCCACACTTGATCTTGAGAATACAAAGAAAAATGAGCCAAGTTCCTGCCCTTAATTCATTCATAACTAGTAAAAGATCCCACTGTGGTTTGTGGCAAACCAAGTCTTCTCATTTTTGTTGTTGTTTCCTATTAGATACAAGCAAGATCAATGTATCATAGATTTTGTTTATGTAAGATTCAAGACATTCATCTGCCTGGTGTAATTTTATTAACACTTCTGCTGTCAGTTTACTGATATAATTATCATCTTGTTCTCAACATTAATTCTTAACACATCCTAAAAGATAATTTAAAAAATATCCTGACAGGCTTAAGAACATGAAACACAAGCATCCTATCACTTTACCAAGCTGAATAATTAAATATATTGGCATGCTAGCATCCCATAACAGACATGCTAGTATCCCATGTATGTGCACATGTCCATATACTAAATAAATCGTGAGATTGCAAACCACAGTGTCCACATAGCCATGTATGCTCTATACTCTGCACTGATAGTGGATGCTCATTGGCCACTTCATAAATATGCTCAAAAACAATGCTGCTCTTGCAGTGATGGCTTTTCAATATAGGACAGATCGAAATTTTTAGGTAGGATTTCAACACTGGCCACGATAAAGATATTTTCAGGCTGCAGCTGCTGGTTACAAGCAAGAAGGACCTTGCTCCGGGACTTTCTCTCTTAGATACAAAATGTGGCCTGGTGCAGAATTGACAGGAGGGTGTTGGAATAAAGAAAGGAGAGACCCTGTCCAGGTGAAGCGATATGGTGTCAAACGCTACCTACTCATCACACTTAATACAAACGCTAGGTCTTTTGAGGGAACGCTAGATGTCCCTGAGGTTAGATTTTTATTGTGTGGAAATTTTTCTTCACCATGAGACTGAAATATGATGAGAAGTGCAGAAACCCTTAAAAGTCCTTTGCCCTTAAAAACAATAATACTATATTAGGAATGTCCTGGTAGAAACATTGCCTGTCACTATAATAATTCTGTAGGGAAATGATAAATGATGGAACAGCATTAACATAGAAACTAGGAATTCTAGGTTTGGCAATAAAAAATTCTTTTTATTTTCACATTCATTCATAAACCAGTGACAAAAGAAAGGGAAATTCAATTAAAAATGCATGTCCATGTTTAAAAACTAAAATACATAGCCATGTGAAAGTTTCACTTCCTAGGCTATCCTTGGTCCTGTGGCAACTCTTGACACATTGTAGAATACCTCCCATAGCATGATTTGTCTGTATCACTTATAATGAATGTAAAATTAAAAAATACTAGCCACCTTGTGTTTTTTCAGCTTATCAGCAGATATAGAAAAATATAAATGTAAATAGTGTGGTATAGAGACTCAAATGCCTAATATCAGTAATATCCCCTGGGGGTTTCAGGATGCAGTATGCAGATGTTACCACATTTAATTAATTAATTAATTATTATAGGCAGGGACATAGGGATATAACAGGCTTTCCATTGTTAGCAACAATCACTTAACGTTATTTTTATCAATAAAACATTTAAAATCAATCTCAGTATGTTTTAACCAAATGAGGAAAAGTATTTTAGGGGAAGATTGAGAATCCTAGAGGAACATGATACATGGCCAAGTTCTCCCCTTTCCATTTGTTACATTTTGTTCCACGATTACTTATGTGGAAGGAAAGAATAATCTGGAGAGACCCTTTCAGACCTGTTCTAGAATACCTTTTATCATCCATTCTGTACTTCTTTCATACTATCAGGCTTAATTATACAATTACACCTGCTAGAGAAAAAACATAGACATAGGAAAATACAGCCTAGAAAGTTCCAGGTAGACTACTATATGAGGAGTGGTGGAAGAAAAAATACCTTTACCCTATTCACAGAGAAAAAAGTAGATATAAGGAGATGCAGTGACAGTTAATCATTCCTTGTGAGAGCCAAAAATTACCAGGGAGTAAAATATATATATATGTATATGTCAAAATATGTTTTTTATATTCTGCCTATGTCTGGCAATCAGTGTGGCTCAGACTTTCATAGGAACTGTTATTTTACTCTCAGTAGAATAAAACCTTTGAAGGAAATTACTGGTTACGTAGAATAATCTTTTCACGTGCCCCCATCTGAGTCCTAAGACGTTATGTTGCTCTGAGCCACATGAGTTGGAGATGCACTGAGGTCAGAGCACACGCACAGGAAGACGGCATCCTGGACACTTGAGAAATCCTGACACTGGGAGGTGGCCTGGCCTTCTTGACCTCTCAGTCACTAATAAGCTAAATCCATCAGAGATTAAGATTCCTCATCTATAGATAGAAGGTCCTAGGCCCCAGTACTGACCTGTTCCTGAAATCTTGCAATGTTTGGCTAACCATTATCCGTGTCTGAGTAGATAAATGAAATTTCCTCTGAACTTAAAGTTCAGAAAAGAAATAATAAGGTGATGTAGCTTCTGAACCCCAGGCCTCCCTATTGCTGAAGACCATAGACATTCTCTCTTACCCGTTCTCTTGTATATTATCACCTTAGAAACTCACAGAGCCACATCATGTACACACCTTCACGCCACAGTTGCCCAAGGCAGAGAAGGCCTTAAGATAAGAATCACTAATTTAACTGTGTCCACGTTTACTTACCCCCACGTGAATAGCATGGCCCCAGTCAGCTTTTGTTTTCTTTAACTCATTGCACAAAAAGCGGCCTTGAACTCATTGCCTTTATTTAAAAAAAAAAAATTGTTGTGGATACTAAAACTACAGCAGCTTTCTAGGAACTGCACTTTTGCCAAGGTGCAGTGTTTTCACAGCAAGTGTTTCAACAATCGGTGTTTTCTTTGTTCCCTCAACATTATTTTTTTAGCCAAAAAAACAAGAAGAGGAAGAAGGCACCACAGACACAGCCACTTCTTCATCCAACAACCATGAGAAGGACAGTGGAGTGGGGCGCACAGACGAGAGCTTGCGGAACGATGAGAGCTCAGAGCAGGAGAATGCAGCCGAGGATCGCAACGGCACATCCTTG
This sequence comes from Miniopterus natalensis, assembly GCF_054644295.1. Classification (NCBI taxonomy): domain Eukaryota; kingdom Metazoa; phylum Chordata; class Mammalia; order Chiroptera; family Miniopteridae; genus Miniopterus; species Miniopterus natalensis. The sequence continues at coordinate 148,518,635 of NC_142082.1, read as the reverse complement.
AAGAGCAAGAGAGAGCTGGGGCAGAGCCAGGACACCCTGGGGAGCGTCGAGCTTCAGTGCCACGAGAGCTTTGTGTCGGGCGAATACATTGACTCCGACTGCCCCGGCAACCAGGAGGAGGAGTGTGAACGATTCCGGCAGCTCCTGGAGCTCAAGTGCAAGATTCGAAACCATGGCGAGTATGACCTGTATTACTCGAGCAGCACAATAGATTGCAACCAAGGCGAACAAGAGGGAGTGGAACATGAGCTACAGCTGCTGAATGAAGAACTAAGAAACATTGAACTTGAGTGCCAGAACATCATGCAAGCTCATAGGCTCCAGAAGGTAACAGACCAGTATGGAGACATCTGGGCGTTGCATGACGGAGGATTCCGCAATTATAACACCAGCATCGACATGCAAAGAGGGAAACTAGATGACATCATCGAACACCCAGAAAAGTCAGACAAGGATAGTTCTAGCGCTTACAACACAGCCGAAAGCTGCCGGAGCACCCCACTCACTGTGGACCGCTCCCCTGACAGTTCCCTTCCAAGAATGATTAACCTTACCAATAAGAAAAACCTGAGAAGCACAATTGCAGCCAGTCAGTCCCCTTCTGGACAGAGCAGTAGAGGGTCAACCTCCACCAAAGCCAAAAGCACTGAACAAGGTTGTGGCATTGAAGGCAAGGAGAAGACTTCAGAAAGCAGCAAGCTCTCCGATCCAGAGAAGACAGGCGGCGAACACATCCCGTACCTCTCTCCTTACCACAGCTCCTCATATAGGTATGCAAACATACCAGCTCACGCCCGGCATTATCAAAGCTACATGCAGTTAATTCAGCAGAAATCTGCCGTCGAATATGCCCAGAGCCAGCTGAGTTTGGTGAGCATGTGCAAGGAGTCCCAGAAGTGTTCAGAGCCCAAGATGGAATGGAAGGTGAAAATCAGGAGCGACGGGACCCGGTACATCACGAAGAGGCCAGTGCGAGACAGGATTCTGAAGGAACGTGCCTTAAAGATCAAGGAGGAGCGGAGCGGCATGACCACAGATGATGACACTATGAGCGAGATGAAAATGGGGCGCTACTGGAGCAAAGAAGAAAGGAAGCAACACCTGGTTCGGGCCAAAGAGCAGCGTCGGCGCCGGGAGTTCATGATGCGGAGCCGGTTAGAGTGTCTCAAGGAGAGTCCTCAGAGCGGCAGCGAGGGCAAGAAGGAGATCAACATCATTGAACTGAGTCACAAAAAGATGATGAAGAAGAGGAACAAGAAAATTTTGGACAACTGGATGACAATCCAAGAACTGATGACCCACGGGGCCAAGTCTCCCGATGGCACGCGAGTTCATAATGCCTTTCTGTCAGTCACCACTGTATGACCGAGTGAATGGAATGCAACTGATTTTAAGAGGGTGCTACCAGTTTGGGTAGAGTATGATTGCCTCGTTCAATGTGGCGTTTTTATATATATTTTCTGACTCTTTATAGTTTAAATTTTTTGTAAGCAAAAAATGCCTGGTAATTTTTTCATTTGTTTTTCATATACTGGTACCTTCTTTTTGACTGAGGACTTTCTTTAACTTGTGATAGATTCATATTATTCATTTATATATAAAAACAAAAGGAAAGAAAACAAACAAAAAAAAACTTGAACAAAAATTCCGAGGAGCCAATTAATTTCCTACTTTAATGTATCTATTGTAAGTTAAGATCTGGATTTATTTCTCTAGTTTACTTATTTTCTACTTTAATAACAACTCAATGCCAAAACATTTCTATACTTGCTTCTTGGCATAAGGCATATTAAGTCACACCTGTTAATAAATCATGGACCGCATCTTGTCTTATACATAAAAGCCACCTCTGTTTAACATCCCATTGTACATTTAGCACATAAATGGCCGTTGTCTTTGTCCCAGTAAAGTGTAGGTGGACAATCTTCTGTGATATGTAGTGACATTGGTCATGTAGCTAGATAATTGTGGTAATTGTGACAATAAAAAAGAATAAATTATTAATTATCCTTAAGAAAAGTTATCAAGGAGTGTTTTCTTTTCATTGTCCACTGTGATTACCAGATATCAATTAGCTATATATGTATACTATTTAGGAGACTCCTAATTGTGGGTTACAAAATGTGTACACTTTTTTTCAATAAAATTGTCTTGAAATATTTCCCATAGATCATGGTGTCACATATTCTTATCAAGCTTAAATTAGGTAACATATGTACAGCATCTTACAGATGCTAACTAAAATTCAATAAACATGAGTTCGTGCTTCCCTTGCCTGCCATCCATGTAAGGAAAAGCCAAGGAAAATTTAGGGAAAGACGTGGAGAAGAGGATCAGTGAAGTGTCTGATGTTTATAATGACACTGTATGCATTAGTCAGCTCAATTTGCCATAGCAAAATGCCAGAGACTGTATGGCCTGAACAACAGGAATTTATTTTTCTCAGCTCATGAGGCTGGGAGATCCAGGATCAAGGTGCTGGCTAATTCAGCTCCCTGGTGAAGGCTCTCTTCCTGTTTTGCAAATGGCCACCTTCTCACTGTGTCCTTACATGATAGAAAGAGGAAACTCTGGTGTGTCTTCTTGTAAGGGCACTGATGCCGTGATGAGGGCCCCAGTCTCATGAATTAATCTAAACCTAATGACCGCCCAAAGGCCCCATCTCCAACAGCTATCCCATTGGGGGTTAGAACTTCAACATATGAATCTGGGGGGGACACAGTTCAGTCCATAACACTATGTCATTTATTTATTCAATCATTTGGGAATACATTTTTAAAAACCATCTTTTTTAATCATTTTCCACATAGTCAACTATAAATGCCTTTTATGTCAGTTTATTAAAAAGTGGGATTGTTAGATTATTAGGTAGGCCTTTAAATCTAGGTTTTCATCATATAAACATATAAACCATATAATGTCAATCATGATGCCTCCAGAGTGAAAGCCAGGTCAACCCTGTGCATGCAAGCATGAGTTCAATCAAATTTTTATTAAACCCAAGAGATAGTTTTAACATAATGGAGATACAATGTCTGAATATTTTTGAAGCTACTTTTATGTTCAGAAAAACTACAGTGGCTCCTTATTAGCTCTTGAATCAGAGTCTGATGCCTCAGCCTTACATTCAAGGCTCTCTATTAACTTGCCCACCTTGCCTATTGCGCCTTCGCTGTAGATCTGCTCTGAGCTATTTCTGGCTAGAAAACAGCCTGCCCATTTCCACTAAAGTTACCTATGCTAGTCTCCTGTCTGGGATTTCTGTGCCAAATCCTACACCTCCCTTATTGCATAATCACATATACATTTTCTCTTTAGACCCCATTTTGATGACACCGGATTTTCTCAACATTTTGGCATACACTTTGACACAACTGCACTATTGGAAAATTTATTGTTTTGTTATTTGAATCACATACATAGAATTTATTCTCTCCCTGCATAGATTTTAAGGTCATGGACTTTGGCCTTGTGTCTTCCTTTATCTTTGCAAACTCTGGTAGAATAGCATTTGAATAATAATGAATACTAGTTGAGTTAAATTATTTTATTAATTTAATTTACCTCTCTCCTCCACATATTAGTTCCTTTGTTACTGTTTCTTCAGTCTTCTAACCTTCTAGGTTATTACCTTTTGACGGGTTATAACGTAGATGGAAAGAGATGAACCTTATTTACTGATAATGAAAAGCTGGACTCAACAATTTTAAGATAATGATAATAACAGCAACGTAAGGCAACTGGAAATTTTATCACTTCTAACTTTAGCTGTTGTTAATCCAATCAATAAGATTACTTTGAGTGTGCCAAGAATTAACTTTTAATCAAATGGTTTTAACTAAGGATGCTTGTCTATCCTAAGAGCTAAGTTTTTTCCTGACCTGATGCCTATGGTTATTATTTATCCTCTTGACACAGCTGAGTTTAAATATTTATTGAATTCATATTACTCCTATAGATAAATGTGATTTGGAACAAACATGTAAATTTTTCCCTAGGAAACATGTACACATCCCACAGAATGCTGTGTTTCCAAAGCTACCAGTTTAATTTTATTTTTATTAAAGCCAAGCGTGTTTGCCAATTTTTTAAAAATGTGATGTTGGTGTTTTTCATGTCTGTGTTTATATAGTTCTACCAGTTGAGAAATGTTTTCAAAAATCAGTGAAAATCTGAAACGTGTTATGCTTTATCTTTCTACATAACATATCTTTGTGCTGAACATGTTTTTTTAGTAAATGAATAATAAATCTGTTGCTCAGCAAAGAAAAATGATTGGCTATATGTGGGATGTTTTATTTTTGTTCAAAAGAAATATGTGGATGTAAAGAGGAAAAATATTTTACTTGGGCTTGCCTTTGAAATTCCATATCTTTTATTGCTTTTTATGGTCAAGATGTGACAGAAGTTGGTGTTAAGATCCATGTGTGAATGACCTAAGGGGGTTGAAAATAACGTATGTTCGATGGAGATTTTTCCTCTGCACTCCTGAAGAAGGCTGTTGTTGCCATCTTATTTTGCGCTGACTGTGCCTTTACAAACACATATGTGGGCTGAGGGAGGACCCTCTGACACAGCCTTTCCAGAGCTACATATTAATTTAACCCACGTCTTGGTGTGCCTGAATCTTCCACATGGACATATTCTTTCTGTCCCTCCGGCGAGCTGGTGCTCTCTGCTTCAAGCTCCCTGTTTGGTGATGGTCTCGCTGTTGGCTTGCTCTTTCATGCTCATCACCCAAGTCCTCTTGAAATTCTCTTTTCTCCGTTCAGTCACAGAGCAGCGGTAATTTTTCTTCAAAATGTGTCAGATTATCGTTATGAAAGATAAGTCACCTTTTGCCTGGACTGTCACTGTCTCATGCCTAATTACTTCAATGGTTCTCACTGGCCTCCCTGTGCACCCTCTCCCGTCCATGCTGCACATGGCAACCCTTGGCCTACCTGTCCTCACTGTGATAAGGTACCTTTGGAAGCCCTTTCCTGAGAAGTGGCATAAAATCCGAGTGCCTGAGACTATTCTCCAAGGACTTGCTCCCCTTCTTTTTTCCATCTGACTCACATTTCTCTCCAGGTGAGACTTCTAAGCCAGGCCTCAAGAACACTGTGTCTTGGGTAGATGAATAATTTAACTGAAAATGCTATTCGATGCTCCTTCAAACTAATGTTCTTTATTTTTTATTAATACTCTTCATTATTAGTTAATTTCCATTACTTTTCTATTAAAAAAACATTAATATAATCAATATAAGATAATAATTATTAAATAATTTCTCTTAATTTTGAATTAATGAAGTTGAACCCTGCAACAGGATCTCTGACTAATTCACTTCTTTAAAAAAGGAGATCAGGAAAGAAATGTTTTCCCAGCTCATTATTTCCCACTTATTTGAAGTTTCTCTTCTCCCTCCAGTTTTCTAGCATTATTTTTTTCAAAATGTATGTCTTTGGAGGTGTACTAAAGGACTTAAAATTTAGATAAGACAAACCACTTGCTCCTGTAAACATGCACGATATGGTTTCAGAGTTTCTGGGAATGGTGGCCACAGGAGGCCACCGGCAAATAATGGACCAAGATAGTCATCTATTGAGGAGAGCTTTGAAATTTTCTGCTTTTTTTGCTGTTTCCACTCAAACGTGTTACCCTTTTCAGCCAAAACAAGACCAGTTTTCCCTGGAGCAGCTCTGTAAGAAGTCTCCTTATAGAACGGAATAAATGGGCACCACAACAGATCATTTGAGGGATGTTTTTGTGCTACTCCTAGTGTCCCACTGGCTTCTGCTTTAGTCAGACAGGACTCCCTGCAGTTTTTCAAAGGCGCCATTCTCATTTCCAACACCACTCTTTGCATGTCAGATTAAATCCTTTCTCTTTGTCCACCCCTCCGTCAATGTTGTATGTCCCATCTTCCCATCTCCCCAGGAGATTTCCCCTAACTCCTGCTATCGGCCGCTCTCATTTCTGCACACTCAAAGAGATGGCATATTGTCTTAACACTCTCTTTCCGCCCAGTAGTGTCTAATTTTTGTTTCCATAATGTGTCTGTCATAAGTATAGTGTGCTGCACAGTTAGCAACCGTTGCCACATATGTCCTCCTGGCATTTCTTCTGTTTTACTAAACAGCAGCTGCTCAGGATTTGGGGTGCTGGGCATTTTTCACATACTCCCGTCAACAGTGTTGCGTTGCGACAAGCTTTGCTCCTGGGATCCTGAGCCATCTATAAAACTAGGGTCCTGTTCATTATTCCTTATCCTACTACATGTTTTTAACTTATTAATATTCACTGCTTATTCACTTCCTCCCAGCCTTGCCACTTTCTAGGTTTGTTTTCTTAGACAAGTTACTTAAGCTTGCTGCTGCTCAGCACAGTGGAGATAATTATAGCCCTTTTCATAGGTTAGGAATTAAATGGGTTAATACATATAAAGAAGATAGATGAGTGCTGGCTCAGAGCGGACACTCAGTAGATATTAGTCATTATTTTTATTTACACACGAGCAGACAGTGGCTAATATAATTTTCTTCATCTGCCACAAATTCCACAGCTACTAAGCAATAGATTCTAGATTCAAACTCATGATGGTTCCCTCCCCAAGTTTTTCTTCTTTCTATTACTTGCAGTGTCCACATTGAAAATGGATATCAGAGTTAATAGCATCTTTCTTCACTGAAGCTCTATCAGTTCTGCTTCAAACAGACATCTGGACACTGAGACCATTTCCTGTGTGTCAACAGAAGTACTGATTTTCTTTATTCAGTTGTACTTTACACATTAGCCAATTTTTTGAATTACGTGTTACCTATGGTCAGAATTATGGTGGTAGATTGTGTTTTTGATCCATCAATGAGCTTAAGGTTGTTTCTCTAGAGCTAACCAGTACATCCTTACATTCTGCCTTAAATTTATCATCACCTCTTGCCATTGTGCTGCCTGCTGGGCCATGATCAGAAATGTGACATTGTAAAGAACTTCTTAGATACCCACTTGTGGAACTGTTTTAATAGGAAACAGAGTCAATACTAGCTATTCGATACTCAAATTTAATAAACCAAGACATTGATTCAACTTCACATCTCTGGTGGGCATAAGAATAGATTAGATGGAAAGCACCTTTCTCCAACGTGCCTTGGAATATCTGTGAGGTATTCTAGGAAGCAAAGCCTACTCAAAGGTTTCAGGAAACCAACCCTACCCTGAAGTTCTCATTATGGCAGGGTCAGTGAGTAGAGCATAGATTTCTATTTGTGTCCCTTTAATTTAACCTCACTTAGTTTTTGAAACACAAAGCTAATCAGAAAATTAATCAGGTGGAGGGCACAAAAATAGAAATGATACAGAACAGTCAAGAGAAGGAAATGTGTTTGAGAACCTACAGTGTTCACTGTGTTAAATGCTTTACACGGGTCATTAATAAGCTTCTTGTCTTGGGAAGGTGAAATATGAGCACATGAAGAGAAATGTAACTGGATAAAACAGTCAGTGCAGAGTGATGGAGCCAGTGAGGGGCGCAGGAAGGTTAAGAGGAGTGAGGGCTTTCTATGGGCTGTCATCATCTTTGGGAAGCCTTCTCTCGTCCCACAGCCTGGAATAATGACTCACCCAAAGGATAAGTTCTCATCAATTCTATGATCTTGAGCAAGTTACATTCCTCCTTTAAGCTTTCATTTTCCTCATCCGTGAAATGAGAATATTGGAACAAATGATCCTCACCACCCATTTTATTTCTAACATTCTAAAAATTGTCAATAAACAGTGAACATTTATTCCAAATTTCCTTTTGTTATAGCCACGCCACAATTTGTTACGGAGCTATCTTAGATAAATTCATCATCTACCAGTAAGGCAAATAAGAACATTTTCCAAAGGAAAAATAAGCAAGCAATCCATTGGCAGAAAATAATGCTTAACCTCTCCTTCCATTGTTCATCAGCTGCCACATCACTTTTTCTCTAAGAGCCATTTTTCTTTTACTCTTTTTTACATAGGAGATCTATATTTTATTTCTCCAGTGACATGTTTACAGTTGAATATAAACTTAAGCCTGCTTGCACACCAAAGCCAGGTCCTTTGGATGGTGCAGGCAAGGAGGTGAGAACCCCACAAGAGAAGCGTCTATTCCTGGGCCCAGGTTTTGGAATTTTATCAGCCTTGATCTCATCTATAATTTCTTCAATATTTTTAGGTGTCAATATCCTCATAGTAGGTTGTCATTTATTTGAACTATTAGTGCATTTACATAGGCCCCTAAACATTCCACCTCTATAAGAGTGAAAAGTTGTCAGGTGTAGTTTCCCCAACCTCTATTCCAAGCTTTTTGTGAATGGCCTCCACTATGCTGTCAGAGTTTCAAAGACCTGAATGTGATACCTTCCAACTGGAGAAGCTGTTTTTCATGATGGTTATCACACTCTGAAAGACTACATGTGTGTTCTACACTCTCAGAACATCACAGAGTTGTGCTTTAGAAGAGAAACCTGGACCGTCTGACACTTGCATAGTTATAGAGAAGATGGGGAGGGGAAGGCACTATCCACCATTCAGATAACTCTTAGCTTTGCACTCAAGGTTACTACCCTGCTGTCCTGAGAAAGCTTGTTGCTAAGCTACTTGAGGAAGAGTTTTCATGGCCAGCCAGCAGACACATTGGCTAGTTACTTCATATAATGTATGACTAACATGTAATTTACAGGAAGGGTGGGAGAGCTGGGTAGGAGCTAGGTCATGAAGGGTTTCATATGCAAAGAATTGGAGGAATTAAAGGAATCAAATTTATGTTTTTGAATGACCTGTGTATCAGCAATTTAGACCGAATATTGGGTAGGGAAATAGTTGGATGAAAGACAACCAATTAGGAGGTCGTTCCAGTGATCCAGAAGAGAAAGAGCTTGAACAATGGGACAGTGAGTGTGGAGAGAGGATTTGACAGATGTTAGGAATTAGGGCTGCAGATTTAGCAAATAAAAACACACGGCACCCAGTTAAATTTGAATTTCAGACAAACAATAATTTTTTTCTACGTAAGTATATATTGGGGACATCCTTACACTAAAAATTAGTTCTTGTTTATTCAAAAAAATTATTTAACTATGCATCCTGCACTTTATCTGACAACCCTATTAGGGAAGTAGAATAGCCAGGTCTTGGGGATTGACTGGTTATACAATGGGAGATAAGCAGAGGGAGGAAGAAGCTGAGGATGTAGATCAGGTTTCTTGTGGGTAACTGGGTTAATGACGGTGCCATTCAGCAGAACAGGATTAGCATGAGAAAAATGTTCTGGAAGAAAAGGTGAGTAGGAATGGCTTGGGCATGTTGATTTTAAGATGCCAAGAGGACAATCCAGGGAGAGATGTCTAGTGGGCTACTAAAAATACAGATATGGAGTTCAGAATATTAGATAGGAACTAGAGGAATACATGTTGTGGTTACCAATAGAGTGGGTTTTAGAAACATTCCCAGAGGCATCTAGGAAAGCACCCTGTAACCAAATAGGTAGATATTTCTTTAGCAAAACATATTTAAACTGTAAATTGCCCTATGCAAGTTCAGGTCAGGTTTTGCAACCCAGTTACTTATGGGGAAAAATTGGAGGTTTTTGCCAAGATATTTATGAATTTTAGTTAAATTTTAGCTGAAGGGTTATAGACCTTATTTAGGTCAGTGATGGCAAAACTGAACAACACCTTGTTACTTAATATTCCATATTAGTCCATAAAGAGTTTCCTTTTTGTTTGTTTGTTTGTTGGCCTTTTTTTGAAAGGGAATAGTATTCTGTTGTATTGATAAACCATAAATGTGGTCATTTATCACCCATTCATGTACATTTTTATTGACTCTAACTATTGCAATCAATGCCTTTGTTAATGAGCTTAGAAATATATACCATTTTGTGCATGAGTGAGTACATCTCAGATAAGTTTCTGGAATTGGAACTGCAGGGTCAAAGGGTACGAATATTTGTGATTTTGATGGTTACTGTCATAAATACTACCCTCCAAAGAGGTGGCATGATTTGAACTCCTACCAGCAGAGTCTGAAAGGACCTGTTCTTCCTACTTCCTTGCTGTGACATTTTGGGCTTGTTTGCCTCCTGGTGCATGTCCGTTCCCCTGCTCTACAGACCCCCACACTGTACATCCCAAGCTCTCATTTCAGCCAACCTCAGTCGATGGAGGCAATGACGGAATGGGAGACAGGAAGAAGGGGAGCCATGGCTTTTCCCCCATCCAGGGGACTATCCAGGTTCTGAGGGGCCTATGGCTTAAATATTCAGAAGATCTAATTTTTTTAAATATATAAATCATAAATTCAAAATCAGACACAAAAGAATTTATGTGGGAGAAGAAACAAGACGGCAGCATAGGTAACGGGCACCCGCCGCTTCCCGCAACCACATCAAAATTACAACTAAAATACAGAACCACTATCCCTCAGAGCCTCCTGAAATCTGGCTGAACAGAAGCCCTACAGCCAGGGAACTGAAGAAGCATGGAGCCCGGCAGGAGGGGCGGAGACGCGGGCGGATCGGGGCTGAATTGCAGAGAGGCAGCCGCAGGCCCACACCAGGTGCCACAGGGTAAACCCGGGAGGACATCTCCCTGGTGGAGGTTTCCCAGAGGAGTGAGGGGTCCCAGCCCCAAAGCAGGCCCCCAGCCCAGGGCTCCAGGGCCGGGAAGAGAATTCCCCAGAACTTTGGGCTGTGAAAACCAGCGGGGACTGTGGCTGAGGGTCGCGGAGGCTGCGGGAGCCCCAGCAGCTCCTCTTAAAGGGCCCGGCACGGACTCACTCAGACGTGCTCCCTCTGAGCCCAGCGCCGGGCAGCAGCTTGAAAGGACCTGGGACACCTGGGGAGGAACTAACCTGCCTGAAATCCAGGCGAGAAGTGGAGGGGCAGCTTCCTCCCAGGCAGAAGGGCTGGCGGAGGCCATGGCTCCTTTGGCGAGTCCTCCCTACACACAGCCCGCAGGCAGGCCCCATATTTGAATCGCCAGCACCTGACTCACACCTTCGGCCCCGTCCCGTGATTCCCAAAGGCTCTGCCCCTCCCCACCTGCAGCTCATCCAGGCCATTTCCAGGGGCTTTTCCATGCAAGTAGCCTCTCGAGCCTCATGCTTAGGACTCTCCTAAAATCTCTCAAACAAGCAGCAGCGGGCCCCATATGGCTTGATAAGTGGTCCCAGGCCTGGCACTAGTGGCAGCCTGCATTGGCTCATAGCTTGGCCTCTCCTGGACACTGCCAAGCCCAGCACAAGTAGCAGCCATCTACGGTTTGCTGTGTAGCTCATGCTGGGTGGCCCTGGGCAAGGCACTGGCAAAGGCTGACTTTGCACCTCCCGGAAGGCCCCAGAGACAGTGCACCTGGTGGTCAGACAGTGACCACCAGGCAGTCAGACTCAACCACACTGGATTACAACCCTACCACATCCACGAGGGACACTCAAGGGGTGCACTTGGTGAACACCAAAGCTCCGCTGAAGTATTCTGATCCATAGGAGTGTCTCCAGCACAGCAGCTCTTTGGCTGTAGTTGCAGCTGGTCCTCACAGCTGATTGGCTGGGGGGTCAATTCCTCCCAGTGACACCAACAGCAACCAAGTCTCAACTACAACAGGACAGTGCACACAGCCCACACAGGGAAGCACCTAGAAGGCCCACCTCAGGTGACTGGGGAGGCTGAGCCACTGGACCCTACAGGACACCTACTACACAAAGCCATTCTACAAATTCCAGGAGACATAGCAGCTCTACCTAATACATAGAAACAAACACCTGGAAGCAGCCAAAATGTGGAGGCAAAGAAACATGGCACAAAGGAAAGAACAGAAGAAATCTCTAGAAGAGGAACTAAATGAAATAGATCCAAGCAAGCTAACAGATACAGAGTTCAGAATTTTGTTTATAAGGATGTTTAAGCATATTATTAGGGAAATAACTGAGAAAATTGATAACAATAAAGTACCAATTTGAAATGAAGGCTACATGAACTGAAATGAAGAATAATTTACAGGAAATTAACAGTAGAGTAGAGGACACTGAGAATCAAATCAGCAATTTGGGACATGAAGAAACAAAAAACACCCAACCAGAAGAGAAAAAAAAAAAAATCCAGAAATATGAAGATAGTATAAGGAGCCTCTGGGACAACTTCAAGAGGCCAAACATTCTTATTATTGGGGTGCCAGAAGGGCAAGAAAGAGAGCAAGAAATTGAAAACCTATTTGAAAAAATAATTACAGAAAACTTCCCCTTCCTGGGGAAAGAAATAGACTTATAAGTCCAGGAAGCACAAAGAGTCCCAAATAAGAGGAACCCAAAGAGGCCCACAGCAAGACACATCAT